>NW_024104595.1:0-525119 GCF_003945595.2 Pipra filicauda
TTTCAGTGAATATACTAATGGTGCAATTACTGTTGTGTTAAAAACTGAAATAACATACCTATCTTACCCTATGAATAGCTAATCAGATTCTAATGTGATCAGTCAGAGCCTCAAATCTGCAGATGTCCTCCTTTATTTCTATAGTGTACACTGTCAGGTTTTAATTTTGTGTTGTTACTTGCACAGGAAATGAACAGGAGTTTAAGAGGAAATTACTTTCCCCTTCTGTCCCCAACCGTATTGTATAATTCAGTTCGTTGTTAAATGCAGCTTGCATATAACAATAACCTTAAAGCTAACTTGTTTCTTGGTATGCAAGTGAAGCAAGATTATATTGACCCTAACTCTTGCTTCAAACAATAACACGTCTATTATGAATGAAACGTGAAGAATCTTGTACATCAGATCTTCCTCTGCAGAAAGATGGATTATGTCACAGTCTTGTCACAGATGCAAGTAAGCCAGCTCAGGACATCCCCAGGAAACTTCATAACTCTATATGACTCAAACATGAATTTAGAGATTAAAATGGCAGAGAACAATTTTGAAGTTGTACCTCAGTATCTCTTTTCACACAATTTACCCTAAGTAAATTGTATTAGTAGCTGAACAGGTATACTTCTGTTATTCCATTTTCACATGTTTTTTTCCACAGGCAGAGGAACACATTACTGCTACCATTTTGACTTCACCTGCTCATGACCTCCTGGTTGAGGTTATTAGTCCTCTTACCTCCACTCCTTAAATATTTTGGCTGATATGAGTTGAGTTATGTACATTTCATTTAGGAGGTCTCTGCCAAGAAACAGGTTTTAAGAAATCAGTTTATCTTTGTTGGTCGATCCTGGAGTAATAACCAACTGTAGAAAAATATGTGCAGAGAACCTTAATTAGCAGAGGAAGAAAAAATTAAGGATAGTTCACTTGGTATGTTGACCTTTTTATCTGGAAAATATAGCTATAAAATCACCTAGGCAGATTGCCTTTGTAAGGCAGGTCATAGAGTTTAATTCAGTAATTCCTACATTAAAACAATGAGACAATCATGACTATGAGATTTGCCACAGTTCCTACTCCTTTTGGTAGCAGAGGATCATTTTTGAAAGATTATGTGCACAGATTGCGAAAACCCTGTGTTTAAGTAATGTCTGTATTTTAAATAAAATTCATATTCTGAGCTATATGTGTGACATAATCTGTTTCTAGGGGGAAGATAGAAACTTTCTTGAAGCTGAGTGAAAAACCTCTCACCTAGCTCACCAGAATTCATGGATCATTAATATTTCTTGAGACTTACAGAGATACTCTAGGTAAATTTTAATTTTTTTCTCAGTCAAATAACTCAAAATGAAATAATAATTATGCTCATTATCATGTTTTTAAATTTAGATCAACTTTTTTCATGAAAATTATAATTTATCCATTGTGCTCATGTTCATAGACTGTTCAGCAACAAATTAAAGTCCTGTGCAGGGCTAAGAGTTGGACGCAATGATCCTTGTGGGTCCCTTCCAACTCAACATATTCTGTGATTCTGTGATTTGTGTATGAGGTCATAAGAGTAGGAATCATTACGTTTCATTTTTTCTATCAGCCTTCTTAGTGGTTTACAAGAAGTTTACACCTGCTGTGTAATATTAGGACTCAGTCAGTTATAACACTGGTTGAGACTGAACTTGTCATTAATCATAGATTCATCTTTCAATCAGCTTCATTCTTTGTACTTTTACAGTATTTTGTGTTCCTACATTAAAAAGGTAATTGAAATATAAATGTATTTGCAATAATTTTAGTTTGCAGATATTGATTGATCCACACCAAGTTTGATAGATTGTCTTATGGTAACTTATCAAACTAGAGTTCTTTTTTTCTGTGGTCACCACTTTATGTTCCATCACTTACAGCTTTCATTTCAAACAAACAAACAAACAAAATCTCCCTAGACCTCTGCTGAAAAAAAGTCTATGGAAAAGCCAGGTAATTGCAAGTGGGTCCTGCACTTTGGCCACAACAATCTCCTGCAGCACTACAGACTGGGGACAGAGTGGCTGGAGAGCAGCCAGGCAGAAAGGGACCTGGGAGTTTGGATTGACAGGAAGCTGAACATGAGCCAGCAGTGTGCCCAGGGGGCCAAGAAGGCCAATGACATCCTGGCCTGGATCAGGAACAGTGTGGTCAACAGATCCAGGGAAGTGATTCTTCCCCTGTACTCAGCACTGGTGAGGCCACACCTGGAGTCCTGTGTTCAGTTCTGGGCCCCTCAGTTCAGGAAGGATATTGAGGTGCTGGAGCAGGTCCAGAGAAGAGCAACAAGGCTGGTGAAGGGACTTGAGCACAAGTCCTATGAGGAGAGGCTGAGGGAGCTGGGGTTGTTTAGCCTGGAGAAGAGGAGGCTCAGGGGAGACCTCCTCACTCTCTACAACTCCCTGACAGGAGGTTGTAGCCAGGTGGGGGTTGGTCTCTTCTCCCAGCCAGCTATCAGTAAGACAAGAGGGCATGGTCATAAGCTCTGCCAGGGGAAGTTTAGGTGGAACATTAGGAAGAAATTCTTTACAGAGAGGGTAATCAGACATTAGAATGGGCTGCCCAGGGAAGTGACGGATTCTCCGTCCCTGGAGGTTTTTCAGATGAGACTGGATGTGGCACTTAGTGCCATGGTCTAGTAACACGGCAGTAGTGGATCGATTGGACTTGATGTCAGAGGTCCCTTCCAACCCAGCTGATTCTATGGTTCTATGATTCTATACTGTCAGCACGAGTATTCAGAGGACCTACAATAGAAGATCTGAAATACATTAACAGTCATTCACATACAGAGAGAAATTAAAAATATTAAAAAATATTATCAGTGAATGTATAAACAAAATATGAGAGATTTTCAGGGCAGAAGTGAGGATTTTTACCCTAGAAAAGAAGGACATGATATTTTTATTCTTATTTATTGTCCAATTATTTGTTTTCCAATGGAGATTTTACTGCTGTAATGGTCTCTTCTCAAGCAGGTGAGACAAGTATGTTGGTGTTATGGATACAAAGGTCATGAAGCTCTGAGTAAATTGTTCTAGAGCATAGTGGTTAATTTTTCCTTATTAATAAGTTGGTGGTGAACATAAGCAAAGAGACACTGTATTTAGTTTAGCAGTTTGAGAAGGTGAACAGCAATGGTAGAGATGGGAATTCCGAAAAAAATTCAAAAGAGGGAAAATGAGATGCTTGCTTCTTTGGTACAACTCTGCATGCGGTTTTGTGATGATTAGCAATAGAACAATATTTATAGCTGTTTAAAGATATGTTATTCAGTCAGTTTTGGGCTCTCTTCTACTGGAAAATTATTGCAAAACAGAAGCAAGGCCAGGAGAGGGTCCCCAGGAAGAGAAGGGGTCTGAAGCACCATTGTATTGAGAGCAAATGAGAACTCAATTAATTCAGGTTTAAAAAGAGAGGGCTAAGGGAGAGCCCTGTTTTCAGCAGTCTGGAGGATTATTACAAAGAAGATACAAAGGAAGACTTGACAGGTTTAGGGTTGCTCACAGAGGTTGTGAAATCTCTATCCTTAGACAAAACCTTCTAAGTGGAGTCCAATTAGAATTACAAGTCAGACTTATTTTAAGCAGGGATTTGAACCCCACTATCAAACAGGTTTCTTCCAATTTTAGTTGGTACAAAATTAATTTTTCCATGCTTGAAGCTCTACCATACATTTTCTCATGAAGGCTATACATGCTTTTAGTCATAGGAAAGATTTTTCAGGTAGAAGGAATGCATTTAGACATTGTAGAACATTTTAGATGAAAACAAGACCTAGATAACCAGGGTTCAGTAAATGCTGATAGTTCTGATTCTATGAAGAAAGGAACCACATATCAAGACCAAACAATAAAAGTATTAACTGAAAATTTTGTAAGAAATCAAAATTAAAACTATGATATTGTCTTCTACCCAACTGGAGACAGGCAAAGAAAAATGGACTCTGAGTAATTGAAAAAAAAAAAAAAGAAAAAATGAATAAGCATAACTCCAAGTCTTTGTAAAGTAAGGTCACTGTAAGTCCTGACAATGGTCAGAACAAGAAATTTAACAGTTCCAAAAATGCAGCATATAATCCATAACAGATAGATAATACCTGTAAAAAGATGTCTATGAATAGTTTCAATTGCAATTTCCTTGTCTTTAGTTTGACTCATTTTTTGTCATCTTAGTTTCTCCTAGGAGTAAGTGAGCAGCTGTGTGGATACAGGAAAGCAGTTGCTGTATCCATCTGCCCAAGACAGAGACTACATGTGCTCCAAAATGCTCTTAGCTAAAACTACTGGCCCTTGTGATAAATAAGAGGAGTTGAAATTATCAGTTCAGACTTACATCTTACCGGTATCCACTAGAGTCATTGGTGTGGCAGAAATGTTAACACCATGTGTGAGGAAAAAGGGGAGGGACTTATCATAATAATGGTATCATCTGTTTCCAAGTAATGACTTCTGAGTATTTAGGGCTCAATGTTCTAAAGATAAAGCAGAGGGCAGATCAGTAGTAATGCCTTAGAGAAAGAAAACTTATATGAATTTTAGCTGCTGTTGCACAGGGCATTTAAGAGTCCCTATGTATGTACAGGAGAAAGAAAAGGTGCAGTATCTTTGATGTCTGAATGGCCATGCAAAACTGAAATCTCCTTCTGTCTGTTCCTTGTCATGCTCACAATCTTAAATGGCAATTTGTTAGCTCACAACTAGTTGTATTCAATATGAGGAGGGAATTTGATATTTGATCTTCCTTTAAATTATTCACAGAAGAAAACAATAATGATAGCTCAGGTCTGAGTAATCATTATTCATGTACATTTTCAGCATGCAAAACTAGCGAAATTCAAGCTAAAATAGGTTTGTGAAATTGCACTGCAAATTTGAAAGATAAATGTATGAGAAATGACATTGTTAGAATTGGGAGACCATTTTACATTAAGACATAAAACCAATACAAAATCAGCAAGATATAGTATAAATTAAATAAAAACTATAAAATTAATATGTCTCAATGAATTTATCAAACAGGGAAATGCGTATAACATTTTGTTTTGCTTAACATTTTAACAATGAACTAGACTTACAAGAGCTGTGACTGATACAGTTTGCAATGACTCAAGGGCTCGGATAGTACTAAATAAAAAGAAAGACAAAACTTTCAAACCAAGAAACACTTTCAAGCAGTTTAAAGTCGTTGTGGTTTAACCACAACTGGCAACCAAGCACCAGGCAGCCTGTTGCTCACTGGGTGTGATCGGAAAGAGCCTGTGCTTGCTCACCAGTGTGATCGGAAAGAGAATTGCAAGCGTAAAAGCTGGAAAGCTCATGGGTTGAGATAAAAACAGCTTGATAGGAAAAGAAAAAGCCATGAACAAAAGCAAAGCAAACAAGGAATTCTTTCACTGCTTCCCATAGGCAGGCAGGTGTTCAGACATCACCACGAGAGCAGGGCTCCATCATATATACTTGGGAAGACAAATGTCATCACTCCAAACTTCCCCCCCACTCCTTCTTCTTCCCCTCAGTTTTATATACTGATCCCATATAGTATGGAATATCCCTTGGCTCAGTTTGAGTCATCTGTCCTGGCTGTGTCTCCTCACAACCTCTCATGCACCCCCAGCTTCCTTGCCAGTGTGGCAGCATGAAAAGCAGTAAAGACCTTGGCTCTGTGTAAGCACTGCTCAGCAATAACAAAAACACCTTTATGTTATCGAATCAGTGTTCAGCATAAATCCAAAACACAGGTCCATACTAGCCACTGAGTAAAATTAACTCTACCCCAGCCAAAACCAGCACAAAAGTGTTATGGGAAAAAGGGAACACACTATACACCTAGAGTCAAGAATTTATTGTTAGTCTAAATAAAACAAATAGCAGTGAAATCAAAATTAGCAATTATTTTTAGTTCAGTTGCAATATTTACATCAAAATAGTACAGCAGAACCTCTTTAAGAACACAAAGTTGTTACACAAAATTTATTAATAGTTCTTTTCTTTATTGTTGTACTCTCCTTTCCAATGTCTCTGTGAGTCCTTTGTGGGCAGTGGGGGCCTCATCAAGAAGAATTGCATGCACAGAGAAGGGCAGTTTATCAAAAGTCATTAGAATCCTAAATTAAATCCTGGAAGGTGTACAGCGCTCTTGTATACCCTCCCCCCCCCCCCAGCATTGTCAGAGCTCAGGTTCAGGTAGGGGATGCAACAGGCACTTCGCTCCAAAGCAGGATGTGAAAACAGCCCAGTCCAGCTCTGCCAAGGTGAGCCCAGGTTAGCCCTGAGACAAGTGCTTGGACCTGAGGGCAGAGTCCAAGGTCTCATAACTAGGATTGGCAAAAATATTTTATTAAGATACAGATGAGTTAATCTATAATTACTCTATGAAGAATACTTTCATCAGAAAATTGATTTTGAAAATGCTTTTAAGAGTTTCTGATGGGTAGTGAGTGGATAATTGTAGTGTTGCGGACCAAAATATTGGAATACTTTTCTAAGTCTGGTACAAAATTTAAGAACGTATATTTTTAAGTTCTGATTACAATTTATTCACAAACTGATTTTTAATTTTATTGAATAGAAAATAACACAGAAGTTCCTTCTCATGTAGCAGTCTTATATCCAGTTTTATTCAGGATAATGGACACAGTGACTGCTTTTGTTGATTTGGTGTAATTTCATCAGTTTGATCAATAAGAACAAAAGAACTTTTAACTTTATATTCCTGATCTAAGTCTTCAAGACAGATATCAGACAAAATTTTGAAAGCTATCTGTTTTAAAGACCTCAGTCTATCTAATTATTTTGATTTTTTTGCAATGCTTAGAGCGTCAGTCTTCCTCTTCCTCCCTTTTTTCCTGTTTTATTCAGTGAATCAGGTGAAGAAATAGGAGGAATTCAGAAGAAGTCAAAATCAGCTTCTCTTTGGGATGTTACATAGCACCATGTACAAGCAATATGGGATGAACAAATATTGGATAGACAAAAAATAAAAAAATTTAAAAAGTGTCTTAAAACTAAAAAGTAATGGTATAACAAAAGCTTTTGGCCAAAGGCTAATGAAATCTTGCAGTTGTTACATATGATCCTATGCTCTGCTCAGAGATAAGGGATGGCTGAGAGGGCTTAAGTCCCCCCTGCTTTTATCATAATCGTTATTACCATACAAAATCCAATTTTATGGATTTTTACACTAAACCAGGTATGACCCACATAAAAAAGACATCTCCTTTGCTAATTCTTTATGAAAGGAAATTATTAGCGTAGAATATCAAAAAACTTGCACCGTTTTTTAACCTTAGTGATTTCATTTCTGTACCTGATCTTCTGGTGTTTCTTTAGGTACTCTCTAAGAAAAATAGATATATTTCTATTGTAGATAGAGTGTATTAAGTAATATGTGCTAAAATGAAAAATGCTATTTTTAATTAGGATTTTAACAATTTAGATGAGATTGTAACATATTTCTTTGCATAGGCCAAAATGGGTCAGTGCAGTTTCTTGTAAAATGACATTTTTAAGTTTTTTGCCAAATTCAGCTATGAAATATTTTACAGAGAGATCTTCATTTGCCTGATTTGTGTTGTCCTGTTAGACTTATAGACAGGTAGCATAAATGTGCTGTGCAGAGGTCAGGGTTAAAATAAAGAGGGGAAAAAAAATACAATGTAAAAGTCAAATGTCTACACTACAGTTTCATTTAAGAGGATAATATTTTGTCTCCTTGCTCCTTTTGCAAAATGGTTAATTGTGAAATAAAAATCTGAGAAGTATTTATTTTTAGCTGTCTATTAAATAATTTTAGTCTGCTTATGTTTATATTTTGATGTTCTGTACGGGAAAATTAATTATATTCTTATTAAGTTGCAAACTTTTATGGTCAGTTTACATACAGTAAACTAAATTAATTAAAAATCTGGAACTGCTTAGTTTTTAATTTAGGAAATAAGAGAGTACACAAGTAAAACCTATCTCTGACATTTAGGAAGCTGATAATTTGAGGGAGAAAACTCACCTGAATAGCATAGGGAGAGGAGAAGGAATAGTGAATTCTGTTTCTGATACCATATCACTATCTGGGAGTTTAGTGGGACAGATTTTGCTCTTTTTGTGGTTGTTGGTTTTGTTTTCAAAAACATGCATTATGCCTGTACATCAGTTTACCCTGCTGAAAAACTATAGCTGTAGGACTAATAGAAAGAGCAGTGAGCACACTCATAATTTCATTGGAATACAACGGGTTTGTAGTAATTAGGGATATGTGTGTGTTCTCATTTGTGGCAGTCAGCAGTATGTCTGCTTCCAGAGGTGATTCTGCATTAATCATGAAGAATAAGGAACACAAATATTTGTATATTCATGTTCCTTTAATTATTGCTACCAAAAAAAAAAAAAAAATTTATTAAGCTAGTCCTCAAAGTAAATAACACCGCATACAAATAGGTCAGATGTTATTTGTATCTTCTTGTGATACAGGTTGTGATAGTCTCAGTTATACGTTTTAAGGTACCATGCCAGACAATGTGGCTCAAATAGGGAGCTGTCTATATGAATAACCCACCTCAAATTTCCCTGTAACATTGTTTCAATATCATCTGCTGACTTCAGAGAGCACGGCTTTTGTGGGTTTCTTGACAAAAATTTGAGTTTTCATTAGCTATTGTATTAGGGAGTGTTCGGAACGTACTGAAGCTTGCAAACCAAGACACCGTTGAAAGCTCAATAAAACACATATTTATTACAAAGAAGTGGCTGAAATAAATGGGTACCCGGGAGAAAGAGAAAACCAGAGAGGAAATATGACACCCTACTCATTCAGGTGCCATTTATGGGATGACCTTACCCATTCCAGATACTATAAAATCCTCTGCAGCAGCTGCGTTTTCCGGAGGGTTAGCAGGCTCCCACGATAGCAGGCATCCCCGCTAAAGGTAACTTGATCCTTTGCGTAGAGCAAGCCAACCACATACGGAACACCTGCTGCTTTTATACAATCCATTGAGCACCTCTGCCTGGGAAGGTGTGGCCAGTACCGCCTGGCCAGAGGTTCCCAATCCTACCCTCTTGGTTATGTAAGTTCATCCCTTCAGCGCATGCGTGAGACCTTTGGAAATCCCCTAATGCATGCGCAGTAAGCTTTGGGGGTCTTTTCTAATTGAGTTGGGGGTCGAGCCTTCCTCCCCTCCTCTTCGATTTCTCCTTCAAATGCCCTTGGCAGACAATGAACCAATAGTAGAACACCAACTAAAATGGTTTATACAGAACTTCTCCCTCCAAGGACAAATTCACTGCTTTATCAGCGAACTTGGCAGGGAGAGTATAAACTACTACAGGTGGCTGGGGCCAAACACAAACCAAAAAATATCAACGTTCCCGCTACACCTATTTAAACCATACTTAAGTCTCTCCATTTATTTATACTTGTTATGGGTTTGATCTTACAATTTCATTATTAATTTTTGTGGAGATGAGAGACTTACTTGCCCAAGATTAATTTTACCATCTGTGTTAATACCAATTATTTTAATGTGAGATGTTTTGTAAATCTGCTTCTGAAAAACATTTACTTTGATTCAGAAGGGTTCATACAAGCAAAATCATACTCTATTTTCATTGTTCAAGTTGTAGTTATCATTACAATAACTCAACCACCCCACATATTTTTTATTCTAGATGAAGTCCCTGGGCAGGGAACAGAATTGAAACCTGCTTTTTTAAGGTTATACTGGTTGCATATATACTGTTTATGCCAGAAAAATACCAGCATGAGACAGTTTGCAGTGGTTTCCTACGAATGGCAAAGTCATTTTCATAAAGTATATTGTAATTTACATCACTTAGAGAAAGCAGCTATGCTTCATCAGAGGTGACTGGTAATGAGAGAGGGAAGAGCCTTTGGGTGAAGCATTTATAGTTTTTTTCTTTTTACTTATACATTATTGTTCATTTTCACAAAGACAACCTGAGTAAATTGACACTTAAGGAGAACTCAAACTGATGCAGTACTTGAATAAAATTCTATGCAGAACAAAAGGGTGGCCTTTCTAGGGAAATAGATATATTAAAAGCCTTATTGTATGTTTTATTTATGAAGCTGTTATAAAAGTATTTCTCCATTTACAGTAAAAAGTTGACTAAGGTAATAAGCATGAACATACCTCAAATAGTGAATTATAGCTCACTTTTTTTTACCTTACATTTTTAACCTACTATTCCAATATTTGCACAAAGGGCATTTAAGCCAATCCAATCTTAGGGAATAAATCTTAAACGTAGTTTAAAATAGTTGGGATTGTTTACTCCTCCTTGGTTCTACATGCCAATTCAAAAACTGAAAAAAATTATCATAAATCAGTATTGCTGTCAAAATGGTCACCTCACAAATGTAAAAAGTGAATATACTCAATAGAGAGAAATATTAAGATCACTACTTTATAATATAAAATGAATAGAGTGCAACTAGGAATCTCTCTGTTTTGATTCACATGCCCACACAGGCCTCCCATATGTTCACCTTAATAAAAATAAATACTCATTAAAATTTAACAGTCCCATGTATCTTTATGATGATGCTGTACTGCTAATTGAATTTGAAGCACAAAAGATAGTTAGTATTCCATTCAAATTGTGGTTTTCATATATATATTTGTGTATACACATGCACACACTCTTCAGTTATCCAAAGTCATTAAAAAAGATCCAGCCAGAGGGTTTCTGGTTCCCCAGTTGAAAGCCATGAGCTAAAAAGCTCAGTAGTTCTAGAAAGGAAACTTTCATTGATTTCATAGTAACACCATTTCTGTTCAAACACCTGAATTTATAATTAAACACTACATTTTGTCTTGTACCATATGTTTTGGGCCAGCAGGCCAGGGGACAGAAAGCTTTATGGCAATTTTAGTGTGAGAGTAGCTATCAAGCAATAAGGACATTAGTATATGGGAAAAAAATAAAGAAAATGAACAAAAAACCCCAACCCCTGGAAACACCACATCCTTCCTTATACGGACTACTACTAGCCACAGCTTCAGAGACATCAGAAACTTTGTAAAATATTATTTTTGTTCACCCCTTGATGCCAAACTCCTGGCAAGAGGTTTAGAAAAAGGCACAAGGTGTGCAAAAGCATTATGACATCTATAAAGTCTAAATCATGGAAGAAAAATTTAGCAAACCTAAACCACAAAACTTTTCTTGTGCTTTGTTTTCAGAAAGCCATACATACTCCATGAAACCTTCACAAAATTTAAATCAAAAATACATAATCACAATGGAAACCATAATTATTACTTGTCTTCCTCCACACTAGTAAATGTACTTACCTACAATATGTACTAAACCAGATAATTTCTGTCAAACTGCTCAACTACTATTACAGAAATCAGAACAAAGCATGTCCACTTGCCTCTAGAAATAACAATATGGACAGACTGATCTGGGGACGATTCTGTTAACTCTTAAATTCTTCTTTGAAAAGACATTTTTCTGCCTATTTCCATATCCAATGCTAAATAAAGAAAAAAATGTACAACATATTGCAATTTTTGTTTGACATAAGTTTATAATAGTTCTTCATTTGAGGGAGGGAACAGCCTTATATTTTACTGACCGAATAATCTTAAAAGTGACAGTTCCTACTGCCACACATTTCTCATGGAATGCTAAAAGTTCTCACAGGCAATGTGGTGATCACGAACCACTTCTTTTTGCCCTTAGAGGGAAAACCTGTATTCTTATCTACTTGAAATGCAAAGTTGGTTCTCATCATGGCAAAATGAAGTGTGAAAGAGTAAAACATAAAGAACATGTTGAATTTTGTTGAAAGATAAAGAAAATATAGGAGTACATACACATGTAATGCTTGAAAGCTACTATTATGTGGGGTTTTTTTATGTATGTTGCAACCTCCTATTTTCCCTAGAATATACAAATTTTCTAAACTGAATACCTAGATTAGCTATTCTTCTTAATCTTTTAAATCTGCATTTCTACTATGCAGTCTAAATGATCTGTCTTGGTGCACTCCCTAGTGACAGAAATTTCAATGCTGAAATTTTCTGGTCTGTGAAGCAGAGATATCAGTTACCAATTATTTACTGTCTACATTGAGCAACCAAAACAAGGAGCAAAGTGATGGCAATCCTGCTCATCTCTCAGCTACTGTAAAACTCACTTACATATCATGTAAAATTCTCCAGATTGAAAAGATGTAGTTTTATAAAAAGACGGCATTGATGAATTAGCCCCAAAATATCCATATTTTGCAGCTGCCCGTTAAATGGCAAAATATTTGCAACATGGTGTGGAATTAATTTCATTGCAGTTTATGCCAAATATGTTTCTGAATCCTGTTGTAATAATGCCTGTTCCTATAATATTCTTTTTTTGGATTAAAGAATCATCTAACATATATACAAAGTTGATCTGTTCTAAATTACAGTGAAGCCTAAAAGTAATTACAGTTAAAACAATCTCTGGGGTCGTTTTTAAGTAGAAGTGAGAATTTAAATTGTTCACTCTAACTATGTAGCATTTCACAACCTGAAACTCAGAGCAAAGAGGTTTGAGGACAGGTTGTGTTACTGAATTCTACTTCTTCAAATCAAAGAGAAATCAGAAGAAAACCAAAAATATCATAATAAATCTGAAACAGAAATCCCAGCAGACTCATAAAAACTTGATAAGTAGAAAACTTTCAGGCAGTAATTTCAAAGTTTCTGATGTTAACAAAAGGTAACACATTGCTTATAAGAATTTCTGTCTAGTTCTCAACTCATCATTTTGCTCTTCACTTGTTAACTTATACTCTTAGTGTATCCCACCACATACTTTCAATAAACTTTACTTCTTTTTCTTATGTCTCCAGCTGGCATTTAGCAGATGTATTTGGCTAATCTGTGGAAGAAAAGTCTTCAGGGATTATTAAACCTGGAAGCTATAGCTATAGGGGTAAAGGAATTCTGTTCAGGAAATGAGCTGTGGCCCTCTGAACAAGTAATGCAGAGTAATGCACATTCATACAGCTCAGGATGAGACATCACTCAAGTGGACTAATAAACCTATATGGAATATGCTTGGGCCCAGGTCTGTGCAAGGACACATTCAGTACTCAATAGGCTTCAAGATAACTATTAATTTTTAGACATTTTTTTTCTATCCTCTCCCAGTCCTCATGGTTCAAGTATCAGAAATCATAAAGCAATGTTGAGTGTATGGGTTGAGGATGTGACATGAAAATAAATAGGATTGTGTGAGGGCACAGTTCTAATATATACTGTATATATGCACTCGGACAGTTCCAATATATACTAGAGGAAGGACAGTTGTAGTTTAATAGAGATGCTGTTTTGTCTATAAGGACGCTATGGGGTAGTTTATTGAGTGAACTATCTCCATAATATCAACCTGGATTTGTCTGAAAGAAAACCAGTCATTTCAATCAAAAGCCCTGGGAATGAGCAGTTTTGTTGCCTAGGGCCTGGGGATGAATACTGGTGCTACATCATTTGCCATGAGAGACGTCAACTAAAATGCCATTTTTTAATCTGGAAATCTCAAAGCTATTCATTTTCAGAGGTTGTGATAGCATACTGGGGAAACATGGCTTTTTTCTTACCTACTTTTTATGATGTTCCGTCTATATCTTCAACTTCCACTTGTGGCAGACAGGACACCGGGTTAACACCACCACTTCTCTGTCCGAATTTGACTGGCTTACAGACATTTAGCAGCACTGCAGAACAGACATCAGTACTTGCGAAAAGGACTGAATAGAGCATGCAAGGCTTCATAAAATTTAGATAATAAAAAAGAAGACCTTAAATTATGATGCCTTCCACCCACCCCTTCATTTATAGAGGAAAACCTGAAGTATTATATTCAACAAGAGAATGTAGTTGCTACTCAAGAATACACAAAAGAGTAAAAATTATTTTAACAAACATTTTTTGATGCATATAGTACAATACTTGCTCCCATATTACCATTTCTCTTATTCAATTTCATTACAGAAATTACTTTAAACCATTTAAGTGAATCAAATCATTAGAGAGAACTGTGAAAAAAGGAGAACAGTGAATGAAAAGAGACCAGTAGGGTGAGTTGCATAGCTATTCTTTACCCCCAAACACCTTCAGTGCTTAGATATCACCTACATCAAATTACACACACTTGAGAGTAATGATATCATTAATCCATCCTTTGTTCTTGGCTAGACAAGACTTGAGTTAGAAGCATTAAATTTGTTCATATACTGATTAATAGCTATTTGCAAGGGGAAATTCATGACCACTATGAGGTTTTTTTAACTTTTAATTGTCTATATATAATTAAATCACTTGAAGTTCTCTGTAATGAACAATAAGTGGTGTACTTTCGGCTCAGTTGTACTTATATAAGTGTTTACTTGATGCAGAACAAAGATGTATTTTTGCTCTCCTCTCCACTTTGAATTTTCATAAATATAATTTGATTTCAGTTTCAAATATGTTTTTTAAATCTTATTCTCAGAGTCTATTTTTTATTCTGGCTAGAGACTGTTTTAATTTTAGGGATTATTTCTGCACCAGACAGTAGTTTTCTCCTCACAGTTTCTCTAAGCTGAAAGAGGAATGACTTAAAAAAGTCCTCTCTAGCAACACAGTTTCTTTTATAAATTATAACAGACATAATGCAACAGATTCTCACCCTCTTCCCAAATTATCAACCCTCACCAAAGTATCTTGGAAAAGCTTTGTTTCCCATACCAAATGATTTTGCTCATCAGTGTACTTCTGTTTTTCATGGGATCATTTCTGCATGAGCCTCTTCAAAGTCCTGAGAGCATAGTACATGAACTCAACGACAAGCCAACCTCATGTCTACCTGTAGATATACAGGAATATTCTTGTGATCAGGAACTTCTCCTTTTTTTCCAGTTTCCTACCTAATTATCTACATCATACATGGTACCCAGCTACTGTGTCAGTCTTTCCTGGTACTCCTTGTGATCGTGTCTTTCCAGCTTAGGCTTTTTCACCATTTACTAAAGTTCTTTTGGAATCTATATCGCTTTATAATACGAGCAAAATAATGAGATAATTACCATATCTGGACCTTCAAATTATGGTGTCAAGGGCATTTGACAAATTATGAGAGGGCACTGTCTGATGAGGAATAATAAAGTAATAGACAGCAGAATCACGACATTTGCTGAAGCATTGTCATGGGACTAGGCTAGGGAGAGGAGGCAGGACCTGGAGCCTGCGGCATGTCTCCTGAAACAGTCTGACTTCTGAGCTGCTCCAAGTTTTTTCTTGGGAAGTATCTAGTAAAGCCTATGCTAGAAGGTATGCCGTGTGGGAGATGGTGGATGAGGTTCAAACCAACGATGTCTAGATGCCTAACATTATTAATGATGGAGTGTCTACACTGAAGAACAAAAGTCCTGTGCAGATACCCCTGAGTTTGAAGAGCTAAAGTTAGTCAATTTATTCAAGGGAGTGAAATTCTGTGAGAATGTCTTATGAATTTCAGTCTGGTACCAACAGTTCTGTCTTCTAGACATAAGCTGGATCATTCAGACCAGTAAAGATTGTTACATGTTACCTAGAATTTCAGTGTTTAGGTTAGCCACAGAACACAAAGGTCTGTAAATATTACACAGATCTCAAAAAGCCTATATGACTATAATGGCCTAAAAGAGTCCAGAATGTCTAAAAACCAGTTAAGATACTCAAAGTGGTTTCCAACTACATAAAAATCAGTGTAATTTAAATACCTAAATAGCATTGAAGATCTGAATTCGAACTTAAGCTTTCTTTTTAGAATGAACAGGATATTTGAAGCAGGACAGCAAGAATATCTAATTTTTCTGTTTCTGAAGATTTTTTTTTGTTTCTATTGCCCTGTCTGCACACTTCTGAGAAAATTTTTCTTTTCAGTACAAAGTTGCATATGTGAATATTATTTTAAATTTAGATATTTACCTGAATGAGACCTGGGATGAGTTTTAAAAAGTGGCTAAAATCTATGGTCTGGATTTTGTTTTACTGGAGGGAGGAGAGGCACAGTTTGTATCCTGTGTTGTGACACTGCACAAAGGCAGGTCATGTGAACAACCTGTTGGAAAACTGCAATTGAGGAAATGAAGAAAAATATGCTCACATTCAGTCCCAGACCAAAGTCCAGAGATCTGAAGGATGCTTTGAGCATAATAGTCAGGAAAGAGCTTCACAAAAACATTTGCCCACTAATGTTACAATGGAAAAACCTGATGTCAGTGACAAATTTTGCAAATGCTTACGTACATACTGCACCTTGAAAACAGAATTATATGAGTCCAGAGTTGAGTAAATAAAGCCAGAAGATCACATAGCAAGATTTGTTTTTATTGGGAAGCACTGTGATTTCACACCTAAGGAATGTATTCATATCTGCATTAACCATACCATTTTTAATGTGGTGATGACTATATTATCTTATATAAATTATATTTGTAGACCACTATGGCATAAGTTCTGAAACCCACATCAGAAGATATTCAAGACCAAGGAGTCTTATCTCTTCCACTAAGTGTCAACTACTCCCAGGATTAAGTAATTTTTAATAGGTAATAAATCAATTGGACTCTGAATAAATAGAGCACTTTTATATAAAAAACAACTTCATTTATGCATTTATATATGTTATATATACAAAAATACATATTATATACACACATATATAAATGAAATGTGTGGGCACATTTCATATAAAAAATGAAATCAATTTTCTTCATATATATATCCAACTTCTATGATATGCTTAGAATATACACATTTGGGTATTATAATAATATGAAATACGATTCAAAGCAGAGTTCCACATGTGAATAAGCCAACAGATGGCAAGAATCCTCTAAGGCAGTCTGTATGCCAAAGTATAAATACTGCTACAGTAAAACTAATCACAAGAGGAAACTAAAGCCTGTAGATAATGCATCATTAGCAAAGTACAGTTAGAATGCTGGACTCTCAACTTGGCTGAATCAGTGAATCTTGCCCTGTCACAAGTTATTTTCAAGTTTTCTGAAGTAGAGAAAAAATATTCTTAATTTTAATGACTAAAGGTGTGGCACGGAGAGACATTATATTTGTCCTTACTAGGTACAGGAATTATTAAAGCCCTGAACATCTCTGAAATATAGTCTGTGATAGCACTGGATTAGAAGCTGTGCAAATAAATGCACAGGTGACAACCACAAGACTTATCCCAAACCAAGGGTTTAGCTGCCTGCCAGCACCCAGCTTGGGTAGCACCAGTAAAAGATTTACTTGGTATGTACTGCCTTGTTCTTGACTTTCAGCCTGAAACTGGATTCTTAATCAGACTTTCCAGTTCATGCTGTAAGTCACAAATACATGTCTTCCAGGAGGATAACTTTGGTTGTATCTTACTATTTTCTCCTTACTACACTCTTATAACCAACATTACGTCATCACCTCTCAGATCTAACTTGGCCTAAAAAGTTCCTTGACCTAAAGTACTTAAAATTGAGATAGAAATCTTAAGTATCTCATTCAAGAGGCTTTAGATCTTTTAAAGAACTGTATGAAAGTTCTTACAGGAACAATAAATAAGGTAGGTGTCGTGATATGCTTCCCCGAGACCTGCTTTCTGTTGCAACTTGGCCTCGAAGATGACAAGCTAGATAGATACCCCTGGAGATGCTCAATACACTGCATATTGCAGTGAAATTCTCTAAAAATACAGTTGAATCTTAGTAAGCATTGTGTAAATAAAAATTTCTGTTTGCATCAATATGAGCTTATTAAACCATGAAGTCCAAGTTAGGCAACTCATGCAGTACAATTCCCTGCTGTTCTGTATGACTGACCCAGCAGACCCATCTGCATGAAGGGCTGATAAATCTGACTGAATCAACATTGGCTCTTTGCCTATAGTTTTAAGCAAAAACTCACTATTTCATCCCAAACATGGGATACATGGTTCTTGTGTTTTGCTCCATCTATAGGAAGTTTTAAGTCTTAAGCATATTTTGACCATACCTGAGTGTATAGTACATGTTGAAAAATGGGTTACAGTTGTCTCTGACTTTGATTAAAAACAAAACAGAAAAAAAAAAAAAGAAGATATTTTTTAATGCCTAACTTAAATCAGACTACTGGTCTCAGTTCAGCTTCAAGTAAATCAATAGGCCTTTCCAGTTAAGCCAAATCTTGGGAACATTTTGCTATGAAGAAATATACTGTTAAAGAAATACTTCTACTGTGTGTAGAAGTATAGAACACATTTTGTGTTGCCTTAAACCGAATAATCAGGTGTTTTTAACTGTAACAGCACTTTAAGTTTTTATTCTATTTTGCTTTTCTTTTAACACACACTTAAAAACACACTTCTACTACTGTTGATGGCACTTTTTGCTTAAAAAACCCACTTATTTATAAAACAAACATTTCAAAATTATTCAGAAAAATAAAACAGTCTTTCTTGGAAAATGTACCTATAAGCCCCAAGGCAAGGCATATTAAAAATATACTCCCAATGGATGTGATGTGCTAACATATTCACTCTCTCTGCCTGAACATTTTTAGGCAATCCCTCTGCAAATTTGATTGCTGGCTGGTTTGATAGCAAATACAATCTGCCACACTTTTGTGTGAGTTATGCACAGCTGTGTATATAAGCTTCCATAAAATAACCCATATGCTAATTGTGTGCATTGGAGAAGACTGTAGTAGCACAGGATAGAAAATAAGGCACTAGTTAAGGTTTTCTGCTTCCTTGACACTCTCCCCTTGCTGTGTTCTCTCATTTTTCCTGTAAATCCAAAGAAAAATGCTTCAGTGACTAAAATGTGGTACACTATAAGCAGCCACCACTTTGTCAATCTTTGATCCCTCTAGTACTCCGTTGATATCATTGCAGGTTTCCCAGCAATGAGGCTCTTTCAATTCCATCTTTCAGTGGTCCCCCATTTGAAATTTTCAGTGCTAAAGATGTACCAAATGTTGTTACTATTGTTACATGAAAATAATTTTTTTTAAAACATAGTTGTTTTTCTTTTGCCACCTTTGCAAGAATATCAGCCGAAAGTTTGTCACTCCCTTCTGAAGACCAGTACATAAGAGTACCAGTACTTGCTTAGAACTTCAAAGTGTGGTCTTACTTATACAGGCTACTACAAAACAACCTTCTGTAGCATCCTATCAGGCCAGGTGAAAACACATGCTTGCTTTCCAAATTTAAAGTATCTGTATACAGCTCTCTGGTTAGCTACTATCTGTTTCTCTCCAGCCAGCCACATGACAGCTACTCATAGCCTATTCCTGAGGGAAACCAGGTCTCTTCTGAGAAAAAAAATGTCTATTAAAAGCATTTTAATTCTAAATATTTCCTTTTTATATTTGATGCAAGCTAAAAGAACTTCAGGAAAAAGAGAAAACCTGAGCAAGAATAAAAGAGAGATATAAGGAAAAAATTAAATCCTTCTATGAAACAACAATGCTGCTCTGACAGAAACAAAAGGCAGAGACCTAAATGCAAAGACCACTGGATAGAGATTTCAAGAGCTGTCTTGTAGCAAAATCAATTGATGAAACATAGGAGAGAGGCACCTTTGAAAGGGAGTAAACATTTGAATCCAGAGCCAAGTAGTCAGAAGAAATTGATTTGATGAAGAATGCTTTCCTGGTTCATATTCACCACTACAAGACATTAAAAACAAACAAACAAACAAAGCATACAACAACAACAAAACAAAAAAACTCACCCCAAAACCAAACAAAAACCCCAACCCAACCAACCAACCAAAAAAAACCCCAAAACCAACGAACCAACCCCCCCCCCAAAAAACCAAAAACCAAACCAACCAACCAACCAAACGAAAAAAAAACAAAAAACCACAACCCAGTAACTGTCTTATTACTACATGAGGTAGTAATGTTTTCCAACAGGCTTCTGTTTTCCACTCTGTCTTCTGGAAATAGGAAAGTACCCTTTTTATGTGATTATTCTTAAAATCTATTTACTGCTATCAAAGCACAATAATGTTTAACATCTTTTTTGCTCCAGGTCAGTAATACAAAGGGAGTCTAGAGGAGGGTGGAAGATAATCAGAGACTAGAGCCCTCCCCTGTGAGGAAAGGCTGAGGGAATTTGTATTGCTGAGCCTGGAGAAGAGAAGACTCAGTGGGGACTTTAGAGCAGCCTTCCAGTATATGCAAGAAGGGTACATGCAAGAAGGATGGAGAGGGCATGTAGTGCCAGCACAAGGGGGAATGTCTTCAAACTGAAGGATCAGATTAGATTAGATTAGATTAGATTAAATTAGATTAGATTAGATTAGATTAGATTAGATTAGATTAGATTAGATTAGATTAGATTAGATTAGATTGGATTAGATTAAATTAGATTAGATTAGATTAGATTAGATTAGATTAGATTAGATTAGATTAGATTAGATTAGATTAGATTAGATATTAGGCAGAAATTCTTTGCTGTGAGGGAGGTGAGGTACTAGAACAGATTGCCCAAAGAAGTTGCAACTGCCTCATCCCTGGGAGTGCTCAAGGTCAGGTTCAACAGGGCTTTGAGCAACCCGGTCTAGGGTCCCTGCCCATGTCAGGAGTTTGGAACCAGGTGATCTTTAAGGTGTCCCTTCCAATCCAAACCATTCTGTGATTCTATGATTCTGATGGCATCAGTCATACATTTACTCAAGTTAGTGTCAATACTCACATTGCCTTTAGTATTGTAAGGCCAAAAACTAGGTTTATCTATAAAAGGGAGACAAAAAACCTTACAGGGAATTAAAACAAAGCAGAAGAAGAATATAATAACTTAGGTAAGCATTAAATACTCACTGAAATATAATTATTGGATAATTAAGTAGGAAATATTATATTAAAAATAATTGGCTGTAACTGAATTCAGTAATTAACTTCTGATAATACCAGATATAATTGTCACTATAGTAAGAATTATTTTATAAAACAAAAATACATAAATCTATACATAGACTCACACACACATACACATATTTAATAGAAAATAAAGAAGTTTGTAACAACCTCTTCAGCTACCCGGAACATTGCCTAAAATATACAGTAAAAGACATAGCATGGTTCTTAAAATCAAAGTACCCTCAGAAATCCAGGTCTAAGAAGAACTAAAAACTACAAAAGAGATTTTACAGGCCTAATGAAAATTCTCTGATGTCAGAGGAAGCATTCCCTAGCAATTAGACACAGTGAAATGACTGAATTACGTTCTGGTTTATGAATGTTCGTCTGGGTTGTTCATTCACTGAATTTCCAGTGGATTATAGTGCTTCAGTTGTCTGGACCAGACAGGGCAAGAATTTTTCTTATATATAAAAAATTACCAAAATGCCTGTGTAGATAAAATCCCAAACTTCAAATACTTTAGTAGAAATTATCTCAATTATAAAAATCAACTATTATGAATATTTATGGAAATGTACTTAATTCTATTCGCCTTCCCAGAGCACCAAATCTGCTTTTTAGATTTTTCTTCATTGGCCTGTTTCCAAATCTGATTATTTGAAAGCTCTGAAAATGGATTTGGAATCTTATGAAAACATAAGATTATCATCTGTTCTAGTTTTGCTTATAGTCAGATATATTACAACATTAGTTTCCCAGCTGAAAGGTAATAAAAATATTTAAGTGTACTTGCAATTTATTGAAAATAATGTTTAATTATAAATTTGATTCTGCAAATGAATAAAGATCTCTATAGAAAATTAAAATGGCTTAGTGCCAATGTCAAAGTGGTTCTATCCATATTTTATCCAGAGTTTACTTATTTGTGAAAGTTGTAAATTTTCCCTGTATGCAAATGTATTGAGAGATGTTCCCTTGAGTGCATTCTCCCAAAGAAAGAAATTCTGGATATAGCATATTTTTCAGTGTTTAGTACATCCCTCAATTTTAAAACTGATTTTTTATGTAAATGGTGAGTGTCGGAGACTGGAGTTTCAAGAGTACTCATTAAACTGAGACTGTTTATAATCTTGTCTTTGATGTTTATTAACAAGTATCATTCTATCAGTATCACTGGAAGTGCATTCCTCTTCATAGCACATCCAGGTGCACAGTCTGTATAGGTTGCGTGCAGGATTACCTGTAGGACTAGTTGTAGTAAAAAAGGAAGCAACCTGTGATTCAGAATTAAAGTCTGAGTTTCCATCACAAGCAAGCAGCTTTCTGACAGCCATAATGCTATAATCTTGACTTTTCTATTGTATATAATAATTTTCTAGGTTTAATACCTTTTCGAAAAAGAATGCCACAGAGATGAAACTTACAGTTGAGTATTGGCTGGTTTGTTTGATTTGGGGTTTGTTTTTTTGAAGGCTTGCAAATCCAAAAAGTTCTGCATTGTCCATTCCATGTAATTTAAACCAAAGTGGTTTATTGATTTCTTAATGACATCTCTGTAATGACCAATCACTGACCTATACAATCACAATATGTGTCAACAGATAAACTACAAAACTAGACAGCTAAAAAATATTAAATATTTTAATTTTTTTAAATATCCTTATTTAACTAACTTCCAGTATCTCTAATCACACACACTGTTCCCTCCTTGCTCTTTCTGGCCACACAAGCTTCAGTCTCCCCATCACCTCCAAACCATGTGGGCGCCTCTTTACTTCCCATGTGGCAGAAGCAGGGGACTATAGCTCCAGGGGTACCCACAACCACTACCTCATCCCTGCAGGTGAGGATGGCACTCCAGGGAATCCTGGGGAAGGACAGCACTGCCCAGCCTGCACAGAGATGGAGCATCCACCTGCCTTGCCTACCCTATTTCCCTCCCTGTGACAGTTCTTTATGCTTCCCCTATAGCACTTTCCCAGGAGACCATTTTTTTGTCTCAGAGTCTCTTGAACATCTGCTAATAACTGCTTAATCGAGCTGATAGTCATCTTTGTCTTTAATCTGACCAATTTTGGTGCTGATGCCTGTGGCAATGAATTTGCCATATACAGTATGGAAAAAGTCCTGCCAGAAATGGACTGGTGAGGAAAACAGCTCAAACTCTATGGAAACAGAAGTTTTTACTGTGGTTTAAACATGTCTCAACATGTTTGTGTATTTTCTGCAGTGTCACTGTATCCCTCTCCCAAACACCCCCTGTGAAGCTATTGTCTCCCATACAAGGTGTCCTGGGAAGATGTCCCGAGGTGTCCCATTGGTCCTTTGTTTAACCCCTTCCTATTGGCTGTTGACCCCTTACCTGATGGTTTCTTTTGTGTGACCCTGAACTTGTGATTGGTCCCCTTTGACCTTCCTAAAAGCCTTATAAACCCCAACCCCACAATAAACTTCCTCTTTCGTCCGTCCCTCCCAGGTGGTCTGTGTGTGCTCCTTGCGGGGTCACCGGGCCACGTGCTGGGGTGGGGGGAAGGGCATTCACCTCGCAGGTAATGGGGCTGGAAGCATAAGGCCTGGAGGTCTCCCCCTATCCCTCAATTCGCCGTAGATGCCCTTCCAGACAGCCTGATGTATTTGATACATTCAGTGTCTACACCTATATTCTTATCTTGAAGAATGTTTTTATAACAGGATTTTTACCAAAGCTAAGGCATGAAAGAAAACACCGACAAGTATGCAAAAATATATGTGTGTTAGCATGTCTATATAAGTGCATTTTTGCAGAAGAGATTTTCTATATTTTATCTATACACACAGATATGTGTATGATATTCTTATCTTTCTTCACTGTTTTTCCATCCTTCTCCAATATACCTTTTTGTTTTTAACCTTCAAACAATTAAATACTTTTCTCTAGCCCTTATTCCAGTAATTTTAGCTAAACAGTTGACATTTTCTCTTGTCAGGTTTAGAGCAAAATTGTTTTGATTTAATTATGGCTATAAAATTATCAAAGCTCCATCATCTAAGCCAGAGGATCATGTTAAGGTGTCAAACTAGTCAAGCAGTGAACATTCAAATTTGTGAAGACACTGGTGCAATGCTGCATGAGGATTGATACAAATAATTTCATTAGATGTCAATGGAGAGGAAGACCTCATAAAGTTGTTTGCTGGAGATTCATGATGCAATAAACATGTCTGCAAGAATAATTTCTAATTTATATTTTAGCCTACAAAATTTAGTTGCCTCAGCAAGGTGTTGTAAACTCATCACTGATACAATCTCTGATACACTACTGTAGTTCTGAAGCATAAAATGTCCTATTTTTCTCCATCATCCTTCTTCTTCCCTCAGTGTCTTCTCCATTTCCTGGTTTTAATTTCTTTGTTGGTGGCATTACCTTATCTCTTTTATCATCCCAATCTCCCCCACTCTGTTGTAATACAATAACCAAAACCAAACATATAAATCAAATACTCCCTGCATACCGGGAATGATGATTTACATGCACTTTGACAGCCATTAACTCTCATGACTTAAACTCTGTGCTTTGTCCTTCTATCTTCTGCTTTCTGTGGGTTCAGTGAGACAGAAAACAGGTCAAAGGACTGGTAGAACACTCATACATAAGGATTTACCCTGGCTTCTGACAACTAGTGGTGAGGGACACAATTGCACAACAAAGCACCTGTGAAGGTAAGGGGTTGTGAGTGTATTATATGTATAGTTTCAGGTCCCACATTTTTAATGTGATGCATTCTATTGTAAATGTTTTTACTGCTTTGAAACCAGAGTGACAAAAAGAAGTTATGAGTGACCAAAAAAATGCTAAACAAATAAAGCCAGTTACTAAAGGATGGTTTTAAAATTAAAAGTATAAAAATGGAATTATAAAATGAATTAAATTAAAAACTCAAAAGTATTGAAATTTTCTAATATTCTTTAAATCAGCAAAAAAAGTGAATGAAAATAAATCCCCAAGCAGTGATTTCAGCTTATTCCTGAAATAATTTTTATCTATTTTCTCTCTACTAGTCTGGGTTATTCGTATCATCTCACTTTGTTTTTTAATTAAATACAGCTCAAGATCTCAAAGATTTATTCTCATTTTGAAGGCAAGAACTGAAATGCATGATGTAAAAGAATATTTCTGAAATTAACTGTTTTATTCAAATCACTTCTCATCTTAATAAACAGCTGAGACATATTTTTAGAGTCTCTACCAAGGGCCGTTGAAAGCACCATACAATAACAACTTTGGATTTATATCTTTCAGACAAATAGCTTCATGTAGGAGAAAAGGTTAAAAATCAGGGAAAAAAAGAGGGAGGAGGCACACAACCTACTATAATGTAATAGCTCAAAAAATTGCAAACTACTTTCAAGTTTTATGGTTATTTGAATTTTGAAACCGTGAAACTAAACTGATCATATTGACCATGTTTTAGCAGTTTTAACAAAAAAACCCAATAAAATAAAAATTGAATGTTTTCTCAGCAGAGTTGAGAGGAAGGAGGTTTTGCCCTTCCCATGAATCTTTTCCTGATTTCAAGTGTTGCACATTGCACAGGGACACTTTTGCCCTGATCAGCTCTATGTCTACACAGGATATTGAGATAAAATTTTCACGTTCCTTTGCTGAATTAGTCATGGAAGAGACTTGAATTTACTGAATAGAAGGAACTGCATTTCCTCTTTCCCTCACTTTCTGGAATCATTTCTTTTTGAATAATTACAGAATGCCCAAACTACCAAGTCATTATTGTCTTTCACTTTTTGTCTGTCTGCCTGCCTGCTTCTGTTTTTGAAATGAGACATTTTGGGGTTTTGGTGTGAGGGTTTTATTTTAATATTGCAACAGGCACTGTGGTAGGTAGAATAGTAGATCACAGGAAATCCTGCCAACAAAGTGATTAAGAGGAAGAAATGGAGAGAAGACAGCTGGAGAAATAGAATGCTGATAGAGGAAGAAAGAGACATTTTATGCTTCAGAACTACAGCAATACGTATTAGAGATGACATCAGTAATTTCCCCAGTTGAAATGTCTCCCACCCAATGTATTTATAGCCATGGTTTTCATTTTAATGGGTTAATATTTTCCAGAAAGAAAACCAACTCCCCTGAAAAATGTCCCAGCAGCATGTTTCCTTATACCTGTTCCTGGAATTGCTTTTTTCTTCCTGGAAGTCTTAGACAAATATGTTGGAAAAGAGTTCCATTTCCAAACACCGTGATACACAATCTAGAGTAACTAGGTAGGAGGTTTGCCCTTTATTTTTTTTCTTTTTTTTTTTTTTTAACAAATATTCAATAAAGAATAGTTAGAAGAATATTCTCTGGCATAAATGTATAAATTAAGTAGTTACAGCTTTGAATCTATGTATAAGTACACAGATCTAGGATCTGGGGACATCATTGTGTTTTTTTCTGAATGGCTTTGGATTGTCATGGAAAGCTCTGTACTATAACAATTAAAGAAATTATTATTCCCATCCTTCGAATATCTGTGAGAGTATTCAGGGTTTATTCTACTAAATATATTATCTTGGACCAAATTAGTTCTCAGAGTTCCTCAAAAATGTAAATAAAAATAAATCTTCACACAAATGGATGGCACAGTTTCCAAACCCTTTGTCTCCAAAATTTTCCCCATTTTGGTCATTTTTTAAAAGTACATAGTGTTTCAACTCCAGACACCTACAAAGAGTTGAAAGGTGTGAAGGCTGAAGAAAGTGAAGCAAAAATATGGTCTTTAGGAATATCCCGCTTTCTGATGGGAGTATCATGATCTTATTTTCTTTTAAGCAGCAGTGATACTTTTAATTGATACATTATAAAGCAGTTTGATGCAATTCCTAAGCATGATAGACAGCATCATATTCACTTTTCCTTTTTGTTTTCTGATTTGTCTCAGAACCACATATAATACTTTACAAAGATAAAAATAAGAGAAAAGGTTTAGAGTGGGTAAGAACATATGACATAATTATATAAAACATGTAACTAAACAGATAGGTGTGTCCAGTTCTTAAAAACAAAAAGACTCTCACATGACAGAAGAATTCTTTCAAACTAAATGTTTGTTAAAAAAGGACAGATAACATTACTGCAGTCTAACACTAAGAACATTAGATTTATGGTAAAACACCTGCAGATGGTGCTGTTCCACAACATTTCCTGCACAAAATTGACTTAAAATGCATTAGTTGGTCATTCTTTGATCTTTCGTTCTATATTGCCATGCAGTACATGCAAATTTTATATAAAATGGTTGGCTGTGTGTGAAGGCCAAACTAGATGGAAAATCACACCTAAAGATACAACATTTTCTCACGCCAGTGGTACTGCCATTTTTCTCATCCTCTTCTTATTATAATATTAGTAGTTATCCAGCAATGTGATATTTCTTTTTAATAGTAAATAGCATTTTAGCATTGTTGTTTGTGAGACCAAAAGTTGTATGTTTAAAGTTGGATTTCCATTTCAAACATATCACAGAGAACAAAAAATTGTTAGCAAATATCCTCCTACAGAATACCGCTTAAGGGCTACACCTTATGGATTACTCTCACAAAGACTGTAGGGAAAGTAGAAACAAAGTACTGCTGCACAGAGAGAAAAATTTTCAAAGCTGTGTTTATTGCCAGAGCAGAAGACTGAGGGCAATGTGTCGTCAAGTGAATTATTTCATAGTTCTATAAAATTTAATGTGATTTCCATTGGAACTAGTTGTATTTGTATTACTATTCTATAGTTTTCCATTTTTTAATCATAAATGAAAATATCACTGCTACTACTACTACTACTATGTCTGGTGGTGGTAGTTGTACCAGAAATGGAGTCAGCTTTAGGATTTACCAGATAAAATCCCAGTGCAACATAATTTCTTTTTTTTTTAGGAACCATTATCCCTTTTCTTACTTTCAGAGGTGGGGAGAGGTTGGTGGGAGGGTATCCCTACATTGTAACTAGTCAAGACGCATTTGGTTAAATAACGAATTAATTCAATGACTATTTAATTACATAGTTATTTCTGGAAATAATTCTCTTTTTGAGTACTAAAGATAAATTTTTAAGAAAGGACCATGAAGTAACTCAGTTATCTTGTCATAGAATAATTTAGTAATGTAAAAGTTTTCATTCTGCTTTCAAAATTGAAGTCACCTGCAGACATGACAGTCTTAAAATTCATTATTTCCCATTTATACATACTTTTCAAAGGCAGTAGTTGGTGTACAGTGTGCATAATACACTGTTGTATTGTACAGGATTGTATTATACAGAGATTAATCTTTCACCTATGCTGGAAAATATGATGGAAAACATTTCCAGGTTTTGATTAATTTTCCCTGCTCTTTATCATAAAATCATATTTTCTTTCTTCATCAGAAAGTTCATGATTGCCTTAACTTACTCCTATCTTTTGAGTCTTTTGATTTATTTTTTTCCTCCACAGTTCTAAACTAGTTTAGGAAAAAGCAAAAACATCTAAGCAACCAGATTAGAAATTCCCAATTACTCTTAGAAATGTAATTCATTAAGTTGTTATCCATACTGTCCTAAAAACAAAAATTAGAAAGTACAGTCAAATGTAATTTTTACAGTATGTTTAGGGAAGTGTATCAGAAGAGAAAATTAGATGACATTTGGAGAAACCTATGCCATATAGAACACAACATGTTTCAGTTCAGTTTGGTGAAACGTCATTGCAGGTTTCTGTTTATGTTGTACAAATTATATCCTTGTCTATGCTAAACAAACAACAAAATGTCTGTTTAGCAATATGTATAACAAGTTTTTGACAATTTAAAATTATATTTTACTTAAATATATTTAATTTCTAAAGTAAACTTCCTTTTACATATGAATTGACTGATTTGTTCTGATTCTTCTCCTCCTTATTTCTACAAATAATTAAAATTTTGTATTTTATAGTAGTGTTGAAACAAACAGCTCCAGTTGTGTTTAGAAAAGTTAAAAGTTAATTATCTTAAATTTTATTTTGTTTTTTAATATAAGTTTAATTTTTCATCTAAAATTTAGAAGTCTCTGTTACTGATCTCTGTCATACCAGGGAGCCCAGCACTGGAAATGGTAGTCCAGGTGTGTCTCACCAGTGCTGAGCAGGATATCACTTCCTTTGGCTTGCTACTGTATTTTAGCTCAAATCCAGGGTTAGAGCATATCAGTGCACCACCACCTCATTAATGCATTTAATATTAATTTTCAATTGTTCAGTTATGTATAGCATGATCTGAATACCAAAGTCACTCATATAATGCATTTTTCTCAGTTTTGACTTCGGTAGAAGCCATTGTACCAGGAAGCTAATTCAGTCTCCAGGCTTCAGAATTTCAGTTTTGAAAGGAGTGGCCTTTTCAAGACAGAAATCATGATTTAAGAGGGACTGTATCCTTCAACCATAATAAAAGTTTGGGATGGTTTTATACATATATCATATTTGTTCACATGAATCCCTCCATAGCAATAGTCCACATTTCTAGAACTAAGTGTCTCCTAACCATTAGACCTGTAAGGCTGATAAAACAGCCTTAAAATTGTATTTCTGGGGGTCAAGAAATAGAAATATTATGTGCAAATGTTTCTTACAGACTTGTGTTCCTGTTAGGCCAACTTGAGTAATTTACTCAATGCAACATAGCAACTAAATAGGTCTCTTGGTCATTTCTAATTGCCTTTATAAATAACAACCTCTCATTACTGCCAGATCACAGTAACAAAGGCATATGCAACCACAAAACTGGTAAGAACATATTCACCACTGGGAAGCTAATGGTATGAGAATACCTTATTTACAAAAATACAAAAGATTAAGTCATGCATTTCCCAGATGCAAAATTGCAGCTAATGTCCCACAAAGTAGCATTGCACAGGTTTTCATTATAAATTTAAAAAGCAATAAAAAAGTCCACTTCAGTAAAGTGAGTACTACAAAAAGATAGTAAATAATAACCCTAAGGGTAACCACTGAGATTATCTCTTTGGGGTCTAATAGGATTTGTTTGCTCGGGTTTTGGGGTATGTTGGGGGTTTTGTCGTTTTTTTATTTTTTTTTTGTCCCTACTCTTATGTAAGAAAAAACCCAACAGTTTGCTTTTATGCTATCAAGTAAATTCCCCCCTTCCTCACCTTTCATGATCACCCTTCTCTCTCTATCTGTCTCTTCTACAAAAAAATCATTTGTGAGATAATATGCAGCAAGTAAAGGAAGAATAACACATTTTGAATAATAAAGTGAATTTTTTATATGGGTTATGAGGTATAACAAGTCTTGTGTATTTTAAAGCATAACGGTCTGATTTCTGTTTGCATTATTTTAGTGATGCTTTTTTGCAAGGGCAGCATAAGAGATTTTACAGTAAGAATAGAACTGGACTCTGAATATTAAGCAAGTGTGCATGTGTACTGTATGTTTATATCTATTGTTGCTTTGAATTCAGAAACTGAAGGACACAATTCTATTTTAATTTTTAAATTTTGTTTCTTTCTTCTTTTTTAATAAGTTCTTTGATTGCAAATCATTTATACATACTTTGAGAGAGAGGTGCCTTTAATAACTGACCAAGAAAAGTTAGATTAAAGAAAAGAATAAATTTCTATCATCTAACCTCAACAATACTCAGTTAGTGATAATGCCATGACACATTTGAACTTGTACGATAAACAGTAAAAAGTAATGAAATGAAAATAAGTTGAGTCAGTGAAGATAATTATAGCAATTTTATGCACCTCAATTTCTGTTTCAAAGAATGTATAATTGCTCTGATATTTTGTTTTCAATCACCTTCTCTCTGAGCCAGTATAAACTAAGGTCAAACTGCTGCCTGTTTTTTACCAAAACCTTGTCTGACTGGAAGATTCAGGCTGCTTAGCCATCTTTTTGGGTCCTTCTCATAGTCCAGTTATCATTGTGAGGGAATGTCTGGATTAAGGAAACAAGGGAGTTTCAATCTGGAAGGAAATTATACCCCATGAGGAATAAATGCTATCTGGTTCCTAAGACTGTCTTGAGATGCAGGCAATACATCAGGTATAAAGGGTGATCCTTGACATATCTTTTCAACATGCTGTAAATTTTTAATGTTCATCCTTTTCCTTTGTAATTGCCACAATACTAAATTAGTAATTTACGCTTACAAAATAACTTTCAAGAATTTTCTCCATTTCATTCAAAGTAAAATGCACCAGATTAGAACTCATCCCATGTCTATTCAAGGCACTGTTCAGGGATGGTGGTACCCATCCAGTTACAATAGCAATCTCATTTAAACACCACAATTACAGTAATGAATAACATCCACTGCTCCTTAATTTTAAGGTCCTGGAGAATCAGTTGGAAATTAGCTACATTTTAGAGGTTTTTTTCACCTTTCTAAAAGGTTATACCTTTTTTTAGTCAATTTTGTTCCTCTGAAGTTAGTGTGATCAACTACTATCTGCTCAAATGTGTTTACTCATTTTCTTCACCCTGTCTTTAGACTTTAAATAATATTAAGATCTTTTTAATTAAAGTAGGTACCCATTACAGTAACTTTTAATATCTCATAAATAGGCTTATTGATACAAATAATTCTGTGGGATTCAAAACCTATCTGACTTAGCTAATAGGCACTGAGTTGACCTTGTCTGGATGCCAGGTGCCCACCAAAACTGCTTTATCAGGTGGATCTCTGCTCTGCTGTGGACCTCCATGGGCTGCAGGGCCACAGCTGCCTCACCATGGTCTTTGTCACGGGCTGCAGGGAAATCTCTGCTGTGGTGCCTGAAGCAGAGATTCCCCTCCTTCTCAACTGACACGGATGCCTGCAGGGCTGTTTCTCTGACTTATTCTTACTTCTCTCCCTGGATGAAGTTGTTATCCCCTCCCTGCCTTAACTAAGCTATCCCAGAGGCACTACCAGCAGTGCTGATTGTCTCAGCCTTGGCCAGCAATGGGTTCATCTTTGAGCTGGCTGGCATTGACTCCATCAGACATGTGGGAAACTTCTAGTAGCTTCTCACAGAAACCACTCCTATAGCTGACCCACTATCAGAACCTTGCCATGAAAACCCAATGCAGGAATCAAAATACCATCATTATACCAGAATCTGAGTGGTATTGAGCATAATACAACAGCTGGGGAATTCCAATATCTGCTCTAAGTTCATACACTTCCAATTATATCAACACTTAGCTTCTGCTTCTCTTCAGTCTCATTTTATACACCTTTCTTGCCAAGGTTTATGCAAATCTTTATACACAAATAGTGCTTATGAAGTTTAATGGATTTAATAAACATAAGATTTCATTATGTAACTTCTCAGGAACAATAGATAGCTATTAAACATGGTGAGGAAAAATAACAATGGTCTGGGTGGAGAATGGATGTCTGCTTGGGTTTGTACAATACCTCACACAGTGGAATATTAATCTTGAAAACATTGAAATTAATCTATATAATTAGACATTATTTTGGTTTGTATTCTATTTATTAACAGAAGCAAAAAGGTGTTACAGACAGAAGTAGCATAGGTTTACTTATAATGTAAAAGCTACATCATTGTAAAACATATAATGAGCACCTATTTTCTTGTCAGACTACAAAAAATATGAACCAAATGTTTATTATCGACGTTTTATTCATGTATTAATTATTTATAAACTACGTGAAGTTCCATTTTATATATAAAATGTGACTGTCAATAAATTCACACAGCAACTGGAAGAAATTTAAATGTCTCTCCTAGACAACTGTCTCAGTCTGAGGAGACTGAAATGTTTGCTAAAGAGGATGAGTTATGAGATAGACCAAACTCCTCTCTCTCAGCAATTGTAAATTCAAAATTAAAGGGTTTTAATCAAGGAAGTGTGGGAAAAAACAGAAGAAATAACAACCCTTTATTAAAAGATATATGTATGTTGGCAAAAAACAGTAACAGAACACAAAAGAAACTAGACAGTAGTCCTAGAAGGAAAAGTCTGACTGAATACTTCTCTGTCCTTCAGCGCAGTCCTAACCGTGGCCTGCAGGGGGCGCTGTTGGATCGCTGAAGGTGCAGGGCCTGCAGTTCTCTGTGGTGGCCGGCAGGGGGCGCTGTTGGGCTCTGGCGGTCACCACGCGGGGAGAGGGGTCGGGGGGGGCAGTCCCGGACTTGGCCGACAGATTTCATCAGCAGCTGTTCAAATTTTCAGACAAACATAAAAATCCCAAACAAAATAAGGCCAAACCATTTCTTCCCCTAACCAGCATTAAAAAATTACTAGTTAGAAATTTACATACCTATTAATATAATACTAAAGATAAGCAAAAAGTGACGTTAAAAGGTTTTAATTATATTATATCTTTTTTTTTCTAATGAATTTTAACTAAAAGTTTAATTTAAAACTACAAATTAAAAAATAGATGTTAGCTGTTAGAGAGGTAACTGGATCAAAATCTCATGATTCTGTTTACAGGTCAAAGTGCATTAATCTTCATCTAAGTGTTTTAATGGTATATACTTTAGCTAACACTCAGAAGAATACCTCAAAAAGTGTATCCGATATGAAGACTGGACGGTTTTTTGCATAAAAGATTTTTTTTCTTGAATTTGAACAAATCCAAAAGGGAGCAGACAAGCCTTTCCTAACATATTTGTCACTTTGTAAACAATTTTTAAAAAAAAACCCAGATGTGTTTTATTTCTCTTCTACTGTATTATGTTTGAGGTTTCTAAAAATTCACAGACATTTATTTTGCAAACCTTTTCTGGAGTGGGAAGATAAGGAGGAATATTACAGAATTTAAATTTCATAGTTTATTATGTTTTATTACTGGTTGAAACACATTTGCAAGTAATTTTCAAAAAAAATCTTACATGAGGTTGAGTCAATGGTTTGTCTTTAGAGAGATAAGAACAAAACACATACAGGGTTGTGTGGCAAGTCAATAAACTAAGATGATCCCAGAGGAGGGGAGAAACTGGAATAGTTTATTTGGACTCACAAGTTCATTTTTAAAGCATTCAGGGTTTACATATTTAACAGGGGGTTTACATATTCATGGTATTAAAACTGGGGAGGTTTCACAAAGAGGAGGTAAGCGGAAAACCCAGGTTAACACATCTTGGGGTTCTAGGAATTACCTCATGGGAAAAACCCTACTTTGGGAGATTTTACAGGGGGGATTAGGTATTAGGCAAGGGATACAGCGTATACATATGCAAAAGGGAGTACAATGGGTTTTATGCAGAGGCCTGATGAGATTAGGATGTGGATTCTCTGACTTGGGCAGGACATGGGATAACATCAGGCAAGGAGTCTCTTCCATTCTGCTGGAGAAGGCAGGAAGAATCCACAGTGATGAGATCAGTGAAAAGGGTTTTTCTCTAGCTTTTGTAGTTCATGGCTTTTTGCAGAGACTGCTCAATTCCCTCTCTGGAGATATTTTTGAATCCTACAGGGTTGCATTGCTAAGATCGTAGCCAAGAATTTGAAAGGTTTCTCTCAAGGTATTTATTTCAATTTGGCACTTCTGAGATTGTATCTGGAGAATGTACATAATTTTAGGCTCTGCAGTACATGAAAGGAACTTATATATTGGAGCAAGTCCAGCAAAAGGTCACTGAGATGTTTAGGGGTTTGGAGCACATATAAAAGGAAGCTTGGAAAGTTTGTTCAGTCTGGAAAAGGTAAAGCTATATGCTTTTCATTGCTGTCTTTGATTTCCTAATGGTAAATTATAAAGAAGATGAAACCAGAGTCTTCCTGGAGATGAAGAGTGAAAAGGTTAAAGGTAACAGACACCAGTTTCTGGAAAGGAAATTTGAATTAGACATCAGGAAGACAAAATTTTCTGTGAGGTCATCAAACACTGTAGAGAAATTTTCAAGAGGGGCTAAAAAATCCCCAGTAATGAAGAAAGTCAAAATTTAAATGAACAAGGCCCTGAAAAAAATTGCTTTGAAGTTTTTTTTTCAGACTAGTCCTGCTCTAAGTGGGGAGTTAGATCAAGTAACCTCCAGAGGTATCTTCCAACCTAACTTGTTCTATGATTCTAAAGTCTTCTACACTTTACCATGCCATTGCCATCTATTTCATGCTTTCTTTTGCCCAGTGGTGAGGATATGTTAGTGCTGACAATGAACCTTATTTCTCTGCCTCTTGTCCGATCCTACATAGTAGTTATCTTTTTTCCTGTTTCTTTCCTCAAAAAAAAAGGTGCAAGGAAACACTTAAGCCTTTTGGAAGATGAGGGCAGAGTTAGAAGATGGAATCAAGAAGTCTGCATTAAGTTCAGGAAACGCATAACTTCAGAGAGGAGATGTCAGAGTTCTTTCAAGTGCAGCCTTTAACACAAGTCTTCTTGCTTTTGCTTCCAGCAAGGTTGAATTGTCTATGAAAAAGGATTCATGAGGAGAGCAAGTCTCTTTTCCTATGCAGAGTCCTTGAAACTTTAGTGTGTGAAAGCAAGCAACATTCAGCAATTCCACTTTTCACTCTTGGTTTCATGAAATATTCACATCTTACTTCACCTTATTAGTGTACCTCCCCTATTTCCATATTCTTTGGGAACTTATCTTGCTTCTGAACAAAGCTTTAACAGCAAAAGATGATATTACTGTATCTGACAATACACTACAAAGAATAGCCAAACTACAGTGTACTCCCTTTTTATTTCATTTCTCCTGTTCTTACCACAGTGTGGGAGTGAGGCAAGTTTACCAGTGAACAGAAGCACATCATAAAGTCTGTGCATTTCATTTTAACACTGGATGACTTCAGGACACCAAAATAAAATGAGGAAGAATTTCCTTAAGACTTTATCTCATAGCACATCTGATTCATACAAGATAGATTAGTGCTTTGATTTTTGGATTGTATAATAAAAGCAAGGTACTTCATAAGATGTTTGTTTGTCAGAAATCCCTTGTTCTTGCAGGAGTATACGTAGGAGTGAAAAGTGGGAAACCACTTGGAAAACAGAGCAGGAAAATTAAAAAAAAATCAAGAAAACTAAGAGTATCAAGCATCCTCTGTACCGCTTATAATTTTCTTAGATTTGAGGCCATAGCAAGGGTTGAAGAAGAAGAAGCCTACAGAAAAATAAATATATTAGAAAAAATAAATAGCTTTTTCATGTTAAATTTCATAAGAAACAGATATAGGAAGTTCCACACATGGTCACCATTGAATATAATTTATTTTAAAAGTAGTTTTATATGTGGTAGATACCCAAGTCTTCCAACATAAAACTGTTTGGACCTCAGGGAGTGATAGTGACTTGAGTACAAGTGGATTCAACAACTAAGCAGTCTTGGTTTCATGTCAACTGGCAACCTTTAAGGATTTATTCAGTTCTAGCCCCATTATCCAGATCCCTTAGATCAAAACTTTGATCTGAACCTCTTTGCAGGCTCAGGTTTGTTACCCATTCATCTTTCCATACCAAAAAAAAAAAAAAAAGAAGCAGTTCCTCCATCTCTCCAGTCACTTAGTTATGGTAATCTTATTGCTTACATAAATGGTTGGCCCAAAGGCAATTAATTTATAAATGAGAAAGATATACTCAGCTGAGTAAACACTTGAATTGTATAGAATTCTACAAAAGCAAGTTTTAGTATCTTCTTAAGTGATTTAATTTCCCTTAAAATCTAAGATTTACCAGAATTTCCTTTCAGGCAGATTTGTCCATTAATTTAATGCAAATAACAGAACCTTTTTCTTCAGTAGTATCTAAAATATTTCTATAAAAAACCTTCTCAGCTATGGTCACTCTAACATGCACTCAAACTGTCATGTTCTGGTCACTCTTTCAAACAAACCACATTCCAACAAACCTGTATTTAGAAAATTAGTCTTCTAAGAAGTAGGACAAGTCAAATTGCCCCAGCCTGACCTCTTGATGACTTCAAAATTAAAGACCTTACATGACCTATAAAGCATCTTTCCTAGCAGAAAAATTCCTCCCCATCATTACAACTATCCTTAGGCAAGTTTGGACATTTTTAGCAAAAAACACAGAGTTTGCAACTTTATATAACCATTTCTGTCACATCTGTTAGGTATGCTTCTTGTCAATATCACTCAGCTGTCCAGTTAAGCAGTAAGCTCTCAGAAGAGGGATTGTTTCTTCGTTGTATTTAATGAATGTGCTAAATACAGTAGTTCTTTGCTTTAAATACAGAGGATGTCTCTGCAAGCTGGAATGAGTACTTAGAGTCAAATGTCTGAGATCCAAATATTCTTTTCTAAATCAGTAGATGATAAATGGATCCCCTGACTGTGTAAGAAAGTAAAGAAAATTAAAAATACAAACGTGATGTCATAAAAGAGCCACGTGCTCATCACAAGTTGAAGGAGAATCAGATCTGTAGAAAATACGAAAGAATACACTCTTGCAGAAAGAATGATAAAGGAAATAAGGCATTCTTAATTTAAATTTCAAAACTAATTTCCTGGTAGGAAAAGATTCAATGGTGATATCAATGTCTTCCTTCAGATGAAAAGATGGGCACAGAGATCTTAAATTTTCAGTTCCCTATGGCATCTCTCCATCCTTACACAGCGGTTGCAGTTAGAGGGGACTATCAAAGCTCATCCAGTACAATCTCTCTGCTCAAAGTGGTGTCCTCTACAGCAGGTTCGTCAGGACAGTGCCCATTCAGATTTTTCATATCTCCAAGGTGAGAGACTCCACAACCTCTCTGGCCAACCATGTTTGAACATTCTCACACAAATTTTTTTCCTTTTTCTTCTTATGTCTAAATGAAATACCCCACACTTCAGTTTGTGATTCTTGTTTCTGCAGTAGCTCAATAAATATGATTTTGCCACTGCAAATGTTAGATTATCTGATTAAAATATAATTGTAATAAATACAACAAGCACTAAGAATCAAAGGTAGTAAAACAGATGGTCAAACCCTGGTTATCTTATCAGTGAAAATTAAGCACTCCTAAAATGACTATTTTTAAGGTTTCGCACTAAGGTAGGTCAACTAAAGGAAGTCTCTTCAGAATGCATTGTGAAACGAATGGAGTTATTTCCTAAAGGCAGTTAGGAATTACATTGGATGGAAATGGAAGACTTTCTCCTATGTATAAAGATTTCTTCACGTGTGTAAGCACTCTCTGTGATTATGTGGGTGCTTGAAAAGACAATGCTCTATATTGAGCTGTGCAGCCAATCTGTGTATGTCTTGTGCATTAAGTATGTGTGTGTGGGTATGCACACACCTATTGCCAGTCGGTGCGCGGCCCCACACTGACCTGCAGCAGTTACATCTGTCAAGCACGGGAAAGGACAAATTCATCAGTGTCATGAAACCCAACAAATCAGCTATCTAGAACAACCGTAGAAAGCCCCTGTGCTGAGGGCTCACTGTTGCTGGAGCTGAGCTGAGCTGAGATGGATTCAGCTCCTCCCTTGGGACTCCTGCCTCCCCTGCCTGACCTTGAGTTCTTCCAGTGCCTCTGTGGGAAGGGCTGGAAACAAAGTTTCTTAGTCACTACCTAAGAAAAAAGACCCCATGGGGAGGCTGAATCTGGCTGTGGGACCACCCTTGTGCTCAGCTGGAAGCAACGAGAGGGGATCACCTAGTAGAGAAATCATAAAAACAAACCCAAACAACTCAAGACTAGGAGGAACTAGCTCCCACTCCAAACATTAAACTCCTTATGCTGAAGTCCTCAGCATGTTGAAGGCTTATGGTAACCATCACTTCTTATTCTTCAGGAAGATGGAGACTATCAATCTGGAGGGACATTAGAAAAGTAGAAACAACACTGATTAAAATGCAGAGGTACCAGGAAGTTTATGTATAATGATTTTGGCTATATTTTGGTGAGAATTTTCTATGTTAATTTTGACTGTTATGCTGTTAAAACATTAGATCAACAATACATTTTTGGCTGCATATATATATGTGGTCTATTCTCTTTTGCACTGGGCTACTATATTAAATATACATATACCAAAAAGACTTCCATTCAGCACAGCACTTGGGCCATTGATATGTATATAAAATATTTGACTAACCTGACCTTAAAACTCATACTTTTCCTCCAGGAAATTATACTACATTTTTAAGATGCATTGTACAAGTGAAAAATCGCCCAGACGAGGAACAAACAAGAGAAAGGAAAAAAAGCAAACAGTGATAATCAATGGACATGTTCTGGATGTGGTTTTTCAACACTTTATAGCTATGCTATTTCTGACCAGAATATATAAAAAATGACTGTGTGTGGTGACTAAGAAGATCAAGTTTAGCTTCCTAAAGGGTAAAAGTATAGCTGCCGCTGGAGACCATCAGTAAACAGATCTACATCTTCACTCTTGCAATTTTACCTCACTTCTAGTTAGGTAAAATTGTAGGTTAGGAAGCACTACAACCAATAACCTGTGACAAATGAGACTGCATTACTTTGTAAGGAAATAAAAAGCCAAAGGGTAATGTAATGTTTATTTTCCATGGATTGAGGTAAAAGGAATATATAAAATATCTGTTTGTAAGGTAAAAAAATGTCCAGCTAGAAAGTGTCATCTTCCCTGTTAGAAGTTTCGTTTGTATCATCACTGTCTTTTCTTTCATCCTCTGATCCTTTCCATTTCCTCCTCTCTGATGGTCATTTCACATGCCCCAATACTTTCTTTCTTGTCCTTTTATGTTCCCATTTTTTCAGCTGGTCTCCTTGTGTCTGTTGTAGTTTGACTTCTCTTTTTTGCTATCTTGGAAATAATTGACAAAAATTTCTACTTCTGTGTCTCAGTCTGAAGAGACTGGACTGCTTGCTAAAGAGGATGAGTTGTGAGGTAGACCAAACTCCTCTCTCTCTGCAATTGTAATGTCAATTTAAGGGGCTTTACTCGAGGAAAATGTGAAAAAAAAACAGGAGAAATAACAACCCTTTATTAAGAAATATATAAATGTTGGTACAAAAGAGAAAGAAAAAAAGAAAAAAAAAAGAAGAAAAAAAAAAAGTAACACAAAACACAACAACACCAGCAACAACAACCACAACAACAAGTCTAAAAGAATACTCCTCTGTCCTTTAACACGGTCCTAATTGCGGTCGGCAGGGGGCGCTGTTGGGCCGCTGAAGCTGTAGGACCTGCAGTACCCGGTCGTGGTCGGCAGGGGCGCTGTGGGCTCCGGCAGTCACCCGCGGGAAAAGGGGGACCGGAGGGGTGGTCCCGGGCCGCGTGGGGGAAGCCGAGGAGATGGGGGGTCCTCGTCTCCGTGGGGACAAAAAGGAAGGCAGGCCGCCCACTCCCACGGGAACTCACCGCTGTCTCGAGTGGCAAGAACTCACTGCAGTCTCAAGCGGTGGTGTCTCCAAAACTCCTCTCCCGCGGGCAAGCAAAACTCTCCGATGAAACACAGCAGCTCCGGCGGGCGGGACAGTCAGGCAGGTCAAAGCCGACAGGACAAGAGGTCGAACTCCCCAGGATTAACAGCCAAAAGGGAACTAAACCTCCAGTCCCCCTCCCCAACAAACTGCCTGTCTGCACCCAGCGAGACAGCCACACACCACCCCTCTCACCTTCCCGGCCAGGGCTCCCCCTGCTCCGCTTCCCCGCCCAGCCTTTTCTTTCTCCTAAGTGGGCAATCGACCCAGGCTAGCTACATCTTTAGTAATGCTAATAACCTCCCTTCCCCCCGCTCACTGTTTCTTTACCTTGGAGTGGGGCAGGGGGAAGGAAAATTCCCCTGATTTCCTAATCTACAACATTCTGTTACCATAAATAAGCAGTGTGTGCTTATATAGAAAGCAGGTTATAAGTATTTCATGCTTTTCTTAACTTGCAGCTCTGCTCTGCTTACACTGGCTTGTTTTAGTCATGCCAGCTGTAGGCACACTATGGAAGTATGAAAGAAATATTTGTGCAGGACAGTGCATTGATCCAGGCAGCCTGAACCCTGGGAAGGGAAGGCAGGATGCCATCTTTATCTTTCCCTTGCATGTATCTCTTCAGAAGACTTCTTACACTGCATGTGCCCAAGAGCTAGTTGGAAGGAAGATCCAATTTCAGCTGTTGAACTCCTGAGAGCACTACAAATCCCAGAGAGAACTTCTAGGGTCCTAACCTTCTGTCTGCTGGCTAAAATTTTGAGAATTCCACATTGTACACCCTTTTGTACAGCCAGGGTAGTTACTGATGCAATGTTTGAAGAGCTTTGTTGGTGACATTACACTCCAGGTCCGTAGGTTGACAACTGTCAACCCTGATAAGGTGATTGCCAATTCACATTCTCAGCACAAACACCTTGGTAGCCCATGCTATCCCATAATTTACTACCCCGTGTGGAAATAATATATTTGTATGGAGAGTCCACCTTTTCTTGTATGAGTGGAACTGTTGTTTATTCAATTGAATAAGTAGCATTTGTATGCAGCCTTAATCATGAACATTTTGGAGATTGGCATCTGGCACTAAGTACAATCCTGTCAAATAGCTGGCAGTGGATTAACTTTGACACCTAGAAACATGCCAAATTCTGACAGAATAAGAACTTACTGTGTACCCAATGTCAATCATTCACTGAGTGCCACTCAAAATGCTTATCCTGTTAGTGATGACATCAATCTGCATTGGCATTCAAAATCCTGCTGCCCTTTGAATACAGAATTGAAAGCAAGAGACAAAACTACAAAGTGCGTGCATTTTAGCAACCACCTATCTTTCCTTAAGAACTGGTCGCCACCTCTGATGTGTATCTTTTCTATATGGTTAATCTATTGCTCAGGCTCACTTGCAAATAGTAGAAGTGATTTCCATCATGAACTAAAACTCCATAGAGCCACTTAGGTCTAATTCTAGTTACATCCCAAGTTGTAGAAGTCTACTCATATTAGTAGCAATGAATAATGTTTGACAAGGGTCACACACATTTTATATGTCAGCCTGGTTATTAAAGCACTCATTTACTAAGAGAGACCAAAGTTCACCCTGAGAGGTGTCAGAACTATAACCCCCAAATATTGAGGCTTCCATTAATTTGATCTTCTCTTATCCTTATAAATCCTGCTTTTCTGCCTGGGCAGTGAGCTAACACAAGGGGAGCATTCAATTTTCTCTTTTCCTTTTTCAGTCTGTTTTGTTCTATAATCCACCTGAGTGAACATGACCTTGTGAAGTAGGAGATGAAGCTGAAAAGGATTTTGAACGCATCTCCTATTTCCTGGGCAAGTGTTTCAACTATTCTACTCTACAAAACAGGAGTAGCTCTGTAGAAGTAGTGATGAATTAAAAAGTGGACTAAGTTTAGTTAAGTCCTTACTTTTGGGAAAGGTCTCCAGATCATACTTGGCTAGATATCACTGATAAAAATGTCTGAGGTAAGTTCATAAGCTTAAAAAAAGGCAAATCATTTATTTAGGATAGCTGTCCTTCCCATCAGCTTGCAAAGTTATTCACAACTGAAAAAATAATAGACTTCTAAGCCTTAAGCATAGCTGTAAATATACTTTTCCACCATGTATGTGCTATTAGCCATGGATAATCCCTTGTTCAGCATGTAGAAGCCACAAGTAACTCTTTGGAGACCTGTTTCTTTCAGTAGATACAGAAATTGGGCATTTGTTTATTTGTAGAATAGCTTATCAAATACTCTTATGAAATAATCTATCACAAGTTATATACTCATACTACTGTTTAGCTGCTACAATCTAGTCAGAAGGTAAGTTTCAAGTGGTGTATTTAGGCAAAGCATACACCAGAACTTCTGTTCAACTAGAAAGCTCAAATAGGAACAGGATTCTTCTATCATGCTAGCAGGTCCTAATTCCAAGGCATTTTCAGATTCATTGAAGACATCTCCAAAGAAACACCCAAAACCAAAAGCCTTAATTTGCACTAAATAAGTGATATGAGCATTCACTGGCATGGGGCAGATGTTCTCAAAAGGAAGATAGACCATTGAATACTATCCCTTCTCATTATCAGACACAACTACATAAAATTCCTTTCATAAATATAGTAACTTCCATTCTAAAACATAACTTACTGTCCTTGACCTTTCAGAAGGTTATTTCAGAAAGAAACTTCATCTGAGGAAGGTCTAACGAGCCTGAAACTATTTCTTCATAAATGCAGGACCAAGGTGGCATGTATTACATCGTGTTGTGCAAAAATTGTAGCTTTCTTAGAGTTATCTGAGTTATTGGAACAAAGTCAACAGTACTTAAGTTTAAGCACCAATCAACTTGGTTATTCCATAAACTGAACCTTTTTTTTCATTATTTTTTTATTTGTCCTTGATAATATACATAAACGATCGGTCATTTACAAATCTTGTATGAAACATCCGAATCTCATAAGGAGCTTGAGCTTCTAATCTGAGTCTGATAATTGCACTGAAGAAGAAGCATAGAAAATGTGAGATATTGAACTGCTAAAGTACTTTTAAGGAGCTGTGCACAGTGTGTGCAATATAGCATCAATGGCTCAAAAAGGCATCTTTCTACTGCTGTCATGTGGAGGTCACTGTTTGCACTCTAGTAAATAGCTGCGATAAAACCTGAAGTATTACTGACTTGCTTAAAATTCAGGCAACGTGGAACAAGTGCAACTGTCAGCAATAGGAGGCCTTGAATAGCTGTAAAGGTTAAATATCAATTTGTTTAAAAAAAGAAGTCAAACTTGCTCCTCTGCCATAAACTGCAAATCTGATGGCATTCAACCCATTAACACTCCTGTCAGACATTTGAATTTTAAGTGCTTGACATCCCCAAAAAGCACAACACTCTTTTATTAAATATAGATTACTTTGCAAATGGTTTTTCCTCCTTTTTTTTTTTTTTTTCCCTGATAGGTAGTTAATTCCATACACAGAAGCTTAGAAATCCTTGTTTAGGTATCCAAATTCTATGATTTGAGGCCAGTTTCAAGGCCAGTGAAGGTTTTCTACTGACTGCAGTAAGTTTTGAATTAGGCCCTTAGGATTGCTTGGCTACTACTCTTGGGGCCCAACAAGGTGCACAAGAGGTGTTGTCAGGCCCATTTGCAGGTGATTTAAAGAATCTCTAGAGAGCACAGCAGGAGCCAGCAAACAGGGGCGTGGCACATCAGTGAAGGCATGGGATGGCAGTTCGTGCAGGAAAGGAGAGCAGGAAGGGCACAGCCACTCTGTTGGCTCTTGCTGGTGGATTGTGTGGGAGGTGTGCATGGTTTTGTTTGATGGTTGTTTTTTGATTTTGTTTTTGTTTTTTTCTTTTCCTCTCCAACTCAATTAGATCCAACAATGGTTTTCAAATGATCAAAAGCCACTGCTGCTGCTGCCAACAGGAGCATGCTAACCCAGATGGAAGCCCCCAAGAAGGATGCAACTGTCTAGGTCACTGGCTGAGGTCACTGAGTGTCTGAGCCTGGTGTCAGTACCAGATGACAATGGGAAACATGCCTGCATAACAGTTCTATCAGGTGAATGATTTGCCCTGTTTAGTGACAGAGCTTAAGGAAAAAGTAGAGAGGCTAGGAGCATTAGGGAAAGTGAAAGGGAAATAGACTGGTGGAGTCACACCCTTTCACCCCCAAAAGAAGTTCAGCAGGAGTCAGAGAAGCCCTGCCCCTCTTGCCATCAGGCAGATGGCAAGTAGACCAAGTAGATGAAGGGGAATGGAAACAGGCCTCTGGTCAGAGAGGTAAAAGAATCCCCTCTGGACCCCCATCACCTCCCCAGGTGCCCTTAAAGAATAACTATGAGGCCCTGGACCCAGAGAGTCAGGCAGATGACACTGAAGACAAAAAATCTGTCTGGAGGGTCTCCCAGTTTCACCCCATCTATTAGACGGGTCACAACCACAACTATTAAGAAGAAAAGAAGGTTAGCTGTAGTCAGTGATTCCCTTCTGAGGGGAACTGAGGGCCCTGTATGCCTACTGGACCCGTCCCACAGGGAAGTGTGCTGCCTTCTTGGGACCAGGGTGAGGGATATTAGCAAGAGATTACCCTAATTCAGCCCTCTGATTATTACCCAGTGTTAGTAGTACAGGTTGACAGTGATGAGACTGAAAAAAAGGTACCAGGGCAATTAAAAAGGACTTTAGGGTTTGGGTCGATTAGTTGATGGGACAGGAGCACAGGTGGTGTTCGCCTCAGTTCCTACAGTAGCAGAGATGAATGAGGAGATAAGTAGCGAAACCCATCTCATCAATAGGTGGCTAAAGGATTGGTGCCACCAGAGGAATTTTGATTTTCTTGTTCATGGGGCAAAATTTATGGTACCAAGACTTCTTGAGTCAGATGGGCTTCATCTGTCTAGCAAGGGCAAAAGAACCCTAGCATATAAGTCAGCAGGGCTGATCAGGAGGGCTTTAAACTAGGTTTGAAGGGGGAAGGGGTTGAAACCAGGCTCTCCAGAGAAGAGCCTGAGGGTGGAAAGCCAGGGTTAGGAGTGATATCAGCAGCCCAGCTGAAGTGCATGTACACTAATGCACGCAGTTTGGGAAACAAACAAGAGGAGCTGGAAGCCATCATGCAGCAGGAAGCTATGACATAGCCGCCAGACCTTGACTCTCTACAACTTGAGATCACTGACGATAAGGTTGAGTGCTTATGGGTCAGAATCAGGGGGAAGACCAACAACGCTGAAATCATGGTGGGAATCTGTTATAGACCACCCAACCAAGATGAAGAGGATGATTAATTATTCTACAAGCAACTGGTAGAGGTTTCAAAATCACCGGTCCTTGTTCTTGTGGGTGACTTTAACCTGCTGGATGTCTGCTGGGAACTCAACACAGCAGAAGACAGGCAGTCTAGGAGATTCCTACAGTGTATGGAGGATAATTTCCTGTTGCAGCTGATAAATGAACCTACCAGGGTGGGACCCCATTAGACCTGCTGTTTACAAATAGAGAAGTGCTGGTGGGAGATGTGGTGGTCAGAGGCCATCTGGGGCACAGTGACCATGAAATGATAATTTTCAATACACAGTGAAGTAAGGAAGTGCGTCAACAAAACCACTACTCTGGACTTCTGGAGGACATACTTTGTCCTGTTTAGGAGGCTGGTTCAGAGAGTACCTTGGGAAACAGCCCTTAAAAACAAAGGGCTACAGGAAGGATGGACATATTTCAAGAAAGAAATCTTGAAAGCATGGGAGCAGGCTGTCCCTATGTGCCGAAAGGCGAACCAGTGGGGAAGACAGCCAGCCTGGCTTAACCGGGAGATTTTGCAGGAAATTAGGGGAAAAAAGAGAGTCTATCGCCCTTGGAAAAAAGAGCAGGCAACTCATTAAATGTTTATGAATGTCATTAGGTCATGTAGAAAGCAAATTAGAGAGGCAAAAACACGTTTTGAACTTAATCTGATCACTTCTGTTAAGGACAACAGAAAGTGTTTTTGTAAATACATCAGTAGCAAAAGGAGGGGCAAGGAAAACCTTCATTCTTTATTGGACTCGGAGGGGAACATAGTTGCCAAAGATGGGGAATAGGCTGAAGTACTTAACACCTTCTTACCTCAGTTTTCAACAGTAGGACAGGTTGTCCTCAGGACAACTGGCTTCCTGGACTGATAGACAGCAACGGGAAGCCAAATAGCCCCCATTATCCAGGTGGAAGAAGTTAGTGACCTACTGAGCCACTTGGATCCTCACAAGTCTATGGGACTAGATGGGATCCATCCTAGGGTGATGAGGGAGCTGGCAGAAGAGCTCGCCAAGCCACTGTCTATCATTTATCACCAGTCTCGGCTCACTGGGGAGGTCCTAGATTATTGGAAGCTGGCTAATGTGACACCCATCCACAAGAAGGGCCAGAAGGAAGACCCAGGAAACTACAGGCCTGTCAGCCTGACCTTGGTGCCTGGCAAGGTTATGGAACAGATCATCTGAAGTGCGATCACACAACACCTACAGGATGGACAAGGAATCAGACTCAGCCAGTACAGGTTTAGGAAAGGTAGGTCCTGTCAGACCAACCTGATCTCCTTTTATGATCAGATGACCGCCCTGGTGGATGTGGGGAAGGCTGTGGATGTGATCTGCCTGGACTTCAGCGAAACCTTTGACACCGTCTCCCACAGCATACTGTGGGAATGCTGAAAAAGCTGGCAGCCGATGGCTTGGACAGGGACACTCTCTGTGGGTTAAGAACTGGCTGGAGGGCCGGGCCCAGAGAGTGCTGGTGAACGGTGCTGCCCACTGGTCACTAGTGGTGTCCCTCAGGGATCAGTGTTGGGCCCAGTCATGTTTAATATCTTTATTGTTGGTCTGGACAAGGGGATTGAGTTCACCATCAGCAAGTTTGCAGATGACATCAAATTAGAGGGGACTGTCAGTCTGCTGGAGGGTAGGAGAGCTCTGCAGAGGGACCTGGACAGGCTGCATAAATGGGCTGAATCCAGTGGTATGATATTTAATAAGACCAAGTGCCAGGTCCTGCACTTTGACCACAACAACCTTCTGCAGTGCTACTGGCTGGGCACAGAGTGGCTGGAGAGCAGCCAAGCAGAAAGGGACCTGGGAGTTTGGATTGACAGCGTTGCCTTAGGAGACAACAGTGAAAAAAAGACTGCGGGCCAAATTAGTGTAGGAGACAAGATAAAGAGGGTAGGTCCTTTAATCTCAGGCCTGAGTCCCACAGGAATACATATTGATGCATCTCTCGTGTTCACCGGGTTCCACAATTTAAGGTATTATCCCAACCAATCCCAGATTTATCCACTCCCTAGATCCTCCCCCCGGCACACCCTTCTGGAAATTGAGGCAGGGGACTTTGGGACCCCCTCTTCCCCATCTTCTTCTTTTTCACAGCACGTTCAGTCCTTGGAGTTCTTCCAAAATTCTGGGCTTGAAGGTAGTTTTGCCTATGTGGTATCTTGTTGTTCAAGCCAGGGTGCAAATGTTCTTAAACAGAATGAAGACCTACCTTGAGGGAATTCTAAACAAGCTAACGGAATTTTGAGGCAGTGATATGGAGTGGGGTCACAGTGTTGGGTAAATGTGTAAACTACTGTGCTAAGGGTAAGGGATATAATACAGCTACTTCTAAAATCTACAAAAAGCTAAAAATCAAAAAAATCCATAGGCATCAACAGGAAGCTGAACATGAACCAGCAGTGTGCCCAAGTGGCCAAGCCAATGGCAGTGTGGCCTGTATCGGGAATAGTGTGGCCAGCAGGACCAGGACGGTGATTCTGCTCCTGTACTCGGCACTAGTTAGGCCGCACCTCAAGTACTGTATCCAGTTCTGGGCCCCTCAGTTTAGGAAGGGCACCAAGATCCTGGAGCATGTCCAAAGAAGGACAGTGAGGCTGGTGAAGGAGCCCTGTCAGGAGTGGCTGAGGGAGCTGGAGTTGTTCGGCCTGGACAATTCCCTGACAGGAGGTTGTAGCCAGGTGGGGGTTGGTTTCTTCTCCCAGGCAGCCAGTAGTAACGTAAGAGGGCACAGTCTTAAGTTGTGCCCAGCGATGTTTAGGTTAGACATTAGGAAGAAATTCTTTACAGAGAGAGTGATCAGACATTGGAATGCCCAGATAGGAAGTGGATTCACCATCCCTGGAGGTATTTAAGATGAGACTGGATGTGGCACCTAGTGCCATGGTCTAGTTGATAGGATGATATTGGGTCATGGGTTGGACTTGATGATCTCAGAGGTCTTTTCCAACCTGATTGATTCTGAGATTCTGTATGAATATATAGATAAAGGAAGACTGGGTGCAGACATGTATCTGACTGACTTCCATGCTTTTTTTTTCTGGATTTTTTAAGCTACTTTTTGTCTTCAAAAAATGATCAATATTATATTTCCTATAAGAAAGAGAAAAATTTGTTTCTACAGTAATTAATGTTCTTTTTTAATTTGAAAGGCATATCCAAAATCTTTAAAGGATGTTAAATTTTCATAAGCTTATGTTTAATTTTTGCTTTGTTTTCAATGCAAGATTAAATGAGTATAAATTGGACTTGAAAGTAACAAATCCATTTTTAAAAATATTTGTGAAAGTAAAGAATATTTGAATTTTAAAGCTTACAGTTTGCAATTGTATTCCAATAAATCACAATAATTGAACAATAACAATAAGAGCAGATACACCAAAACTTTCTCTACTATTACAAAACTGGAAAGCATTGAGATGTGAAATCAAGCAGAAGTTTATTTTTCAATATTCAAATCAGTGATTGCAACACCTTGTGGTTTTTTGAATTTATATATGAGCACATGCTTCAGTTTCACACATTGACAGAATGAGATATTTCTGATATGCGTTGGACAGAAAGCAGCATTTCCACAGTTGTTCAACATTCATTTTTTTGTTGTTGTTTCTAACATTTTTGGTATTGTAAAAGCATCTTACCAACTCTTGTTGCTGTCTGCATTCATTGATTTTTCTGCCTTTGAAATCTGGACAGAAGTGAAAGGCTTTCTTACAATTCCAATTTGTGAGGTATTTTAAATTATCTTGTGGTAGGAAACTGATTAATTAAGAAGACTTCTTTTCCCGTTGCTGTATAAATTGGATAGGATTGTTTAGTTCTGATATGATTCCTGACTTACTTTGTTGTCCTGATTCTTTTTCATTATAAATTAAACCCCTTCATTTAGCAGTATTAAACTGTAGCACAGACCACTAGCAACAGAAGTCTTTATTGCACAGCTTCTTTGAACTCCTCAGATATATTAGCATGTAAGTCTATATCTTAGATTAAAGCTGCAGTACATAATACATATAAATCCCTTGGTTTGTAAGTGTATGGATTACACTTTTCTCAGGAACAATATCATTATTAATGAACAATGAATTAATATTTGACCTCTTCTTGCCTGGACTTTTAGTAGAATTTCTACAGGCAAAGCCTTTACTGCAAAGGGCTGTTTCCCATCTGTGTGTCCACCAGTGCATGTAGTCCCACAGCCCTTCACAGAATCACAGAATATGCAGAGTTTGAAGGGACTCACAAGGTTCACCAAGTCCAACTCCTAGCCCTGCACAGGACCCTCCCCAAGAGTCACACCATCTGCCTGAGCTTCTTGAACGCTGTCAGGCTTGGTGCTGTGACCACTTCCCTGGGAATCCTGTTACGGTGTCCAACCACCCTCTGGGGGAAGAATCTTTTTCTAATATCCAAACTAAACCTCCCCTCAGGCCATTCCCTCGGGTCCTGTCACTGGTCACCACAGAGAAGAGATCAATGCCTGCCCTTCTTCTTCCCCTTACGAGGAAGTTGTAAACTGCGATCAGGTCTCTCCTTCTCCAGGCTGAACAGACCAAGTGACCTCAGCTGCTGCTCATATGGCTTCCCCTCAAGGCCCTTCACCATCCTCATTACCCTCCTTTGGATACTCTCTAATAGCTTAATATCTTTCTTATATTGCAGTGCCCAAAACTGCTCACAGTATTCAAGGTGAGGCCGTACCAGTGCAGAGCAAAGCAGGGCAATCCCCTCCCTCGACCAGCTGGTGATACTTTGCCTGATGTCCCCCAAGACATGGTTGCCCCTTCTGGCTTCCAGGACACTGCTGACTCATATTCAACTTGTCATTGACCAGGACCGCCAGGTCCCTTTCCGTGGCGCTGCTCTCCAGCATCTCATTCCCCAGTCTGCACGAACATCAAGGGTTGCCCCATCCCAGGTGCAGAATCCAGCACTACCCCTTGTTGAACTTCATATGGTTGGTGATTGCCCAGTCCTCTAATTTGTCGAGGTCCCCCTGCAGGGCCTCCCTGCCTTCCAGACAGTCAAAATCTCCTCACAGTTTTGTGTTCTCTGCAAACATGCTTAGTATCCCTTCCAGTCCTGCATTGAAGTCATTTATGAAGATGTTGAAGAGCACAGGGCCCAAGACGGAGCCCTAGTCACAGGTCTCCAGTCTGATGTTACCCCATTCACTATTACCCTCTGTGCTCGACCCAAGTGCTTACCCACCACGTGATGTGTTTATCCAACTCTATGCTGGACATTTTGTCTAGAAGGATACTGTGAGAGAAAGCATTGAAAGCTTTACTGAAATCCAAAAAGCTTGCATCAACTGGTTTCCCTTGATCAACTTAGGTGGGTTACCTTGTCATAAAAGGAAATCAGGTTTGATAAGCACCTCTCATGAAGCTGTGTTGGCTGTGACCAATGACTGTGTTGTATTTCAGCTGTTTTTCAATACTTCCCAGAAAAATCTTCTCCATAACTTCACCAGGCACGGAAGTGAGACTGACAGGCCTGTTTTTTCTGGGGTCTTCCTTCTTGCCATTCTTGAAAATTGGGACAACATTAGCCAGCTTCCAGTCAGGTGGGTCCACCCAACTCCTGTCAGTTCCAGCCCTTTTGAACCCTGTTCTGGTTTATTTTCATGTTTTGGCACCAGTTCTTCACTCTGCTCTCCTCTAGGTGGCAACAGAGGAAAGAGAAATACAGTCCTACTCTGGCTTAAAAGAAGAAAAAAGGATGAAGAGAAAGACAGAAAGGGAAAGATAAATAAAAATGGGAGGGGAAAGGGAAGAGCTTCAAAGTGTTCTTTTTTCCTCGTTCTTCTCTCTTCTAGAAATAGTAATATTCTTGACCAGATGATATTAGTCAACTCTTTATATTAGCTTTAATTATTTGATCTTTCTTACAAGGAGGGATGGTGGAAGAGGTTTTCAATCAGATCAGTAGATCAGATCAGCAGTGGAATGGAGCTCCTTATTTCATTTATACCAACTTCAGACCTGACTAACCTTGCCAGACTAAACAAGTAGCAGTTAGAGCTGAGCCATTAGGAAACACTGTGGAAAGAAGGTGAAATATCTACATATTTCACTTTAATGGATACATACTTTCTGACGCATTTTAAAGATAATCTTGATATAAAAACCTCTTTTTAAAAGAAATGCTGTTGCACAGGAACTCTGATATCTTGTAAGTGCCACTACTTAGTGTTAAATTTTAATTAACTGTTTTGGATTAAAAAAAAAAAAAACAACGAGAAACCATTTTCTTACTGATCCAAAGAAAAGTGGTAGTTTTTCAATGAATCCATACATTTTAAAGCTATTTCTCTAGATTTTGCTGTATCATATGAGCAGACAAGTTTACACATCGCAGTAGAAATTATCAATAATTACGGTTCATAGTTACAATGCTATTGTTAAGACTCTTTCAGCACTACCATAATTCCATAAAATGTTATTTTCTTTTAAAAGGTCATTGGCTTTCTGATAAGAACTGAAAACAAAATAATTCTGGGAAGATAAAGAATTGGATAGTTCTAGGTCCTAACCTGTAAGAAGGTAAAACTTCAGAGAATACTTTGAATTCATGTAAACAACTGAAAATATACTGGCATTATTATTTTTTATGTCCTTTAGTATTATTCTGATATTGTTGTGCAGAAATGTGGACTATCAGATCAAAAACAAATACAGAAATGTGGCAGGAAGGATAAGTCTGGAGCTCACATAACATTCCTACAGCACCCAGACACAAACATGACAAGTAAAAATCACAACAGCTACTGTTGTAAACAGTTTTATTGGCAAGAGCAACTAAGAAGGAATCTGAGGAATGTGGGTATGTAGAAAGCTCAGTAGTAAAGAGAGGTAAAGAAGACTATGATCAGTCACTGTAGGATGACGCAAGCTATGAAAAGCAAGTTGCAGTACTTTAAGAATAAAGCTAAATGAGATTTTCCTTCACATTCATTTACAGGTGTGATATATGTCTTCTTGGCTACACTTGAAGTGAGGGACCCAGAAGGACATCTAAAGTAGTCAGTGTAGTGAATGTAGCAATCTTGCTGTAAACCAACTGCAGAAGATGGTGTACCTTGTATCCCTACTGATGTGTCCCAGATCTGTTCCCTGTTACTTTAAAGTAATTTTTGACTACTGTGCACTTCCTGGTAAAATAAATAATACATTTTGAGGGAAAAAACCTCTTCCCTGAATTCTGTATGTGTGTGTAACTCCTAAATAGGAACCACTTAAAAATGCCATATTCTTTTGATCTTCCAACTACCATGGTTAGTGGCTGTGGGAAAATCATTCAGAGAAGTTGGAGAGTGACTGTTCCAGGATCCATGGTTGCATCTCCAAAGAGTACTGGAGAGGAAGGTCTGTACTTTGTCAGCCAATACAGGCAGTTTGCCTAGGGGGCATGGTTAATGAAAACAATCTCAGATAGATTGTTCCTGCAGACTCTCATTCCTGTACATGTGTTGGTGATGTCAACTAAATGTACATGTAAATTCCAGAACTTCTGTAATTTTTTTGATTATGCGATGATACTGTAGAATATATATAGAACTCATATTTGAGAATTATGTGATTTTGGAGTAAAAAGAACATAGAACAATGGTGATAGAGGAAAGCACTTTGTAGATTTCTTCTTTATCAAGATTCCTTTCTTTTTTTTGGACCACATTCTTTTCTTTTACAGAATTTGTCTGTTAGAATTCTCTGTTCCCTTTCAGACATGTTTAGTGTATACTTCTTTAAAAAGCCTCAGTTTGCTGCTCTGAGATTTCAGTGATTAGAGATACTTACAGATGATATCTCCTCTGCATAGACTTCCCAGAGAGGTCCAGCTCAGGTTCAAGAAACACGGCCTGGAACCAGACTGTGGAGATACAACATCTTACCTCCCAATTTCATTAAGACATAGCACTGTCTATAAAAGATTTGTTTATCCTTCAGGGTAATATCAGACTGTACCAGAGCAGGTGGACAATATGAAAGATTGAAATAGAAAGTCAGACTGTTACTGCTTGTCTTTCTAACACTAAATGCTATTGTTTTCAAGTTTTATTCACTCAACATTACAACCTTATATGTCCAAGCACCTCAAAAGGGTTATACTGTTCCTTTATGAGTGTATGAGGTACTTCTTGCCTTTGATGATTCCAAAAGCTAAGTCAATAAGAACATATCCCACTGACCGAAGCAGATTCTTGTTAAATTAGTAAAGAAATGAACTCAGGTTTCTCCAGAAGGTATCATGGCTAGGCTTCGCAAACGAAGATTTGGGGGCACTACCCACGCTTGTTGCAAGTGTGTTGGTGGCTAAAAAGGCCAATATGAGATAGACATGTCCGGTTGCAAAAGGCACAGCAGAAAGACTCCTTAGGTGGTATATTCTGCAAGACACGGTTCTTTCTGCCCTGTCTTTTCTCCTCAAGAGTGATCCTGCGTGCTTTCTCAAAAGCGTCAGCAGCGTTATAGATGGTGTGTCTCCAGACTTCCCGATTGGAGGCCAGAGTAGACCAGTTACGGTGATCAATATGGCCAAGGCTGAGATGTTGTTTCAGGGAGTCCTTGTATCTTCTCTTTGGGGCTCCTCTCTTGCGGCAGCCAGTGGCAAGTTCACCATAAAGCAAGATCTTAGGGAGACGGTGGTCCTTCATCCTTGAGACGTGCCCTACCCAACGCAGCTGTGTTCTCAGCAACATGGCCTCAATACTTGTGATTGCTGCTTGTTCTAGAACATATGTATTGGTCCCATAATCTGACCAGTGGATGTTTAGGATTGTGCGGAGACAGCGTTGATGGAAGCGTTCTAGGAGACGCAGGTGGTGGCGGTAGATGACCCATGGTTCAGATCCGTATAAGAGAGTAGACAGCACTATGGCTCTGTAAACACTGATCTTTGTACTTTTCTTCAAGTGTTTATTCTGCCAAACTCTTTTATGGAGTCTTCTGAAAGCACTATATGCCTTTGCTAAACTGTTGTCTATCTCTCTGTCAATCTTAGCATCTGAGGAGATGAGGCTACCTAGGTAATTAAACTACTGGACTGATTTGAGCTCTGATTGGCCAATGGTGATATGGAGATGATGGAAGACTTCCTGAGGTGCAGGTTGATGGAGAACTTCCATCTTTTTTAAACTGACTTCCAGCCCAAAGAGCTCAGCAGCTTCTGCAAAGCAGGATGTTAAATGCTGCAGAGCTGCTTCTGTGTGGGCAACAAGGGCGGCGTCATCAGCATAAAGCAACTCCCGGACAAGATGGTTTAAGGTCTTAGTGTGGGCCTTCAGTTGCCTTAAGTTGAACAGACTTCCATCACTACAGTATTGGATTTAGATTCTGTCCTGATCATCGAGGTCTGCCATGGCCCTTTGGAGCATCATGCTGAAAAAGACTGTGAATAGGGTTGGAGCAAGAACGCAGCCTTGTTTTACACCATTAGTTATTAGAAAGGGCTCAGAAAGTGCATTGCCATATCTGACTTGGCCGTGCTGATCCTCATGGAGTGAGATGATCATTTTAAGGAACTTGGGGGGACAACCTAAACGTTCCAAAATCTGCCATAGACCTTTTCTGCTCAGAGTATAGAAAGCCTTGGTGAGGTCGACAAAGGTTACATAGAGACCTTTGTTCTGTTCCCTACACTTCTCTTGCAGTTGTCTGAGAACAAGAGTACCACCATGTCTGTGGTACTCCTGTTGGCTCTGAAACCACACTGGCTTTCAGGTAGAATTCCTTCTGCTATAGTGGGTATTAGTCTGTTCAAGAGTATTCTTGCCAGGATTTCGCCAGCAATGGAGAGCAGAGTAATACCACGGTAATTTGAACAGTCTGATTTAATACCTTTCTTCTTATACAAAGTGATGATGACTGCATCATGAAGGTCTTATGGGAGTTCTCCTAGTTCCCAACAGCGCACCACAAACTCATGAAATTTAGTATGGAGTGCAAGGCCCCCATGTTTCCAATCTTCAGGTGGAATTCCATCAACCCCAGATGCCTTGCCAATTTTCACCTGCTGTATGGCCTTGAGGGTTTCTCCTAAAGTGGGGGCAGTATCCAATTCATATTTCACCGGTTGTTGTGTGATGGACTGAATTGTTGAGTCTTGGACTACATGGTTGGTACTGAAAAGAGTCTGAAAGTGTTCAGACCATTGATTCAGAGTGGAGGTTTTGTCTGTTAGAAGCGTTTGACCATCAGCGCTGAGTAGAGGGTTTTGGACTTGGTATGTAGGCCCGTAAGCTGTTTTCAGGGCCTCATAGAATCCTTTGTGATCACTCGTGTCTGCACATAACTGAGTTTTTTCAGCTAGACTGATCCACCACTTGTTCTGGATGTCACGGAGTTTCTATTGGAGCTTGCTGCATGCGAGACGAAAGGCTGTTTTTCTTGCATGACAGGATGGCAGTGCAAGGTGTGCTTGGTGAGCTGGTCTCTTCTTCCTCAACAAGTCTTGGATTTCTTGATTGTTTTCATCAAACCAGTCCTTGCTCTTCTTGAGGGAGAATCCTAAGGATTCTTCAGAGGATTGCAGGATGCTGTTTTTAATATGGTGCCAAATTGTTTCAGGAGAGGAATCTGTAGAATCTGTGGAATGGTTATCAAGCTTAGTTTGAAGGTTTGCCTGGAATCTGTCTCTTACTGTGGCTGATTGTAGATTGTTAACTTGGAGTCTTCTCCTTGGGATGCTGCCCCTTTTAGGTTTGAATTTGAGATTGAAGTTGAGTTTACAGCGCACAAGCCAATGGTCTGTTTGGCATTCTACGCTGGGCATCACGTGGGGATGGTGGACAATGCTGACATCTCTCCATCTCACCCCTACATAATCAATGAGGTGCCAATGCTTAGATCTGGGGTGCATCCAGGTTGTCTTCAGACTATTTTTCTGTTGAAAGATAGTGTTAGTAATGGTGACCTGTTGCTCCGCACAGAATTCTAGCAGAAGTCAACCATTATCGTTGCAGTTTCCAACACCATGCTTACCTAATATTCCTTTCCAGGCTTCAAAATTCTTACCTACTCTGGCATTGAAATCACCAAGGATAATGATCTTATCCTCTGCAGGCACATTGTGGGTAAGGAGGCGCAGGTCAGTGTAAAATTTATCTTTTCAGCAGGGTCAGCTTGGAAAGTTGGGGAATATATACTAAAGAGGACAAAGTGTTGCTTGTTGTTTAGTGGAAGGCGTAGGGAGATAATGCAATCAGAGTGACCTGTTGGCAGATTTTCGAGTTTTGGAACAATAGAGTTTTTGATCATGAAGCCGACTCCTGAGAGATGTTTTTCGGTTCTGGGCTTACCTGACCAAAAGAGTGTGTAACCGGCACCATGTTCTCTGAGGCTGCCTTCCTCGTGAAGGTGAACTTCACTGAGAGCGGCAATGTCGATGTTGAGACGAGCCAGTTCATGGGCAATTAGGGCAGAACAATGCTCAGGACGTCCGCTATCAGCAGAATCGAGCATGGTTCTGATGTTCCAATATTCTAGAGTTAATTTAGGTACACCTTTGGAGACAGGTGTATGCCTTTGTCTTTTTGATCTTTGTGCGACCGCATTGGAAGAAGATGCCCGTTGGTCTGCGGTTAACCAACCGGGTGAAGGTGGAGATGAGCTTTGTTTAGACCACCTTTTCTAGGCCCCTCTCCGAGTGGAGCAAGCAGTGCTGTCCTTGAAAAGGCTGCTTGGTTGTTCAGGATGCTGCCCCAAGAGACTGTCATCTCCGGTCAGTCTCAAATGACCAATATCCTGAACCACCTGCATGCAGGTTTGGGTCTGTGGCTTCCAGTGCACCTTTCACCTGCCATTTCGACCCTCGCCCATCACTACAGGGCTTTTTGCATGTGGGTAGAGCCTTCAGATATGTCTGTCACGTATTGGCCTCATAAGCCACCAGCGTACCTGCAACAAATGTGGATAGAGCCTTCCCAAATCTTCGTTCACGAAGCCTAGCCATGATGAGAGCCTTCAAGCCTGCGCAGTGGATTTTTTAGGTGAGATGCAGTATGCTCGGAACTGAACCCACCCTTTAATCCCAAGGTTCATCTGCCAGGGCTGAGCAAGCTTGGACGGTGGCAGCGAGGTCATCAGGATGTAGGTTTGTTTAGAGTGACCTTCTCTTAGATGGATGGCCTTACGGGGCTAAGCGAGCTCCATCTGCCCGGGTTTGGGATTAGAGTTGTCCTTCTCCTAGGATGACTGCCAGAAGGCTAACGAGCTCATCCTGCCCAAGAATGTATTAAATCTGGCCCTACAGTTTTGACCTGTCTGACATGGGCGATCCTACCAAAGGCATGTACCATCGCCAGCATAGCTCGCAACCACATAGGGGTACATAGGCTACGTTCCTATTAGAATGATTTGGGCAAGTCTTTCATTTCTTACTTTACTATCACCAATCTATACACAATCTCAAGGAGATACCAAGGAACAACTCTTTGTCTGTCCACCCTTTCAGGATGTAACAGCGCAAAGCAAATATATCCAGAACATGCCGAACCTGGGCAGTAGCCACAGGTGATCCAGAAACAAACAGACAAACAAACAAACCAACTGTTCTGGTCCCTGTACCCATCCAAGACTGGGGTGCCTTTCAAGGTCCCAGCCTGACCGGAACCCCCATCATTCTAAAAGAACCCACTATCCACCCTGACCTTATCCTTCCCCACTATGTTACCACATAACTTCAGGCGCAGTGCTCACCTGCGCCATTTCATTACAGGATTACCCCTCTCTTCAACCTACCAGTCGGAGGACCCCTGCGGCCTGCCCGACACCCTTCCCCTCCCCTCCCCCCCCTCCCCCTCCTCCCCACTCCTCCCCTTTGCTCCCCCCAAACCTGGAATGGCAAACCTCTGCATGCTCCGAAGCTCCCCTCTCCTCTTCTATGGGGGCGCAGTACCCGCTGGCAAGGCTCCCCTCTCTCTCCTTTCTCCCACCACGGCCGCACCCGGGGGCCAAACCGTGCGCACGGAGCGCCCGTGGCGTGGGGGCCTCCAGCCGACCCGGAGCCCTGCACAGCCCGCGCGGTGGCCCGGGGCCTCACCTCTCCAGAAGGACATAATTGTGATAACATGTAACTGTCAAAGCAAAAAATCTTGTCTCTGTGAGATAAAGTTTGCAGCCTAGTAAAGAAAAGAAGTTATACACAATCCTTACAAACATAGGTATTTTTGGAACATGTACTTTTCAAACCTCTAAGCTTAAGGAGTATGTCCTTGGGCAGTCATTCTGCACCTTATGAAATCTCTACAAAATATATTTATGTACTTATCTATGACAGGCATCCTAATAGACTTGTATGTGAGCATTTATACCTTTAACTTTAAGCTAAACAGGAAGAAGTGCTGGTGTGGATTGTTCACACTGTTTAATTCTCAGCTTGGTCTCTGTTATTAGTTTGACCTTGACCAACTAGTTATGTCCCAAAAATCCCACAGGAAAAGTTTAGAATTTAGTGCAGATCAAAGATCATTCCTACTAGGTAGACTGAATGTGCTATACAGGCATGTCTCAGTGAGGTAAGAGAATTTGGCTGCAGGATTATGAGTCATACTGTGCCAGATGGTTTTAAGAATGCAGAATGGCATCTTATTCACTCTGTGCACAGTATAGGTGAAACTTTTGTCTATTTATTTAAATTGAGACTTGGAAATCTTTTTTAGTGAGATCTGATATTGTACTTTTAATTCAGACAAGCGGTCCTCAGCAAGTATTATAACATTGATTACATAAGCACATTTAGTTTCTCCTTCAATTGAACTTTAAAGTCATTCTTTAAAGAAGAGTAATTATGTGCCCTCTTTTGAGAGCTAGCAAATATCTATTAATTCAGCAGTATGTGTATATTGATCTTCTGATCTTAACCTATTCTGTTTATTGTCCTTTAACGGAATTCTTCCATGAACATTAGTGCTCATGAGAAAGTAGAAGAGAGATTTATGTTACCTAAGGCATTTAGATGCCTATATTTAAAGATTAGTAGTCCACATAAGGGTATGACATCATTGTCATAAAAATTCCACTGCAACATGTCTGTGGATTTTATAATAAAATACAGGATAATATAGGTGTAAACACTTTTTTCTTTTTAAGTAAGAATAACTACAGATACATCATATTCTCCATATAAATAGTTAATGCAACATAAATTTAGAAAATATTCTTGAAATATTTATATTTATGAACATATTTAGGTGGAAGTTACCATATTTTAGAGTAGAAGCAGTTATTGTGTGTTTTCCAGAGCATATACTAAAACAACCTCTGTAATTTAGGAAAGTAGATATAAATTATTCTGTGCTTTAGGAAGTATTTTGTGACAGGTGATTGGCAGTTCTAGTTCTGCCCAAAGACTTCAAGCAATCTGAAGTATTCATTGTAACAGATCTGTGGACCGTATCACTTGAAGGACAGGCAGAGGGATATTTTTTTTTACCACAATGTTTTACTATTTCAAAGCATGCCCTTGGAGGCAGATTACAGAACTTTTCTGGAAGTGCAAAAAAGATGTGAATACAAAGTTTCTCTATGAAAAACAAAGAAACAAACAACAAATAACTAGCATCTTGCTCATTATGTTCTCTCAAAGTTATTCCTATTTTGAGCTGGTATGACTATAATTTCTAACATCGGAAGTAAATGTGGAACATTACTTTATTTTCAAAACAAGTTGGTGAATACCTAACAGTTCTTAAAAATAATATCAACTGTTTTGTCTTTAACTCATTATGTCTTCCTCAGAAACATATTCAGGCTATGGAAAGTGCAAATCCACCACAGTCCAAGAAGCTGGGAGGCAAAAGTCCTGGGCTACAAAGGTGATAAAAGTTGAGGCAGAAAACAGTCGTGAAGATAGACAGGAAACCCCATTTCATTTTTTTTGCTACACTCTCTGCCAAACACTTAATACAAGCAACACTGGCTTTTTGACAGGTAGCTCCAGAAAGTACCTTCAAAATGATAGTGACTCATCTCGTAAGAGAGTTTTATTTTTATTTTTCCCATCACTTGATATTTTCACATTCTGTTAATATTCTTCCTTGCATAATGGTACACAGGTTTCTCGTTAAGGAAACATCTCTTTTATTTTTCACAATGCTAACTAAAATACTTGAGTATTAACAGAAAATAACTCATAAGACTTTAATGGAGTACTAAGAAGGGAATATTGTTCCTACTCTTTGAAACTCACTTTCAATTTTAGAACTCTTAGAGAATATAGCAAAGCATTTTCTTTGTTTCTATTATCTTCATGACTCTCTTTGACTCCTATTCATGCTTCCTTTAAAGCTTTTGCTTTTTTTAATCCTCAGATCAAAATCACCAGTTTGTTTCTTTGTTGCTGTGTGAATTTAGGGGGAAAAAATAGCTTTAGTATGTATGCATTTCTTTGTTGAAGAAAGTGTGGTACAGACTTTCCAGAACAGGAACAAAACCAACAAAGAACTGATGAGGATTTTAATTCCTGCAACAAGATAATAATATATAATTATTTTAGTAGTACATAATTGGGCCTCTGGTGGTCTAGTGGTTAGAGTGTCTGACTCTCACCACTGCGACCCGGGTTCGATTCCCGGCCCCCTGGGCAGGTGGAGCTCGTTAGCCGTGGAAGGCAATCCACCTAAGAGAAGGTCACTCTAAACAAACCTACATCCTGGGGACCTCACTGCCACTGTCCAAGCTTTGCTCGGCCCCGGCAGATGAACCTCAGGACTAAAGGGTGGGCTCAGTTCAGCACACACTGTGTCTCACCTAAAAATCCACTGTGCAGGCTGGAAGGGTTAATGACCTTTCCCAAATCTTCGCTCGCGAAGACTGGCCATTATTATTATTAGTACATAATTAAAATAGTATGCATAATAGATCTTATAGAATGTATAGAGTATTATAGTGTGTGCTACATAATATATAATGTAGTATGTAAGGGATATAAATACTATTTTTGTATATTTTCAGAAGTGGTATCACAGAATCATAGAATCACAGAATGATTGTGTTTGGAAGGGGCCTCAGGAAGTCATCTGGTCAAATGTCTCTGTTCAAGCTAGGCCATCTACAGCAAGCTGTCCAGCACAGTGTCTGATAGTTTTTTAACGCTGCTGGCAACACTCTTCCTACTGTAGCTCAGTATACCATTTGTCTTCTTTACCACAGTGGTATTTTACTGGTTCATGTTCATCTTGGTGTACACTAGAACGCCCTGGCCCTTCTCAGCAAAGCTGCTTTCCAGCCAGGTGACCCTCAGTTTTTTACTTTTGTGCTGGTTCATGGCATATTCCTTCCCAGTTGCAGAACTTTGCACTTGTTGAATTTTGTGAGGTTCCTGTCACCCATTTCTCCAACTCGTTGAGGTCTCTCTGGGTTGCAGCATGATCCTTTGGCATATCAGCCAGTCCCAGTTTTGCATCACCAGTACACTCATTGAGGGAACTCTGCCCCGCCATTCAGACCATGATGTCACATTCCCATGTCAAGTTAACAACAATATTATGGATATAGCTTAAATGTTCAGTTCGAGTAAATTGTATAAAACATTGCACAAAATGTTGGAGGCCGTGGAATGTGCTAACAGTTGAGTAGCTCCGGTGTTGTCAACATGGACTCTTGTACTCACAGTACACTTCTTTTTTATGAGATATTGTATACGTAAGTATATTTACTAAGTACATCTGACATTGCTGAAATATGTGCTTCAGGGGCACACAGCCCGCTCATGGGCAGCTTGTCATCCACAACTCAGAGGTTCTTCTCCACGGAACAGCTCTCTAATGGGTCAGCCCCCAACCTGTACTGATACTTGGGGTTAATGCTCCCCAGGTGCAGGACCCTACACTTGCCCTTGTATTTTATATAATAGGGTTGTTTTGGTTTGGGTTGGGTTTTTTAATAGTTTATATAATAGTTTCATATCATATATATATGTATATGTATAAAATATATCATATTCCACATATATAAGTAGGGCAACGAAATGATGAAGGGCTTTGAGGGGAAGCCATATGAGTGGCTGAGGTCACTTGGTCTGTTCAGCCTGGAAAGGAGGAGACTGAGAGGAGACCTCTTCACAGTCTTCATCAAAACTCGTCACAACGTCCTCATGAGGGGAAGAGGAGGGGCAGGCACTGATCTCTTCTCTGTGGTGACCAGTGACAGAACTCAAGGAAATGGCCTGAAGTTGTGCCGGGGAGGTTTAGTTTGGATATTAGAAAAAGATTCTTCCCCCAGAGGGCGGTTGGACACTGGAACAGGCTCCCCAGGGAAGTAGTCACAGCACCAAGCCTGACAGCATTCAAGAAGTGTTTGGGTGATACTCTCAGGCAGATGATGTGACTCTTGGGGAGGGTCCTGTGCAGGGCTAGGGGTTGGACTTGATGAACCTTGTGAGTCCATTCAAACTCCACATATTCTGTGATATATGTGATTTCTGTAATAATTATAATAGTTTTATATAACTGAGTTTTTTATAATAATTTTTTGTAAAGTGGAGTAAAATATTACTTTTTTATAGTTTTGCAAGGTGAAAAAATGTAATTTTTCTATTTTTAGTTGGTTTCATCAAAAATGGATTTTAAAAAAGGAATACTTCCACTTGCAAAAATGTCCTCTATTTGCTGTAATTTTCCTAGCTCTGTATCTGGCAGTTAAAAACATGGTCATTAGTAAAAATAGCTGCATTTCGATTACCTTTATTCATGCTGACTGATGCCATTCTTCAAATGGTGCTATTGACTTCATCTGATCTATTTATAAAGTACTATTCAACACAAGGCAGAAGAGAGGAGTCAGATGCCTGGTGCTCTGTCCAGGACAGTGAGTCTAAAGATGTGGCATGAAATCCTTACTCTATTGCATTCTATAGCAATTTTGTCTTTGACTTCAATGAAGCCAGAATTTCATCAATTATATATTTAATTCTCTGACTTTTTTGGAGTCCGGCATTTCATTTATTTCTCCAACATCTTTGCAGTCTTTCATCAAAGTCAAATACTAACTTCATTTTAAACACAGTGAAACCCTTCTGAAATTCATGGAAGATTTTCCCCAACAAAACTTCAGTCTCAGGCAGATGTTCAGCAAAAGAGGTTAGCTGGTATTTAGTTAAAGCACCATTTTAGGCTAATTGCTATGTAAGTTTTTAGTATTCTTAAATTTAAATATATTCTAAAATGTACAATGAAATGGAGGTCCTCTGCTGAATTAGGTCTATGAATAGTAGAAATAAGAATCAGAATATTTGGAGGGTCTGTGAGTCAACACAGGCAGGCAGACAGGCCAACCACGAAACCATGGCTGAAATGCAAAGAGTAAATTTATTTCATTACTTTGGTAGCCAGAGGTTCCCGAAGCAACACCTGGGCAGAGACACACAAGTGGGAACACAGATACCATTAGGCTCAGTCCACCCTGAGACCCACAGGCGGTGGGCCTGCTCTCTGCACCAGTTTATCAAGGTCCTGTGCACGCATCGTTTACCACCATGCTGTGACCTCCCCCGTGCTTTTTATGATCTCTGGGCTTTGATTTTCTCTCAATAAAACATGGAGCTCAAACATGTCGTGAGAGTGCCTCCAAGTCTCTACAAACACCTATGTTATCTCTATACAGAGATGCTACTTCTCAAAACAGAGGATAAACAGCAGTAGGCATAATATATGGGATTTCCCACGCTGCTATTCTCCAGGCCTTGGCAATCCCAGCTGCAAGGTCACTTTAGCGCATTTACCACCCTCCTTGCCATTCTTCTGCTTTTAACCCTTTCTTCCCAACAGAGGGAGTAAACTTTTGTTTGATGGTACTATCAGAGCAAGTTCCACAGTCTGTGAGTTGAAAACATTAGAGCATCCACCGAGCTTGTTAGGAAAGGGAAGGATGTGCTAGAAATAGGACTTGAACAGTAGGCCAGTGTATATTCTAGCAAGCTAAAGTCAAACTTTAACTGAGAGTGGGTCTTGTTCTTGTTTGCTCTAAACTTGTGTTGCAGGGCTCTATTCTGTAACCCAGTTTTCACACCAATACCCACATCCTTTTTTTTTTTTTTTTTAAATCCTCCTTCCTTCTCCTGGAAGAGAGAAACAGAAGTCTTATGGCATGCACAGGAAAGAGGGAATAAACAGAGCCAGTCAAAATGATGGATTCTTGACAGCTCTTGTTGATGTCAGAGATGAAAGGACAACAAGGAATGTTGTTTTATATCACCACCTCCTCTGCCACTGACAAAAGAAGAAGTCTACTGGACTAAGTAGATGTCTTCTTTGTTTGCACCTTTGAACAAAACCCAAGTAAATTAATTCTGTATTAAACAGTTTTCTGAGTCACAGCTCTAGCTGAGATTATTTTCCTTGTCTTTATGGATGAGTCTAGAGAACTGTAATGGTCCTATGCTGCCTTTATCTTTGTCCTTGACTATAATTTTTTTTCTCTTCAATTTCAGCCTCTGATTTTGTGGCTCTGATTTCTAAGACTATATGTAACTAATCAGTAGAAAAAAATATTGCCAAAAAATATAAAAATTGTCAACCCATAAAAGGAATGCATTCCAGGAATGCAGTAGGGAGTTTTCTAAAAGGAGATTTCCTAATAAAACCAGAAAGCTTTATACATATTTTATGCTGAAGGTGTCTCAAGAAATAAACCTCAAAATTAAATAGTAGTAATTTTTGTAGATTTTTATTTACATTTTTTACCTAAGCTGCTGCCGAAATTGTCTTGTGAAACTTCTTTGAATGTCATCAATTCTCTCAACCTTTTCAATTTAATGAATAAAGTTAACATTTATAATTACTTATGTATGAACGCAATTAGAGGAGGTATATTAATAATGTATGAGAGTCATTTTTTACAAATATAGTCCAGAAGTGATAATTAGGGGAAGTACCAAAAATGCTGTAATAATTTTCACACTGCAATTATTTAGCAATTCTAAAGCATATACACTCTTTAAAACTGGTCCATCTTATGAAAATATTTTAAAGTGTAATAATGAAACTAAATTGAAAAATTATATTTAAATTTAGGGACTGAAAAGTCCACGATTGCTGAAATAGCTACTAGTTAAACATAGAATCTTGAAATAATATAACCTGAGAGTGACTTCCAGATGGCCAGGTCACCTGGTTAAACTGGCAGGACCAAAGCAGGACCATTTTAGGTGAGGTTCATCTGGGCTTTGTCGAGTTGAATTTCAAATACCTCCAACAGTGGAGATTCCATAACCTTTCTGAGCAATCCTTTCCACAGTGTGACTATACTAGATGATCATCCCTGGTCCCTTTCAGCTTCAATCATTCTGTAATTCTGTGAAGCTAGCTGTACTTAATTTAATGAGCACACATTTAATTCCTGCAACTAGGCGTTTAGTTCAAAATTTCCTAAGTACAAATTGTCTTATTGAAACCTGTGTTGTTTTCAAGTGGAAACCTAATGCAATTGTCCCAACTCAGTTTGTTTTAGAGGTTGAATGCAAAATATTTGTTTTAAATGTAACATAAAATCAATAAGAAACAAAAGGGCAGAGGGAAAAGAAGGAAATAATGATTTTAACAGGAGATATAATAAGGTGCAATTGTTTCTAAGCTAAAATTTATACAAGGGCATTTAAAGAAGTCAAATGCATTAGAGTGTAAACCAGAACTTATTAATTATTAAAGCAAGTCAAATATCTAATTCTCTTGATGAATATTTGTAAATTAAGTCTTTGCAGCCAATGTAACTCAAAGCTGCCACTACTAATTTTTACAACTTGTGTAATATTGGGGGGTTTGGATTGTATGTTGCATTATGAAACTCTGTCAGGGGAGGTTTATCTTGAATATTAGGAAAGAGGTCACAGAACCAAGACTGCTGGAGTTCAACAAGCAATGGAACAATGGTTTCAGGTACGTGGTGTGATTTTTGGGGCTGTGCAGGGCCAGGAGCTGAACTCAATGATCCCTCTGTGTCCCTTCCAGCTCAGGATATTGTATGATTCTATAATTATGTACAAATTTGGGTGTTTAGATGAAGGGTATTATCAAAATACCCTTCAAATACCCAGTATAACTCTTCCTTTACCATCTTAGTATTGTGTCCAGAACTGACTTTTCAATATTGCAATGATTTATTAAGCAGAAGCTGTCAAAATAATCATTGTGTTTACTGATGGGCTGTTAACTACATTTTCAGATGCTATCATCCTAAGCGTATAAATAGAAGTTAGAAGTCTAATAGATGTGTCTACTTCTTTTTTATTTTGAATGAGATAATTAAATATGTAAGGTAAGAAGGTACCACCAAATGAAAGCAAAAAAAGACTCCTTACTGATATAGGAATTGTTATCCCATATCCATTAATTTTACATTAAAATATTGCTGTCTTTGGTGTTTTAAAGATCCTAATCTTAATTCTTAGACATTGTCAACCAAGTACAATAGCACTTTGTTATGAACTGTATATTTTGTCTTTTATGAGACACAGTAGCCACAAGACCTAATTTTGTTCACAGCAAGGCTGTGCCACCCCACTGAGCTCAGCACATTTGCATCATTTTCAGTGAATACACTGAAATGTTGGCCTGTACTTTCTAAACATGAGCCAAAATATTTTCTGACACAAGTATAATAGAAATCATGATTTTTTTCCCCTGTAGACATGAATACAGTGCTTTTTATTTCCTTTAATATTCAGCCTAATACATTAGCCATCATAGCACCTTGCATGTGGGAAGTCCCTTGTCACTGCTCAAATGAATGTTTAAGTAGAGACGTATATCAATAAAATAGAAAAAGTTGTTTATGTCATTTTATTGTAATATGGAAGGCACGAATCCAAACCTCATCAGATTCAGAACTATTCATTCTTTATATCCTTCTTTATATCCAGTGAGACTTCTACTGAAAATGGGTGACTGTAAATGGTTCTGAAATAACATTGTCTTCATATGGTTATCTCTGTGTGTCTTTGTCTTCTCACTGATAGAAGATTGTATCACACTGTTGAAACCAGGAGGAATCTGAAGTTTATATGAGCCCAAACCAAGAAGATACTTTCTCTTTAAAGTTCTGAATTAGGCACACCACTTTCCTGAGAAAAACACTGTCTTAATCTTCTAAATTGTTCAGTGGAATCATACAAGCATTAAGCAAAATTAAAACAATAATTAACATAATACTAGATGTACTATTACCAAAATTGGTTTTGGAAAAATAACAAAGTGTGGAGATGTACCTTCTCTGAGCAGGTACAGATGATAACATGAAAGAAAAAATAATTTGAAACAACTTACATATCATTCTTTTATTCTTTCATTAATGTTCACAAAGTGTTTTGAGATCCAAAGATGATAAGTACTGAAGAAGTGCAAAGCAATAACATCACAATCAGTGGTAAACATACGGAAATGACAGGTTTATGAACATGTGTGAGAGAATTTTTCTATACTAGGTTAACCTGTGTTGAATCTAATAAAGTGTAGATTGTGAAATTATTCTGATGAGACTTCTTTTCCCAAAAATTACGATCTTTAAAAATCACTTTAACAGAAAATAGGAAAAACTCCAAGTACCTGCATTGTTTAATAGTTTTCTTATTATGGCTGTTAATGCTGTACTGAGAGCATTACCTCATACCCCAGTGCATTTTACTTCTTTCCAGTACAGCCTTTCCAGATTGTTTCTCAACAACATAAATGATAAAGCTACTGCCTATGGAGAAACTACTAGAAAGCATAAAATAGCCAGGAAACTACACCAACTATAAATGAAACTTTTTCTTTATAAATGGCCTTTGGAGAACAGAAGTTAGAAAATTTTCTAATAGTGGTAGTCTTACATTTTTCACTTCTACCTTCAGTTCTCCTCCCTTTCCTCACGACAGTGATGGTGGGTGGAGGTTAATCTTACACATTTTTTCTAGTCATCCTCTTCTTTTTCTCGCTAGCTGAATATAAAAACCGAAGCTCCAGTGCCATTATATAGATCCCAAGAAATTGGGATGTGTATTGTGCATTTGTGATTAAACTCTTATACATAACACAAGAGAGGCTTTCTGAATTTTAAGATGTAAACATAAACTTTATCTTTGTTTTCTATTGAAGCATTAACCTGACATTAGTAAATATTTCTGTACAAGGCTGTTTTTAGAATAAACTTGTTAGTTTTAAAGGAATTTCTTTCTGATATAATAATATTTTAACTTTGCACATACAGATGGTCTGAGCTTCCACCCTTTCCCATCCTCTCCAAGTTACTTCTGTAATTTTTCATTTATTAGTCATCTAATAATTTTTTTAAATTATGCAATTTTTTAATATATTATTTGTGTGTATGTATACATGTACACACATCACCACATAGAATTTCAACAGAATTACAGAATGATTGAGGTTGGAAGAGACCTTTAGAAATCATCTGTTCCAACCACCCTGCTCTAGCAGTGTCACCCATAGCAGGTTGCCTAAGGACAAAATCCAGACAGCTTCTGACTATCTGTTGAAGAACTATTAGAGTTGTTTAGGTTCTTCTGTTTGGATCCTGAAACTAAATTTCATTAAGAAGGAAAATCTTACTCAAAAGCTTACGAAGATCAACATTTTTCAGTGTCAAAGCAGTGAAAATCCTCTTAGACTCCTATCATTTAATAAATGAACAGTTCCGATCAAGGTAATAAATTAGTAACAACTCAAATCTTTTCAGTATAATTTCTTATACTTTGCTATGTTTTTGTAAGTGAAAAACTTCCTTTATTGTTGGCTTGGTCCCTTTGACTAATTCATAACAATTCATAGGCAATTGAGAGGTTAAAATAATTAATAAACAAACCTTAAATGACAATCAATTGTGATTTGCATTTGAAAAAAGTTTGCAAAACAGTCCTTAAAAACAATAACAAAAATACATTCATTTAAACTCAAGTCTGTGAAAAATTGTGTTGATTTTATATAACAGTATAAATTTGGTTAAATGTCACTTTCTTTTATGGAACATTATATGCTCACTTTGTAAAGGATAAAATTATGTCCATTTCACAAATGACAGATGAAAGTGTCAGCTGGGACCTCTGTGTTGACTAAATATTTATATTTAGAATTAAATATTGTTCAAATTTTGAAATGGAGACCTCAATTTTTATTTTAATTTTGTTATTATGATTCTTTTATTGTTATTTTTTTTTCTGAGAGAAGAATGGGTAAAGATTGCAGAAGGCACAGTCTGTACCTCTTTAGTGAGTTAAAGACATATTGGTTTTATATTGTATAGACGATTTTCTGATCAGACAGATATATTGGACCAAACAGGTTTTTCTTGAGGCTGTTCTAAGTTAAAAGAGTTGATTGGAATAGAATAGAGTAGAATAGAATAGAATAGAATAGAATAGAATAGAATAGAATAGAACAAAGTAGAATAGAATTCTGATTATCTTCAGAGTCAGTGAACAGAAATAGTCTTTCCCCAATTTTTATGATAGCATATTAGATCCTAAAATGAGAGCTATGTTTAAGGAGAGACAAAGTGAAACATTCTCTGAATCTGTGTGACAATTATTGTAAACACTACAGGAATTCTCAATAGATAAAATTATGTACTGGAATAAAAACAGCAACCTTAGAGAAAGCAAGGACGAAACTCATGTTTCTATTAAAGCATATTTTTTATATTTTTTATGTAGTAATAATTATAAGAAATATAAGAAAATATAAGCTCAAGCCTGAGAAGTGTCTGTTTTTGTCTTCTGCAATCAGATGGCTTCAACAGGGATTCATGTGTTTAAAACTGCTTTGTTTTAAACCCAGAGAAACTCCAGTGAACCAAAATGTTTGCACAAGAGGCCAGGTAATGAGGCCCTTGATCATTATGCACTCAACAGGCTTATGCTACCTAATATGGTGCTACTTAATTTCTTTCCTCATTTGTTTTTTCCACTGAGGAAGTACAACTATTTATGAACTTATGAGGGTTCATATCTGTGTCTTCAGAAATGAAGCACAGAGTTTTTAATTCCATCTTATAATTATATATATATGCACATATATATATGTTTCTACAGCACATAACATCAAGTTTTATATCCAGTAGACAAATTCAGAAAATATCCAATTGAATAGCCTGTTCCTCTACATGGGTACCATGACTATTAAAATGATACAAGAGAAATATTGCGCCAATAATATGGATGCTTCTTGGATGAGCATATTTCCAATTCCTTCTTTGGACCCTGAAAAAGTATTTTAATTAGCCTGACCAAGTGTGGAGAATTATTTCTGAGGATAAAAATGTCACAACTTTAAAACTGAAATATTTCACATAGATGCCTCCTAACAAAGGCCAAGCATCTGCTCAGAGGACTCCCAAGACAGTAAGTAAAAAATTTGTCATTAGAGATCAGGTACTTAATGAAAAAAAAAAAAAAAAGAAATGAAAGAAAAGAAAGACACAAAATGAAAAATAAGCACAAGTTTTCATATATCTGATGAGAATTTCACAATCTCTCTAGGACAGAGTATCCAGTCTTCAATTCCAACTGTTTCCATGTGCTGACAGAGCTGTGGAGGAAATAGCAAAACCAGAAATTCTTCATCACTAATAAAAAGCAGGATGGTTTGTTAGAGTAGTAAGGAAGTTGTGATTTGGTCTATATAGCGATTGCATGTGAAGGTGATTGACTTTTTCCACTGGTTGCTTTCAATGGTAAATACAAACATATTGCAGAAATAAAAAAAAAAAAAGATTTTCCTGAGTAGCATCCTAAATTTATTGCTTGTACTAGGAGTCATATCTACTGGTTTTGTCAGTAGGAGATGGAACCTGAGATGTTTGAGAGCAGCAAGGCAGAGTAGCAGGGAAGACAGAAATTCTAATCTACCTCTTTAGTCTATAAATGGACAGTATAAACACAGCTGTCTATTCTGTTGTGTCAATCGACAGTTCTCAGTACAGCTGACTGTGAAATAACACAAGTACAGTAAAGATCTAACAAGGTCCATAGATATTAGAATACATCTTCAGAGAAATCCTAGAAAATTAATGGGTTTCTGCTATATTGGATGTCTGTGCAAGGTTCTGCAGGAGTCAGTTTCCCTGACTGTTCATGATATCTTGTGGTGATGAGGGAACTTTTATGAAGTTATGTAGATTTCAAAGCTACATGCATTCTGGATGCTCTTTCCCCCTTTTCTTTTTGCTTCTATCATCTAAGTCTCTTCAAGTCCACAGTATTCTCCAGTGTTGACATGATGATTACCTGAAGAATAACTATATAGTTATAATTATAATACTCTTTTTCCAAGAACACCATCTTACTCTGTTTTTTTCAGTTTATTTGTATTTACCATTTCTGAAAGTGGTAGGCAGAAAAAATTGCTTTCAAATACTTTTCCTTGGTTTCCTATGACTATGCTCATCCCTTTTTTATTTCCTAGGCTACGGTATTTCTCACCTAGTGGTAGGCTTTCATGCTCATTTACCTACATGATGAATTGAAAGAGAGGTCTTCACATCAATGAATGCTGGCTGAAAGTTAGTCTTAAATATAAGTTACTTGTACTTACATCAGTGAGCTAGTAAGACTGATGTCAGTTCATAATCAGTGGGAGCTGTATGTCCAGCAGATGACTCACCTCACCTGTCTGGGGAACTTTCTGAGATTATGATGGTCTTTTTTAGAAACATTACTTCTTTTTTTTTTTTTTTACTTAGTCTAAACAGAAGATGTGGTGACTGATATTTTTATGCATAGAGTAAATGCTACATACAGTAAAGTAAGTGCTATATACAGTTGTCCAAGTCTAAAGAGATCTAAGGTCTTAAACAGTAGGCAAACAAAAGAAATTAAAGATATTGCAAAAAGGGAACACGAAGAACATAAGAAAACATGAGGTAGCATAATAACAACACATTTTCCTGGGTGTGATTATTTTGGCTTCTTGTAGATCATTATTTAAGCTGAAAAAAAACAGAACCTTGGGGGATGGGGGGGAAGGAAATAAGCTGTCTTTCAATAGGAAGGTAGGAAAAGGTTCTAGCAAAAATATTAAAATTTGAACTTCTAAGCAAGATGAGATGTTCGTTTTCAAAGTTTTCTTTGTTCCTTTGCTAAAAAAAACTTTTCTCCTACTCATGTACTATTTTCATATTTGTAGTGGGTTCATTATCAGGAAAAAAAGCATATCTATCCATTTTAGTGGTTACTGCACCGAGAGGATTTTGTGTGAGATCCTTTCTGTCTTTGTTTTTGTACCCTTGTGTTTTCTTTGGTTTGTGCACAATACATATAAACAGGATTTCAGTTCAATGTGAGAAACAAAATATACTGTTATATAGGAATATATATCTCTGTCTCTTTAGTATCTATTTAGAAAATCTTCTGGGGTAACAGCTGTTAAAAAATTTATGGATTTGGTTTCAGTTATTGAACTGCTGCTAAATCAAAGGCATTTTCTCTATTCTGTGATGACACTGGTACCCTCTTTATTATGTTCCACTTATTGCACCTTGATGACTGTAATAAAGTAAATTCCAAAATGGGAGTTTGCAACTATCAAAACAGGAAGATAATGACAATGCAGACAAAGGAATTCTGCTGTTAGTTGGTGTGGTGGGTTGACCTTGGCTGGATGCCAGGTGCTCACCCAGCTGCTCTATCATTCCCCTTCCCAGTGGGACAAGGGAGAGAGTAAGGTGAAAAAAAAAACAACTCGTGGGTTGGGATAAGGCAGCTTATTTAAAGCAAAGAGTAAAGCGAAGGTGAATGATAGCAGGGTTTATTCTCTGCTTCCCATGAGCAGTGATGGTCGGCCACTCCCAAGAAGCAGGGCTTCAGTACACACGATGGTTTCTCAGCAGGCAGCCATTGGAGACAATGAATGCCTGCCTTCCTGCTCCTTGCCTCAGCTTTTATATCTGAGCTGATGTCACATGGCATGGAATATCCCTTTGGTCAGTTTGGGTCATCTGGCCTCCTTGGGTCCCCTCCCAGGATCTTGCCCTCAGCTGAGGAAGGAATGTTACGGTGCTGATGTTGTGCTCAGCAGTAGCCAAAACACCGGTGTGTTATCAACACCCTTCTAGCTGCCAATGCAAAGTACAGCACTGTGAGGGCTAATGCGGGGAAATGAACTCCACCTTAGCCAGACCCCATACAATTGGTTTGTTTTCCTTACATGATACTAAAGCTGACTTTGCCTCATTTCATATTTCTGTTGTTGTTCGGTAGAGCTGTTTACTTTCTTTGTATATGACGTGTTAATGATAATAATAATAACAATAACAAGAACGTTTGAAAGATAATGCATACTGGGAGACAAGTGATATATATAATCTTACTAATTAAAAATAATAGCAAAGAGGAGAATGACCTCCTGTGGCAGCTAACAAACTGTGGAGTTTTTGTGGAACTTGGCATTAACGAGGAAGAAGCAAGTATTCATTCCTTGGACAAGTAAAATAAATATTTATCTGCTGATTAATGACTTGTTTGTAAGACAAATATGGGGAAGCTCTCTTGGTAGCATGGCTGATAGGGAGGTTACCAAGAATCCTTAATAGTTAAAGGAAAGAGTGAGTTAGACTGACTTAGACTCCTCTATTGTTAGTGGAGGAAAAAAGATACCTAGGTAGGTCCATAAAACAATTTACATCTCAGCCACCTAGTTTAGAATAGCATCATCTGGGTTCTTCAATCACTTACTTCTTTTCATTATAAAAGGAGCTGACAAGTTTTATTTGATAAATTTCTTTGGTTTATTTGCTTAAGATTCCTTAGCAGTGTCAGCACTGTTCAAAATTCTCTCTCCTGTACTTGCCTACAGTTATGTGTCATATCACATATTCTTATACATCCTCTATAGAAAGGACTAGTGACATCAGCCTGGAGTAGTATTTGGTCCAGGTTTCCTCTGAGCCCCACATGGAATTTCTGTAGGTGTGTTGGTTTATTTTCTGTTTTTGTTTAAAGTTCCAAGTGGCTGAACTAATATGCCATGTGGTGTCAAATTGGTGTTTTGCAGTATTACAATGTTCTGTTAGACTGCATGACTTATAAGAGTGTTTGAAGCATTTGCAAGCGGTATTTGGGGGTACAAACTCTCTGAAAATGTTGAAGAAAAAGAGTGCAGAGTAAAGGGAGGCAAATCTGAGAGAATCTTTTCCAACTGACTACAAAGACTGGTCTCTGAAACAAACTTTTTCTCAAAAAAAATCTCTTTTTTTTGGAAGGAGAATAAATTTATTCATTTAATTAAAACAAACAAAACAAAACAAGAGAAACAAAACCCTAAACCCGTTAACCAAAAAAACCCTAGGAGACATTAATATTCACTGTAAAAACCAGAGGACTAGGTAATAAAGGCAAACCAGACAGATACATTTTCTAATGTTGCAAGCCAAATCACAGACATTATATGTCTGCCTGTACTAACTGTGTAGAAAAAAATTAGGCAATGAAAATCTTCCATTATTTGGCATCCAGACTGACAGTTCTTCTCCTGAGGCAAAGGGGAATAGCCCTGCATATGCATATGCATACGCATACACACGTATACACACAGACACACAAACAGGCATATATATATATACACATACTTTCTTTTTTAAAACTGAATGATCAAAATATTTCCACAGAAAGTGAAAAATCTGGATTTTTTCTTTGACTTTTACTGATTTTGTTGCATCTGTGAATGCTTTCATCAAAGCCAGAAATACATAGGATCTTGGGATAGATGCCTATCTCCCTACCACTGGGCATATCTACATGGTTTTGAAATTATGCTTTTTTATATAATCAGGATATCTGCAAGGCAAACAGGAAAGTGCAAAGCAATTTTATCACTATGAGTATAAGGCAGGGCCAGCACATATGGGGACTGAACAGTTGCAAGAGCAGCAGCTGGAATGCAGGAAGCTGAATTCCATCTTAAGTGAAATTTATTTGGACTAATCAAACAGGACACTTGGAAGACAGTAAGAGATGCAACATCTGATAGAAAACTAACAAAGAGACAAATTTTGTTCTCTGGAAATATGCTAGTGTGGCAAAACATTGGCATTTCACGTGAATGTTTGTTTGGCTGCATATTTAAAGAGAATCCCGACATTTGATTCAGGAAACCTGAATCCCATGTTGCTAATTTAGCTACCCAGAAAACTGTAAAAGAGGTCTTTTTACCAGTGACTTCAGGCTGAAATCAACCTCTCTCTACTTTCAAGTCCGTGAAGACAGTCTGAAAGTCTGACTTCTGACTAAGCTTCTCAATGACTTCATCCCCCTCTTTGCAGAGAATGAGCTAAAAAGCCTGTTCTAGTTCCCTTGTACAAAATAGAAAGTATTTCTATTGCTGATAGAGGTTTTCCTACTTCCAGACCTTTCTTATTGTTCGTTGTGACACAGGAGGAGTTCCCAAAAGCTTTCTTAAAGAAAAGTAGTACATTTCTTTCCTTTTTTTTTTTTTTTTTTAAAGAGTATTACTGAACTTTTCTTTCAATAGGGTATTTTATGAATTGTGGTACTTTTTGCTAGTGTAGAAGCAAGAACCTGAACATTTTTTAATTCATTGGGAGACTGGACTTTTGCAGATTGACCAGGATGATGTTTTTTTCTTTTTTTGCTCCAGCTGTTGGTACGTAAATACCTAAGAAAATAGTCACTTGCCATGGAGTTTTTGGTGACCAAATGTGAAAATTAAAACTAACAGCAAAGCAATAGAGAAGTTTGCCATAGAATTGCTAATGTTATGCCATGTAATTCTCTCAGTGCCTATAGACTGTTACATTCCATGAACATGAAAATATCCAGATTCTGAGAAAAGTTCAGAATATCTCTCTCTTCTTGCTTCTCTTTGGACTAATTCTTTTAAGTGACAAGTCTTCACTGAGCTTTGACACCTTTTATCAGGCCATGTTCTATTAATTGGAAATATCTTCTGACTTCTAATATGTGCATAATTACTTTCTCTAGCAGTATTCCATTTAATGGGGTCCATTTCAGACTTAATAAAATGTTTTCAAATCAATTGAATTGTAATTTAACTTAATCATAAGGATGGAAATAATTCCCTTATAGCACGTTTCTGGATTGCATCTACTGTTTTGAGTTTGTGTGGTGTGAGGTAGTGGTGCAAGAGGAAGTGTAGTAAATAAACTAGAGAATTTGCCTGAAAAACAAACCCCTGATCAGAACTGCTATTGAAACTAATGCAGACACATCCTTTTGATTAGTTTTCAGTTCCAGTAAATTGTCATAGAAGCTGTCTGGATTTGAGAGTCTGCTAATACCAGAGAGTACTGCATAATTTCGGTGCCAAGCAACAGCCAAACATGGATGGAAAAGGTACATAATTATTTCACTGATACCTCTTTCTTAAAAGTTAATTTGTTTAAAATCTCATTTCAGTAAAATAAATGCCTTTGCACAACAACATTGGCTTTCCCTTTTCAAGCACAGGACAATTATGTGAGGTGCCCAGTGTAATAGTAAGGTAATAAACAAGAACATGCTAGAAAGGAAGCAAATAACTAGAAGGAATGGCCTGAGACTTCATGATATCTTTTGCTTCTAAGATAACAGAATTTGTGAAATTGTTATAAATGATTATTTGAATAACCATTTTTTGCTTTTGCTGTAAAACTCAACCAAAACTTAGGCAAGATTACAACCTATGAACATTTCAAATGACTCATGTTGAGATTTCGAATATTAATTATTCAGAATCCATCTGTACTTGGGATGCTCCAGACCCAAATGGCTTTATTATAGCCACTGTGCACACATCCTCCTCTTATAAAGAAGCTGAGCCCAAATGAATCACAAACCCGAAGAAACTAGACAGGTCTGTCTTAGCAGTTCTTTTTACAGCAGCTAGGGGAACATGAGTGTCAGGAACAAGGACTGAGAATAGGAAAAGTATCTCTTCTAAACTGATGATCAGCCCACAGGTGGTAAAGAGAACAAGAGAAAAATCAGGATAAAGAGCAAAGCTGAAGAGACTGACAGAGGTGATGTTGGTTTGCAGAAGGAGAAGCAGCAAGTAGTATGAGGATCCAGTGCAAGGTAATTAGTATTGGCCTAATGTACAGAAGTTTTACATCAATTCTCTTCCTCCTTCTGTATACATGGTATTGAAGACCTACAAATTTTGCCTTTTTAAATCTCCTCCACCATGACAAGTGATACAGGAAGAAAAAAAAGCCCAAAACCAAAACATCAAGCATATAAGCAAAAATTGTATTTAAAAATTGATATAGGAAAGTATGGATTGCATTTGTATTTGTACATATAGAACCAGTTCAGATTGCATGACAATCTCAAATTTTGTTCTCCTGGCGTTCAGCCTAATAACATTTTATTTTTAATAGAGAGATCTCTCTATATCTCTATTTAAAAATTTTGTAGTACTTACTTCCTGCTCCACAGTCCCGGTGTATATACTTTTTTCTTTAAATTTCTCTCTTTTAAGTATATGTTTTACTTGTTTCTTTTCCTCTAAATCCCTGCCCTTTTTTCTGTTGAGCTTTAGTATTCTTTCCTCTCTGCTCCTTTCCTGAATTGCTGAATCTCTGAGAAGATAAAACAGATAAGAGGGAAGGAGCCATCCAGCCAGGCAAAAATCCAGGCAACAAAGGTTGTCTCTCAGCACAAAGGCTCTTCTGTCGATGCTTTTAAGGACATTCACAGTCACTTGCACAACTCTCAGCATTCTCTGCCAGATCTTTGTCTCCTTTTCACCACATTCACCATATGAAGCTTTTGTAAAGGAATGCAGTTCTATTGGGTTTTCATGGGAAAGTTTTGGTTAGAGTGGGGGTTTACAGTGGTGGTTACCTGAGAAGCTTCTAGAAGCTTCCCCTGAGTCCAATGGAGCCAATGACAACTGGCTTCATGAAGAAACCACTCCTAGCCAATGCTGAATCCATCTGTGACAGTGGTAGTGCCTCTGGGATAACATAAGAAAGGGAAAAAGTTATTGTGCAGAAGCAAATTGCAGCTGAATAAGAGAGGAGTGAGAATATATGAAACAGCCCTGCAGTCACCCTGCAGTGAGTGAAGAAGGAGGAGGAGGTGCTCCAGGTGCTGGAGCAGAGATTCCCCTTGCAGCCCACGGTGAAGACCACGGTGAGGCAGGTTATGCCACTTCAGCCTTTAGAGGTCGACAGTGGAGCAGAAGTCCACCTGCAACCTGTGGAGGACCCCACACCAAAGCAAGTATATGCATCCAAAGGAGGTTGTGACCCTGTGGGAAGTCCATGGCTTGCTCCTGTCAGGAACTATGGACCCAGGGAAAAGGGAGCCCACACTGGAGCAGGTTTGCTGGCAGGACTTGTGACCTCATGGGGGACCCATGGTGGAGCAGTCTGTTCCTGAAGGACTGCACCCCATGGAAAGGACCAACCTGGAGCAGTTTATGAAGAACTGCAGCCTGTGGGAAGGACTCACATTGGAGGAGTCTGTGGAGGGCTGTCTACCATGGGAGGGATGCCATACTGGAGCAGAGGAAGAGTGTGAGGAGTCCTCCCCCTGAGGAGGAGGGTGAGGCGGAGACAATGTGATGAACTGACAGCAGCCCTCATTCCCTTGCTCTCTGCGCTGCTGGTGCTGAGGACATACAGGATTTGGGAGAGCAGAAGGGAGGGATGGAGAGAAGGTGCTTTTAAATTTTGGTTTTATTTCTCAATATTCTGCTCTGATTTGATTGGTAATATATACAATAATTTTCCCCAAGTTGAGTCTGTTTTGCCCCATGATGGTAATTGGTGAGTGATCTCTCCCTGTCCTTATCTTGACCCACAAACCTTTAATTATATTTTCTCTCCACTGTCCATTTGAAAATGGGGAGGGATAGAATGGCTTTGGTGGGCATCTGGCATCTAGTCAGGGTCAATCCATCAAATCACTTTAAACATTTCAAGATTATGGAATGATTTATACAGTAGTTACTGTCAGAGCCACCTTATTGCTTTTCATGTGAAGGAAATCCAGATTCCACCCTTTCCTCTTTGAAATAATTTCTCTGCTCTGGTTAGAAATGCTTCCTGATAAACTCTTTCATTGAGAGGCAGTTCTTGCCAATGGGAAGATTCAAGCTTATCCAATATGCAAGTTGTACTAGGAATCTCATCCCATTGCATGTTACAGCTTTTATCCCACTTTCACAGCTTTTTTCCAGGTGTCAAACTCATTCTCTTTGATTAAGTCTTTCTTGTTTGACATATAGGACTGCATGACAGGATTTATGCCATACTACAAGAAGTAGTTGTAGTTGTCCTGAATAAGCTGTAAGATTTGATACAAAATAAAGTGCAATTTTCAGGTACTTAGACAGTAAACTCTTGCTTTATACTGCAATGAAGTCCCTATTGACATGACCAGAAAGTTGCCTTTATCCCCTTTCCTTACCCTTTAGTTGCAAAAGAAAGCAAATATTATTTCCTGGTTCAGAGCAGCAGAGAACAATCAAGTAAAAAAGGAACTGGTTTGACAGTCACACTCAAAATGTTGTGGTCAATGGCTTGATGTCCAAGTGAGACCAGTGATGAGTGTCATTTCTCAGGCTGGTATTGGGACTGGCACTGTTAAACATCTTTGTTAGCAATGTGGACAGTGGGACTGAGTGCCCACTCAGCAAGTTTGCCAACAAGTGTAGGGTGTGGTTGACACATTGGAGGGAAGGGATGGCCTTCAGAGGGACCTTGACAGGCTTGAGAGGTGAGTCTGTGCAAACCTCATGAAGTTCAACAAGGTCAAGTGAAAGGTCCTGTGAGTGGGTTGGCGCAATCCCAATCACAGATACAGGCTGGTCACTGAATGGATTGAGAGCAGCTCTGAGGAGAAGGATTGCTTGATGAGAAGCTTGATGAGAAGCTCAACACAATCCAGCAATGTGCGCTTGCAGCCCAAAAAGTCAAGCATAACCTGGGCTGTATCAAAAGAAGGATGGACAGCAGGTCTAGAGAGGTGATTCCCTCTGCTTTACTCTCATGAGACCTTGTCTGGAGTACTGCATCCAGGTCTGAAGTCTCCAACATAAGAAGGATGTGGACCTGTTGGGGAAGGTCCAGAGAAGATCCAGGAAGATGATCAGAGGACTGAAGCATCTCTTCTGTGAAGACAGGCTGAGAAAGTTAGGGTTGTTCAGCCTGGAGGAAAGAAGGTTTTGGGGAGACCTTAGTGTGCCCTTCCAGTACCTGCAGAGAGCCTACAAGAAGGATAGACACTATTTAAAGTGTGTAGTGACAGGACAAGGAGAAATGTCTTCAGACTGAAAGTAGGTTTAGATTAGTTATTAGGAAGAAATTCTTTACTGTGAGGGTGACAAGGCACTGGAACATATTGCCTAGAGCTGCTGTAGCTGCCCTATCCCTGGAAGTGTTCAAGGCCAGGTGGGATGGGTCTCTGAGTAACTGGTCTACTGCCCATGGCAGGGGGGTTGGAACTGTCCCTTCCAGCACAAGAGGTTCTATTATTCTGTGATTCAAAGGAAGGGGACATCCCTGACCTGAGCCCCTAGCAAGCAACAAAACACCCAGGACAGTAAATCAGATTGGCAGATGGGTTCCTTCTGTACTCACAGGAGTATAGAGTGGACCCACATCTGCACTCACCACTTTCTCATGGTGTAGATGTGTTGTAGGTTCTGATGACTGATGCTTTCTTAGACATGATTTTCTCCTTCTGACCTGTCACAAGGGCACTAAAAATATTCTGCAGTTGCAGGTTCATATATTGGTAGAATGAGAAAAAGAAGATGGGTAGATACTTATCTTCTGCTTTGTCAAGTTAATTTAATCTGTTTCACTCTGCCATATCTATTTTTACTCATTACAGTAATTCTTGGCTAAACAATATTAGCTTTTGAAATTTCATGCAATTATTTTTTCTTCTGGTACACTGGAGTCACTTTGTTTTCCGTCTAGATCCTCTGAAGTTTTGGTAAAAGTTTTTTTATACTGTCAGGATTTCAACTAAAACTTTGTGATTGATTTCTGTAAAAAATTGAATAATTTGGAGGTAATTTTTTACTCCATTGCTCATTTTTGTTCATATTTTGTTAATATTTAGACAGTGTGTCTTCATTGAACAAAAGCTTTGTTGATGTAGAAACTCCTAAAGAAGGCTGGAATCATGCTACAGCAGGATAAATGCATGGAATTTTTATGGACTCCAAGACCCTTTCTTTCTCTCCTCTTGTTTCCTGCCTGTGTCTGTCTGTTGTCTTGGCTTATTTGTGTGTTTGCTTTAGAAGTAGGGGTTGTTCATCTGCAATCCGAAAGTCTATCCTATTCTCTGAACCTATGGCTTTATCATTCTCTATGGCTCTTTCTCTTAGAATGAAGTAGTTCATTTAATATATAATTTGGGAAATCATTACCATTTCAGAGTTTTCAGTTTACAGGTTAAAATCAAACTGTGAATAGCACAGTTTGATATATGTCATATCTCTTGCAGGATCTCTATTACCATCAGCGCATTAGGCAATGGATGACTGAGTTAGTTTTTGGTTTCTTTTTTTCCTGATGTAGCTGAAAACAGCTTTTTGGTTTTGTTTGTTGGGGTTTTTATCCCTCAATATAAAATAAATTCTTTATATTTCAACAAACAAAAAAAAAGTGAAAAACTCAAGGTCATGAATAGAGAAAATAAAGATTAAAATTTCCGGCATGCAGAAGTCCTTTTGATCTGTAAAGTGTTAGTCAGTGTCCTGAAGGTTTTAAATGATTGTTTCATTCACAACTTCATGATCTAGATGATTCCTGGCTATCCCCATTGCTTTTTATCCACTTGAAATCATTTATCTATATAAGTACCCCACTGGTCCCATAGTTATGTCTATGCATCTTTGGAACATTTCCATTATTAAATTATCTACAATTCATGATCTATTATTAAATAAGCATTGCTTAAGTGGAGCCAGAGCAACTCCAGAGGCACAGAAAATTATTAGTATAGCAGTGTTCTTGTAAAAGGTGACAGATGGGAAAGACAGCAACAAGGACAGTGCTGGACCCTACTAACCCACCAGAGATTGAATCCATCAATCAGAAAAAGCACAGTAAAAGTGTAAAGAGGGAAGAAGAGAAGCATATCTCCTGGTCTTTTTTATTAGACCTTTTTTCTGTCATCTCTCATGCTTTTATTTCCATGCAAAGGGAGGAGGGGATGCATTTTCCCTGTGCTTCCCACAGTAATATTCATGTTCATTTGTGATTTAAACTGTTTCTGAATTGATTGGAAATTCTAGCAGCAAGTAAGTAATCTTTCCCAGCGATTTAAGTCTCAGATAATGTCCCAATCCTAATCACTCAATGCATTTGTGCAGGTAACTCCTACTCCTTGGGGGAGTTCTTTGAGTTTCAGTGGGATTTGGCAGCCCTGGTATGTAGCACTAAATCTGATGAGAAACTTGTTTAAACATGTCTTAAAATGGCTCTTTGTGGTCTTTTTGTAAACATGTGTTTCTTCTTCCCAACACCCCCCACAGCAACTGTTATCTCCCATCCAAGAATGTCCTGGGAAGGTGTCCTGAGGTGTTTCATCGGACCTTGTTAACCCCTTCCTGTGATTGGGTGTTCCTGTAAGCCTCTTGAGACTTCTAATTAGTTAACCTGTGATTCTCCCTAACCCTATAAATGTAACAACCCCCAACAATAAACTCTCTCTTGCCTCCTCTCCAGCTGTCTCTGTGCCTGCCATGGAGCCACGTGGGTGCTGGGGGGAGGGGAGGGCACCTCTCCCCTCCAGGCTCGGGGCCTGAAAAACCCTGTCGCTGGAGTCCCCTTTCCCCGTCCCTCAAGACGTCGGAATGGTTCCTCAGATGGAGATGGAACTAGAACTGGGCTCCACCACGTCGTGGGTGGGGAAAGGGATCCAGACGGGTAGCACTACTGCAAGCTTGAAATCTTGATAAAAGATTTTTTAAGATTCAATAAATTAAAACAAAAATTTAAATAATATTTGATATAAACATTAAATACATCTAAATTACATAAACACACATTGGTAAGCATAATAAATAATACATAATATCATAACAAGAAATTATTATTCAACCCCTTTTGTTCTCTTACTTTCTTTGAGCAGGTGTACTGGAAAAGTGCAAAGTCATTTTAGTTAAGAAGGAACTTCATTACACATCTAATTATTCAATTAGAAAAAGCTTTTTATTTTCCTTCAAGACTTAAATAGAGAATTTACAGCTATTAGTTTCACTAAATGAGAATACAGGGTGCTACTCTTTCATAAGAGGTAAATAACACCCTCAGTTCCTGTTAATTTTGATTAACTTCTAAAAAGCTTAGAGGAAGATTTGCTATGTTATCTCTGCAATGGAAAAACTTCAAGCTAGGTTGTTGCTATTTATTTTTCCTTCAATTTCTTTGGATTTATAAGTTTAATAGTTGAGCATTCAGATATCTTTGGTATGTGTGATTTTTATGAAATTCATCTCATTACATTATTTTTTGTTGCTATTTTTGAAATTCCAAAATTATTTCAAATTTCGTTGTTCCAAATCTGTGGAAGTTCCTCGTCTTCTTCTTGGAGTAAATATATAGTATTTGAGATTAAAGAATCAATTGATTACTTCAATCTTAGGTTCTGTACTGAAGGATAACATGCAGGAGATTTATAGAAAGCTCTAGAAAGTGGAAAAAACCCCAGGATTATGCTATCGCAATTCTTCATATTGCCATTATGGCTATCATACTAAAATATGGACTGCAGAAAAATTATTGCCTAAGTACCACAACAATTCAACAATACAATTGGGTATTTAATCCCAAATCATCCCGTACTCTTGCTCTCACCCTCAAATCATACCATACTCAATGGAGTTTATTGTTTCTAGATTACTGTTTCTGACAACAGTGCACAGTCTTTGGGTCATTTGGATCATACACAGAGAAATTAACATTTAAACAAGTCAAGTATATTGGAATTAAAAGTACATATAAAAGAGTCGATAAAGTGGTCAGGAAGTAAGAGCAAGTTATATATTTAGACTTTGAACATTTGGAGTTGGGAATTAGGAGACCGTTTTTGTTGTTCGTTAACCTCAGTGTGTTAAGACTCTTTGGAAGACTTGCAGTGTCTTGATTTCAAGTAAATATATTTTTTCAAATTAGCTTCTAGGACTACTTCTCAAATTATGATTAATATTAGTTTGAGACTTTGATACCCAGATTTGCTTCTATATAGAATAGGAACTAGTGTTCAGAATCCAATTAAAATCTTTGGATAGTTACAACATTATTTTCAGTAGAGAAGAGGACCTATATCACAATCCTATGCAGATAGAATTTATTGGACATCATAGAATGTACTTGCTTATTTAATTACATGTGTTCTAACTCTGCTTTTACATTAAGAGTCTGTCCTAAGCTGCCTCGTTTCCTGGAGCCTGCACTGTTCATCCCAGTTTTAATAACAATAAAATAACGAAGCATTATTCCTTTCCTCTAATTTTAAAATAGAATCTTAGAATCATAGATGGCTTAGGAAAAACACCTCTTAGATTGAATACAACCATTAAGCCAGCACCATAATCACCACTAAACCATGTCCGTAGGTGCCACATCCACACATTTTTTGAATATTTCCTGAGATGGTGAGACTTTTGTTGTAGTCATTTCAGCTTACTCCCTATGGAAATGAAGCTTATGCAGAAATATATATATATGTATATGTAGAGAGAGAGAGAGAGAGAAAGTATCTTTTTAATCTTTCAAGTAAATTAAAACCAAATTTGAATGCAGGATTCAGATCTCAAAAATACTAAATTTTTATAGGTTTTGTGAGATTTTACAGTGTGCTTAGGGGACACATTTTGCTTGTACTCCTCTTGAGAGAAAATCAAAGAGCTCAGGTTTTGTTTTGTTTGATTTGTGTCAGTCAAGCATCACAAATAAATCCGAACCAGCATCAGCAGGCAGGACAGGTCAGACCAAGCCTCAAGTCTGAACCTTCCATGGATCATGGAAGAGGGACTGGAAACACATTATGAGAGTGGATAAGAGCAACTGGAGTTCAAGGAGAGGAAAATAAACCCCTGTTAGGGTAAAGGAGCTGCTGAGGACATGGGAATGACATGGCACACTGTGAAGGGCATAGGGGATGAAAGGAATCAGGTTGTTGCAATGATAGCTCTAAGAGATACTTAACACGACCCCCAAGTATCTGTAGGAGTAGAGTCACAGTGGGTATAGGGAGAAAGAATATAATTCTGTAAAGGCTGAACTAGGATTCACTAATGCAACTTTTGACAGTATAACTGATTTCATTCCTTATTAAGGAAAAGGAGAGGGAGACAGGTGGTGGACAGGGAAGAGTCTCTGGCAGTACTCTGGAAAGGGAAAATATTTTCCTGAATCATTTTCAGGAGGCTCAAACCATTTAAAATTACATCCCTCATTCATTGTTTAGAATCACATCTTTTTGATTCTTAACAGGCAAAGTAGAATTGCCTTTAGTAAAGACAATTTCTATTTTATATGATGTAAGTTTTCTTCGTTATTTCTAGTTACTCCTTGCACTTTTTTTAATCTCTGTTTCTTATGAAGGAGTTATTATGGATTGCTTTCTGTCCAAGAAGCAGTATTTCATGGTCGCAGGGCCTTAGCCCTCCTACTCTCTGTTGAACATCATAACTCTAAGATCACGTCCCTCAATTAAATATATACAATAGTATTTATATTCTCGGCTAGCATACTGTAAGCAAGAATCAGAAATTAATGTTTTGTACTTTAATCAAGGTTGTGCTATTATGCAATTAGATTGAAATAAAAACAATGCTTACTTTCATGTGAAATTTTACTTTGATGAGTGGTCTGCACACCTTTGGAATGCTTTACAAGTTTGCAGTTTCACAACATTTCAGGGCATACCTGGCTATTGTTTCTTGAGCAGTACAAAGTGTTTATTCTATGGATTGCATTGAAATGTTTAGAGGATCTAGAGGAATTTTTATTTACTATTTTATGCCCTGTGCAACAGGCAAACCACAGAAAGCTTTTAAGTTAGATGTGGGTGTATTTGTAGGAGCTTGAGTCTCTGGCAAACAACTCACTGCAGCTCTAGTTTAATCAGCTCATTCTTTGGCATTTACTTGCTGCTGTCTTGCCTGAAGGGCAAACACTATCTTAATGAAGCACACAAGGACAAATGACTTTTCCAGGCTGTGATTAATTTTCACAAGCTGACTTTAATCACTGGTTAATTAATAGAAGATTTGTTGATTTACAAAAAAAGCACAGTCATTATAAGCACTATTATATCGATTTGTTTTTCATGAATTTAATGCAGTAACGAGCTTTTATTTAGGGACTAACTTAATGTGTTGAAATTCCACAGTAGAGAGAATGATAATGTACTTGAAAGGAGTACAGAAACTACACAGGTAGTTGTGTTTGCCTGCTTGACCCGATCTTTTTAAAAGCCAAAACAAATGTCAGTAGAACTTTAGTTCAATTCTACCCGTCACTTCCTCACCCCCAGGTGAGGGATTATGACTTTTTGCACTATTCACATAAATATTTTAATAATAAGTAGTTAGTAGCAGTATATGACTTATACAACAGATACACAGCAAAGGTCACGCAGAGTTTGACATACAAATCAAACAATTTTCTGTACCATGGTAGGAAAAAATATTTTTGTATTACTATACCAGTAGCTGAAAATTGTTTAAGACCAAATTTTGAAGACTGTATTTAACAACATAAGTTAAAGATAATGTTGATTCTATAAAATGAATGGTAAGTCTTTTAGAGCTACTTGATTAGGCACCCCAGCATGACATAACAGGTGAAGCCATAGCCATAATCTCTGACTAGAGCTTAAAGGCAAGCAAATTTATATTAAAAGCAAAATACAAACTTTTAAGAGTTATGGGGTCATGAGTCTAGGAGATTGAATGATCTATCATTCAATTTCTTTAATGGAAAAATAGTTACCAGCCTGGAATATTTAAAAACACAGCTTTGGGAACTCAGTTTGAGAACAACGTGGGGAATACACCAGCAACATGGTCTACAACAAGCAGATCAGAATAAAGGAATTTCTGGTCTTTTCTGGACATAGAATCTATTAATGTTGAGACCCATAAATGTTGCCTGACAGGTGACACCAGAATTTTTTGGCAGACTCCAGTGCTTAATATAATCAAATGAACATTGATCATGATACAGATGTATTTTATGATAGTTTATAATATATTAAACTACTGTAATAGACCTTGTCTCTATTCATCAATTTACGTTCATTCTTTCTTTTTTGCACAGTAAAAAAATCCAGCTGACATTGATAGAAGTCATACAGTACATATAGCACTGTAAGTGGAATTTATTCTCAAAGTAGTATTTTACTTTTACCCCTTATAAACAAATATTACCCTTCTACTTATAGAGAGTGGGAGAATTGAACAATTATTTTTTTACCTACACAGCTACTCATGGTTTGGTTCTGTTTGTTTGTTTGTTTGTTTTAACATGTTGCAGACAAATGTGTATAATTCACTAATATTTGGTGTACACAATGTCCCATTCATTCTATGATACCCTAAAGTGTGCATTGAATAAGCTGACATATTCAAGAAAAATGATTATGTAGATTCAATGTTTGCATGCTGAACTCTGGGACAAGTTTGACTTTAGCTTTTAACTCTTCAGTCAAAGAGTATAATCTCACTTAGTGACATTATACCTGGGATTCTTCTCCACAATAACACTTTTCTACCAATGGCAGCAGCAGGAGGCTGAAAATGCAGCTCAACACATACCCTGTGATAGCGATTTTGAATAGCCTTTGTTGAGAGGGAGCATTACACTTCCACTGGGCGCTATACACACCACCATTACATAATTAAGCATCAATTAAAATGCTATTAAAAGAAAATGTTATCCTGTTGTCTTTTCGATGGTGTTATCTTGGCACTTCATCTGCCTAATGTCATCAGTTAGCATACTAGACCCAGTGCCATTAAGGTTAATGTGCATCATGTTCATAATGTACATTAGTGTTGTCATAACATATGTCAAACATGAAACCTGATCATAATGATGATGATGGACTCACAAAGGAATATACAAAGAATAAGAAAAATATATAAACTGACTCCTATCTGAAAGATTGTGTTGACATTCAGTTAGGTGTTTGATGCTTTCAAACATCATCTAAGAACTGAAATTGGAATGGAGCTTGAAGAAATCTGTACAGAGATATGACAACAGATAAATATATTCAGGGCCTAACTTTGTTCTAGAGTCCTCAAACACACCTCTAAATGCCAATGGCTAACATTTTATTACAGTCCTCCCACCATAATTCACTGGAAAGACATTTTTCATCACACTGAATGGCAAAAGTGCCATCAGGTGAATTTTAGAATGGGCAATACACAGTCTAGCTGGTGTGGTAATTGCTGGGCAGCCTGGATGGTCTCAAAAGTATTCTGTACCTACTGATTTAATAGCTTAATTCAAGTACTGTTGGAATAATTATTTAAGAGCATTGCTGACAAAATTCACTTTTTTCTTTTTTTCAAGACCACCTACAAGTGAGATAAAAAACCTGAACTAAAAAGGCACACAAAGGTTTAAAGTTGCTGTCACTTCTTCTATTTATGTGCATGACATATTGAAGAATAACTTGATGTCTTACAGCAAGTCAAAAATAAATTTTTACACATTTCTCCAAGAGCTATCATCAATCAAAACATAGATTTGTAGTCAAAAAAATTAAGCTCTTGATACATTTGAATTTTTTCTATTGTATTAACAACTTTCAGTAAAAAAAAATTTGATACCTCAGTATACCCTAGTGAATAAGAAAGTGGAAAACATAATTCAAACTGCTGGCTAAAGTAATGCTCAAATACCTTATCTAGTAACCATATTTAACTAGCAAAGATCTAAGTTTATGTATTTATTTATTTATTTTTTAAATTCCTTGTGTTACAAAAAGAGATTCCATGCTGATAGGGATTTCATGGAGAAAAACAATATCCAGTAGATACATTTACCTGTAAACAGAAGTGTCAGATTTGCAAATCTGCCAATTTTTGGTTTTCCCTCTTTTATTTTTTTTTTTTAATGAGTGAGTGGAAACTTTAATCTGTTAGGGAATTATGAGTAAGAAGTGTGGAGGAGATAAAATTATTATTATGACTTTCCATTTAAATGAATCTTGAACAGAAAATTTTAAAGAGTGCACCAAAGAAAGGGTCAATGGTATACTGTTGCTGTTCCAAAGAATTAGTGGCAAAATTCCCACTCCTTTATCTGTGAATCAAAGAAAAAGATAAATATGGTGTCTGAATTCTAATTAATTCAATATTTTCATTGAACTGCCTGGTAGTTTTTGACAGATTTGTGACAATCACTCAGTTCCATTGTTGTCCAAAGGAGCTTTTATTTTTTAACCATTGCTTTAATGTACCCAAAGGGACCTAGATTCCTGTGTAAAAACATCATTATACTGCTCATTGTGAGTCTCTAGAACTAGTAATCCTTAAAGAAGGAAATCAGACGTACGTGCAGCTTTTGGTTCACACTGTCTTTAAAATAAGGGGTAAAAAATTGCTAAATAAAAATCCAGAAAGATATTTTCACTTCCGAAACACTGAAGAAAGGAACTCGATAGGCAAAAGAAAAGGTCAAAATCCTGAATCTATCATCCACTAGGAAAACTTTCAGGAAGTTTATTCCTTTTCAAATTTCTTACTTGCAGGGATAAGACTCTACTGAAATTAGAAATTGGGAATACAATCTGACTGTTCAATCAGTGAATATATGGGTTGATTTGCCTCACACTGAAACAGACATGAATTGTCTTGTTGAAGTTTCCTTATATGACCATCAATAAGGTGAAATTTCACCTAAGAAACAGGTTATTTTAGAATCTGAAATATTCTTCATCCTTGTTAAAAGGAATGTCTTATAAGCAGTTAGAGATTTTGACTATTTATACCAAAGAGAAATATAACTTCAACAGGAACATATTTGTAACAGTTATAACTGAAATAGCCACTGGACACGTACAAAAGGCGGTGATATTTTGTTTTGATAAAACCATCCCACAGTTACTTTTCAGAAAAGAAAATCTGAGATACCTGAGTACTACTACTCAAGGGTTTTAGTCCTGTTAACATTGATATGCTGTTCAAGATATGTTGTTCAGGTTTCATTGTGGTTCAACCAGTGATTCTTTGCTTTCTACAGGAAAATGTTATGATGCAATACATATAAGAACACAAGTAACAAAATAATATTTTAAATTAGAGTTAAGAAAACCCCTAAGAAACCACTGTAAATTATGGAAGAAAGAATTTTCCACATGGCACCTCATGGTTACAGTGATCAGAAAATGTCTTCAACCCTCTGGCAAGTGGAGGAGAATGCTTTGGTAATTATCGTTATCTTTTTTAATAGATAATCATTTGGAGTTTGTGCCAGCAAACATTCATCACCCATCTGTGGCCATGCACAGAAGTTATCATAGCCTAAAAGCTGGCATAATATGTTACTGGCTGTGTGACAGCATGTTGAAAGACAGACTGCAGAAAAATCTGTGATCAGAGGATGGAAACTGGGAGTTCAACCTACAAACCTTCCCTAGGCTGTTCCGTAACCAGCCGTAGCAGATCAATGAATTTACTTGTAATGAAGTAACTTTCCAGCATAAGCTTAGCATTTTTTAAAATAGAGTAACCTTTAGGAATTCAAAGCTATGGCCTCTCAGATCATTAATTAATCACAAATCTAAGCATAATTTTTTTATAAGCAGCATATGATTGCAATTGACATATTGATCCTAAAATGCTTTTTTATTAATCTATAACATACACTATGAATTTTATTTTTACAAAAAAAAAAAAAAAGACATTAAAACTGTGGTGAATTCCAAATCCTTGTTTTGCACAAATACATCAGCAATTTCAAAGAAACATTTAAACATAGCATTTCCCTGATCAAACTGATCTAGGGCATGACATCCCCACCCATGGCAGCACAGTTGAAACTAGATGACCTAAGGTCCCTTCCAGCCCAAACCCTGTTATGATAGCAAGAAAATAGTCAGGTCTTTTGGTGAACTCACTCCATATACACAAAATCGCCACTTCAGTGATAAAACAGAACATTCAAGAAATGACATCTTTGTAGATTTTGTGATTTCAATTAAAAAAATGGTTATTAGGTTTGGCATTCATTATCATTAACTTTAACCAAAACTAATATAGAGATATATATGTTCATCCAAGGCAAGACAAAATAGCAACTGAGCTTTAGATGACCTCAATCACATTGATGGTGGAACAACATTCTTCCTGTTGTCTGCAAAGAGAACAAAGGGAGTTGACTAATATCTGAAAATGCTTCTTCTCCACTCTCCCTTCTCTGTGTATGTGGCTCTGAGTAGACACTGGTAGAGTGGTGGCAGCAAGAATGAACACACAAACACCACCATCTGCAACCCACAGGGAGGCGAAGTTCATAGTCACAAACTGTGTTTTTGATGACAATTCAGATGCAGAGGTTAACACTTTCTGCAAATGTAGAAGCTGTAGTTCATTTGAATTAAGTTCAAAACGCAGGGAACTACACAGAGCAACAAACCCGAGCAAAACATCCAGAACTGAAAGGATCAATGTGGAATAGGAGGGTAGCACAAGCCCCAGTGCACGGTTTTGCACATCTTGGCACATTTTTCTGAAGTGCTTCCCTCTATGACTGTTTGCTCAGTGGGCTGTGCCAACAGACAGATGAGGGTCTCAGAGCTGTGGTGTGATCTCACCAGTGTTCATACAACACTTCTACTATCACAGTTTGATATTTTGAAATTCTGGTTTGAGTGGTCTAACCAGAGTTATTACACTTAGTTAAATTCTGAGCAAATAAAATATTTCTTTGCACCGTCTTAATATCCATGAAATACTTGCCAAAAATATAAGCATGAAAATATGTTACTTTTCCCTTAAGCAGAAACAGTAGTTTGAGCCAACACTGCACTGATTTCATATTCGAAGCAGAAGATCAATTTGAAGTTAGGAGAATGTAAGTCAGCTCAAGAGTTTTTCAACTTGTCTGCACCATGTCTATAAGTAATGACCACTTCCATGATGCTTACAGCTTCAGAGAACCAAGGCTCACAGACTTGAAAACTGTGAACTGACACCACTGATATCACAAAGAAACCTCTTTGCTAACTATTGTCAGAAAAATTCCCACAGAATTAAGTACAAAGTTTCATGAAGCTGCTCTGAAAGCAAGGTGTTTTGACAGTCCCTCTAGTACAGGTATTTCTCCCTTAGTTTCTTCATTTTTTAAAAAATCTATCACTTTTAAAGAGTTTTATGTAAATCAGTTGTATTTTATGTGAAAAACATCAAAAATAATATTTCTATTTTGCTTTATGAGAATTTAGACCCTATCAGCTCCATCTCCATTATTTTAAAAAAAATGTGGTTCATGTGATTTTATTTATTTGAACTGATATTATTTTTTGTTTATTTATAATGCTTGATGTATAGATATATATAAATTTTACAGTCTAACTACCTCAACTTTCTTAGTTTATGTTCTTCAATGCTACTTGTCTCAGATAAAGGTATCTTTCTGCCTTGATTTGGAAAGGATTTTGTTTTCAGTAACATAAAAATTACCACTTCTTAACAGAAAAATGATTTCATATTTAAAAATGGAAAATGAGCAATTTTCTGTCAAAATATGTGTACTGGGAAATTTTTGAACAGCAGCTGCAAAACCAGAAAGTTATTTGTTGTCTTACGCCTGTCAAGGCTTGTCTGTGGGGAAACATGTCAAGAGGCAGACATTTCACATTTCCTGAATATAGTAATATCTTTAACCTTATTAGTCAGAGGCAAAATTATTTTTTTTCCTGTCCTTCAAAACATTTTGTGTCTCTGTGATTTACCTTTCTCTTCTCTTTACTCATGGAGGAGATGTGAGGCCTAAAATCTCATTTTGAACCTTCGGTACATTCTTAGCAATATTCATTAACCACTTATTTGTCTTTGTAAATAGAATACCAGAGTTGTCCTATCACACTAAAAATTTCTACTTTTAGTGTTATATCCTACTTTGAGGTTTGTGTAGTTTTTAACTTCCTCTCAACAAAATGATGCTGCACTATCATTTTATTAAATCTTATCAATAGTAATCTGAATACTTTTCCAATATAGAAATAGTTTATTTGCATGTTTAATTTCTATTTGCATATTTTAAACCTATTTGCACTGAGAAAAAGTTATTCTTTAATAATCAAAAATGATTCTTAGGTCAAGTTATTACAGGTATTTTAGAATCTATCACTGTGAAATACTTAAATTCTTTCTTTAGTTGTAGACTGCAATTATTTACAGTAGTTTTGTTGTCATATGTTGCCCTACTATCTGTCTTTTCCAGGGCATGAGGTCTCATCCCTTAGTTGAATCTGAAGTAATTTATGTCTAAATAAAGCAAATAGTTTAAGATTCTTCAAAGACACAAAAGAGGAATTCAATTTAAACACACAAAGTGATGACTGAACTGGAAAAGTATATTTCCTTTCCCATTTATTGGAGATAAATTTTCCAATTTTAAAAGAACTTAGAGATAATAAACTTAAAACATATAATGAAATCTTTACATATTTATTTTTTTCTTTTCCCTAAGAGTCTACTACAGGTCACTTTGAGAAAAAGATACAGTTTAGCCCTGGAGAGCAATTTCTTATCTCAAAAATGTGCATAAATCTAGTTAGAATTTTTTAAAACAAAAATTTAACTTTTTTTCTTTGTTCTCCTCAACACTGAACATAATAGTACAAAACAACTTCTGTTATGCTTATATACAAACAAAAAAATTTTGTGAGATGTCCACCCAATACAATGATGCATTAGCTATAATAATTTAAATGGTTTACTGCAATATTGTAATACTTCAATATTATGACTATATTGTAATTAATTATAATAATGGTGATTCTTATTAAGTTATTAACTTTGATAAATTATGGATAATTAAGAATAATTTAATTCCATTAGTTAGTTTTGTGTATACGTGCAACTGCAGATAGAAAGTTCTTTATAGAAATATTTCACCTTGAATCCTAATTACATGTCAGTAGTGTACTTTAAATCTTTTGAATCAAGATGGAAACTGTGTTTCACTAAATAATTTGTAAGATGCTTTGATTTTCCTATGAAATTTTATGACAGCATTACATACAATATGGCTCACCATAAAACATTATTATGTCAAATTTGAAGCTTTGAACTTCACTATCAATTAAAAATAGAATTAAAAATATTTCAATATGACACTTCTCCTAGACTCATTTTCCTATCCCTATATCACAACAAAAATATATTCAAAAGTGAAATATGTAATTTTTAAAGTAAAAAACCTAATTATTGAGAATGTAGTATTCAATCGTAAGTCAATTTCAACAGGTCTGCTCAATCAAAATGTGTGAAGCAACACCATAGTAAATCTTAGAAGTGTGTGGTATATAATGGAGAACTCGGTTACATGGCATTTATCTTTTAAAGAACAATACTTATCATGAATTTAAACATGGTCTAGTTACATTCTATGCAGAAAAAGGCTTTTTTAAGTATGTTAAAATATATGTTGAGGTTTATAATGTTCTTTCTAAATTCCAAATTTTGTTTGAATGATATAATGCCCTCAAATGATCCCCATTATCTTACCCTAATTTCTGGATATGTTCTATCTCTGTAATGATTTTCAGGAGCAAAGGTCAGAAACAAAGTCTGTGTGCTGAGAAACATTTATGCAAACTTTCAGGCTTCTTCTTATAGAGTTTGTTTTCCACCATTTCTCTGCATATCTACGTTATGAATCAGAATCAGTCCCAGTCTCTGCCTTCACTCAGTCTTAAGCCCAGGAGAAAAGCATGCATTCAGAAAATAATGCTCTCAATGATTTTCGAACTAAACAGTATGAAAGAAGACTAAACCCAATTCATCTGTGGTGCAGAGCCTTTCATCTTTAATTTGCCAGTCTTAATCTAACGAAGCTCAGTGATGCCTCACAGTCAATACTCTCTGATGAGTTTTTGTTGACCTATGAGAAATGAATAAATGGTCTATTTTAGTTGCTTCTAGGCAGGATTTCCTGTTGCAGAAAAAGGTACTAAAACTTCACTGGCAGCCCTCAATGGAAAGATAATGTGCACTAGGTATTTAGAAAAAGGAATCTGCTGTGGCCCTCAATAATGCTTCCAGGCAGAAACATTAGAGTTTGTGCCAGTCTTATTTTTTTGGTGCTGTTGCTGCATACAGATGGAACTCTTGCTCAGAGGACTTTCACGAATACCAATACTATTTTGTTTAAAATTATATCAATGTATAGGGATTCTTGATTTTATTGGACAGCTGATTAGTAAATATAATGATATAAAGACTTTTGTAAATAGTTAATTAAAGTAGGCCTCATAGAAGGTGCAAACAGATGGACTGTCTTGAAAGAATGCCCTTACAAGATTAAGATGACAATGTGAGAGTAATATTCTTAGTATAAGTATAAATATATATATATAAAAATACATATATACATGTAGGGAAAATAAGGGAAATCTATTTATTGGCTACAGGATGAGCCAGTGCCCTATACTAAAGACTATTTTCAAACAGCCATTTAGGAATGCAAGTGATTTTATACCAATATATAAAATGAGAGTAAAAAAATTAAATAGATTTTGTATTAGAAAGGGAAGCCTGTTTACCATTGTGACAATATCTTGCCACGTCCATAGAATAAGCAATCAATAATTTTAGACTTCAGTTCTCCTGTGCATCGCCATTTTTCAAAAGCAAAGAAATTATTAGGGAAAGTTTTATTGTTAAAAAAAGAAATTTTGTGTCAATACCTCATAAACAGTTTGAGATTTAGAGGTCTATGGCAGTTTTTGAGAGAGATGAGTGACCTGTGATACTCCCATTGCCTTCCTCCCCCGTTAAAGCTATTCACTGCAGCAAATGCACCCCTTAGCTGGTGTGAAGTTTAGAACTGCAAACTCTGCAGCCATCCCACCTTCAAAATAGACCTCTTGAACAGCTACAGCACAGGTACTAAACTCTAGGGAAGGTCAATTCGTTGGATAGAACTGTAAGGATTTCCCTATTAACAAAAATAAAAGATTTAATTCTCTGCTATAATTTTATTAATTTGTCTAATCAGTTCAGTGTTTGAGAACTTTTTTTAACTTTTTAAGACAGTTAGATTTCCCTAAGTGCTTCATACAAGTATTAGTCACTCTGCTTCTGGATTTAGGCTGTTATCTGAATAATTCTGGCTTTGAAAAAATGAATTTATAACTTTGTTATGCATTTTTTCACCAACTCATTGATCAGTATACATGCTGAGGATATCATAAGCCCATCTTCAAAATTCTTATTAACAGAGAAGCTCTGTACCTAAGCCTGTGATCTCCACTACTGAGCTCTCAGACATCAAAGTGACCACAGATAGGAAAGCTGAAATTCCTCCAGTGGTAGGGCAACAATACTGTTCATGGAACTGCAGTTTTAGAGGCCTTGTAAAAATATTACTTTTTACCTTTTAGAAAATTTACACAGGAATTAGTAGATGTGGACTCTGGTCTTTAATCAATGATCAAACATCAAAATTAAAAGTAGAAAAGCATAAAAAGTAAAAATAGGAGACATTCTCAAGAAAATTATCTTGCTATTCTAAGCACCTGCTTCACATGAACTCATTTGATTAATTTTTCTCTTTTTTCATTGGTGGAAATAAAAGACTGCAAATTAGTAAACTGGTAAAAAAAATTATATTCTGACTCTTATTCTTAGAGTTAATTCTTGCATTTTCATTTCTACCACTATATTTTCTTTATAAAAATACTGAACACTTTATTTTGAGTCAAAAATGCACCTTAATCTTTTGTTACAAATACATCTATGCATAAACAAACCACTTCTCTGTATGTAGAGAAAAGCTTTCCTCATCAAAACAAAATAGATGGAAACAGTTAATTTTTTTTTTAGATTGCAGCAACCCTTATGTAATTTTTCAAGTTCCAAGTTCAAAACAGAAAATTAATTCTTTTCCCAGCCCTAATTATGACTACCCTCCCCAAACAATAACCCCCCCAACATTATTCTGAATATGTTTCTGTCGTCTTTATGCTTGCAATTTTAATATAATTATTAGTAGGAATATGAATTCAAAAGTTTATTCATATGAGAACTGTGTTTTCATGGTCCTCAAAATGACCTGAAGGGTTTTTGTCAGAAAATTGGTAAAAAACCTCACTACAGGTCTAGTTATGTATTCATACACAATAGTACTTTACAGCATCAATGGGGTTATTACACAGGATTGTACTACACTTCAAGTAATTTAGTAAGATTTTTCTTCTCTTCTTGTACCCTCTGATGTTTAAATGTAAATCAAAACCAAAATTGAGTGTCTTGTCTACTATAACGTGTTTTAGCTTAATTGTACAAAACAGTGATTTGCAGAACTGATCTTCTAACACTTGACGTTACTTATGCAAAAATAGAAAATCTATCACATGAAGATGTGGCAATGTTCCTGTTTACAGGAAGACTAATTAATGGTTTCCTAGTTAGCCATCCTAAAAGACCAAGAGTGTTACTGGTACCAATCTATCTTGTCTAGGACTAGCTCAAGTCCCTGTGTGGTGGGATATTCCCACCCTGACCAGACCCAAGATCCAATCAAGCTATTAATCAAGCTAGCATGCAAGATCAACTGCTGGAGCCAGGGTGTTGTCTTGGTGTTAACTATGCTAAAAACATCCTGGTTCATCAAACTTTGAATACTCACCCTGCTTTTTGAAGTCTGATTTGACATATAAGCTGATAGCTGGCCTGTAAAGGTGTGACTAGCAGTCAATCACTTTATACTATAAAAAGTCCAGTCTCCTCTCATGCAGTCAGGTTCTTCGACACAACCCTTCTTGGGGTGTCTGTGTGGAGATTCCTCCCTTGGCTGGGGATGCCCCCAAGGTTACTTCTTGAGTTTGAGAGAAAGAGATCTCCCCATGAGCACTGGTATGGGTGAGTTACATCAGATCTCTATTTAATAATTATTTCTTTCTGCTAGCTTTAATATAACTGCTTCAATAATTGCTTTGTTACAGTGCACTATACTACTTTATGCTATATTATACTCTACTAGTAGATTTGCAGTGTTTATATTGTTTTAATGTTTATGTTGTGTAGTAAATAGTTCGATTAAGGTTTTTGTCTGATCATTTGTATAAAATAAATATTCATTTTATATAAATATTCTCATTTTACCATCATTAAAATCTGTGGGACAGAGTGTTTAATACCTCTATAATTCCCGTAAATTTAAACTTTTAACACAGTCTGAGGCTAAGATAGGATTCAGCTGCACCTAAACCCTTCCCTGAGAAGGAGTTTAGAAAGCAAGGGAGTCCTTCCTGCACCTCAAGACGGAGACAAGGCTTTGCTTTTTAAAACTTTGTCTAAGCCTTCCATTCTCCTGTATCACTGTGTTGTGCTAATTAACTAGATCCATACTGTATTATTCCATGATTAAACTATTCGGTTGGATATTCTGTTTCATCAGCCATAATGGATTACAGGTTATGAGCAGGTGGAATTTCTTTTACCAGACTTCAGTTTCCAGGGCTCAATTCATGAATTTCTATTTTTAAAAATTTGACCCCAAGCCATAAAGAGAAATACAGGAAATTCGATCAGATCTCCAGTAATAGAATAATCCTGGTGGGCAGTTAAGCACCACACAATCACTCACTAAGTCTCCTTCCCGATGAAAAGGGGGAATGAATTGGAAGAGTAAAAGTGAGAAAACTTGTGGGTTGAGATAAAGACAATTTAATAGGTAAAGCAAAAACCACATGAAAGCAAAGCAAAACATAGAATTCGTTCACCACTTCCCATGGGCTGGCAGGTGTTCAGCCATCCCCAGGATAGCAGGACTCCATCATGCATGACAGTTATGTGGAAAGACAAATGTCATCATTTCAAATGTCCCCACATTCCTTCTTCCCCCACCTTTATATACAGACAATGATGACGCATGGTATGGAATATCCTTTGGGTCAGCTGGAGTCAGCAGTCCTGACTGTATCCCCTCCCAACTCCATATGCACCCCCAACCTCCTCACTAGTGGGCTGGGATGTGAGAAGCAGAAAAGTCCTTGACTCTGTGTAAGTGTTGTTCAGCAATAGCAAAAACATCCCTGTGTTATCAAGATTGTTTCCAGCACAAATACAAAATATAGCCCCATACAAGCTGCTATGAAGAAATGTAGTGCTATCCCAACCAAAATCAGTACATCTCCCAATATTTTCTGAATTGTAAACTATACTTGATATCGAAATAGCTCTTATTTTGTTGGGGTTTTTTCCCTCTGAACAGTGTACAGATGTCAGTGTTACAGTATGTTTTGTGTATTGCCAAAATATTGTTATATCTGAAACATATAATAAAAATGTTCATTATTTTCTCATTTTTATTTCCTTATATTGCTTCTCTGTTGTGAGCTGTAGTAGATTGGTGCTGCCCAGGAACAAAGGACCCACACATCTGCTTGCTCACTCACCCTGCAGCAGGATGGGGAAGAGAATGAGAAGAGTAGGAAAACTGATGTGTAAAATAAAAGATGAGTTATTAAATGAAGGAAAAAGAAGGAATGAAAAAAATTCAAACCAATAAACAATGCACAGGCAACCACTCACTATCTCCTACAGGCAAATCGATACACAGCTAGTTTCCTCCAATCCACAGTTACTTCTGAAAGATCAAACTCACGGTTTTTATTGCAGAGCACGATGTCATATGGTGCAGGCTATCTGCTCAGTCAGTTTGGTTCAACTGTTCAGGCTATGCCCCCTCCCAAGATTTTGCCCACCACCAGTGAGGACTAGGGACACCACAGAACAGCAAAAGCCTTAAATGCTCTTCAAGCATCTTGCAGCAGTAGCCAAAACACTGATATGTTACCAACACTATTCTGGTAACAAATCTAAACCACAGCACCACACGGGCTGCTAAGAGGAAAGCGGACTGACTTCTCAGCCATACTGAGCACAGGAGTAGTAGATCCTGAAAAGCATTTGATACTTAAAATTCTACTGGTTACATATCCCATAGCAGTGGTCACAACAGTCTCTATTTTGTCCTTCTTATTATGGGACACTTATGATTCTTTTCTTAAGAATGCTATGAAATAGCATGAAATCCTGCAGATAAAGCTATCTTTATATTGTCCTTAGCAGTAACACTCTAAGATATCTCAAGTCACATGTCCAGTGATCGTACTGAAGACCTTCTTTGCCTAAGTTTTTCATCAGTCATGTTTACACTTAAACACAGGTCTCAACTTAAAGCTTCACAGTATATGTCACAGAGGCAAAACAAAGTGGCTGGAGCAAGGATTTAAAATGCATAAAAAAAAGAACATAAGGAGAATTAATTTTCCAGTTCAGTTGCTGAAGGCAAGATTAGAGAGCATGGAAGTAGGAAAACAAACAAACAACAACAAAGAAACACCCCCCCACCCCCGAAACCAAAACCACAAACCCCAGCATTTTATTTTAACATAACTTTTTTTGGTTTTCTTTTTTATTCTTATAGAAACAATGATCCTAGAAGGAATCATATAGAATGACTGAAATATCTTTCTTTCAATAATTTAGGGGAAAATAAGGTAATGAAAATTAAAAATACATCATATTCCTTCATCTGGGATATTGCCCTGCTGCCTAGTTGCCCAGCACTTAAAACATCTCACCACAATGTCTCAGACCCCTGGTTGAAATGTACTAATGTCAGTCACCATTTTTTATATAATTTAAAATACTATTTAGTGATCTTGGGAGAATGAGTCTAAACCAGTGATCCTAACACATATCAGAAAAACTTGAATTCTGAGTTTGACCTAAAACAAAAGATATTTTTTCCATTTTTTCAAGGGTTTTGTATTTAACAAGAAAAATATATTTTTTTTTTCCCAGTAGTCATACCTTTAGAGAGAGTTTTGGTACTTACCTTTTTTTTAAGCTGGAGGGAGATCAGGCATGTAACCTTTGTAGTTAGACTTTCCTTCAGAGACTTTTAGAATTTCCAGATTAATCATTTTAATGCAAAACAGAACCATTCACAGTTACCTCTTACACATTGTTTAAAGCACTCTTTAAGGAAAAAAGATAAAATCAGCTAGAGTCAACTAGAGAAGAGAACTGTATAAATTTCAATCTCCAGAATAAGTATGTTCAGTTTTTGAATCTAGATTTAAAAATGAGCAGTGAAATTTAATGCAATGATGATAAATTCTTTTAATAAAAAAAATAGTTTGTTTAAAAAACTAAGGAAATCACTTAACTTTTCAGAATAGACAAAACTTCTGAAGAATGAACATTTATCACTTATTTTTCTGAATTACCTTCATGCATTTATAGAATTGTTATTTTTCCTCAGTGAATTTTATATATATATGTATATATATATATATATATGTTGTAATATCCATATAGAAAACTATTAAGGATTACAAAGGGCAAGATTGGAGCATTTCCTTGTTTTCAGACAAATGTATTTTGGAGAGGTTTTGTTGGTTTGGGTTTTTTTTTTGTTTTAATTATTGCATTTGTAATGGATTTTGTTTTGTACTGAAAATGAATAACAATTATTCCAGTGTTACTTTGATTAGTTTTTTTATGCTCCTTAGTAGAGATACTTTATTAAGCATTTTAATAGTTTTCTGCAGTTCCTTTCCTTCACCTGGAGTCTTCCAAGACCTTTTGTGTTTTATTTTCAATTTTTGTCTCTTTCTGCTGTACTATTCAAATTATTCCAGTTATAAAAAAACACTGGTCATATCTTATGGGCTGACACTTTGCTGAGCTTAAGGTGCCTAGTGCATAAAGTTAAATTATTTTTCAAAAAACTACAAATCTAACCTTAAGTTAGTGATTACATAACATATGTATGATATGATGTATGATAAACATATCAACATTTTTAATTTCTTTTATATCTTAAATTTTATGAACCCAATCATGGGTAAAAACCCACTAAAATTAAAACAATAACTGGTTTTCTTACTTGCAAAAATCAGTCTTTTGCTATTTTCAGCAGTTTGTTTTGAATTGCAAAACAGAGCAATGAAGATCATGTAGGACAGCATAACTGTAAATATATCTAGGATGAAAACAGAGGATTTTGGTGAGAAAATATGAAACCTGATTTCATTTTTGCCCTTTTTTTCTTCCGTTGGCAAACATACTACTGACAATTCAAGAAAAATAAGAAGAAAGAAAAGACAGACAATTTATTTCTCTTTCAGATTCCCTAAATTCTTTTTCCACTACCTTGGGATACTTATGGGTGTTTTGGATTCACATCTTCTTTCTTATGACTTCCTTCCTGCTTCTGGTGACGTGATAAAACTGGTGATTTAGTCTTTTCTGCATCAGTACTTCTGTCTTTGTTAACTAAGGCAGGTTTTTCTTATCTTGTCACATGGAAATCCTTGTACCCTATTTCACAAGCTAAAGCATCAGTAATAAAAAATAAACCAATTGCAAATGATATGCCTCTAGTTTTATCAGGCTTTCATGATTTTACTATAAAGTAAAAGAGTAAAGTACTATTATCAAGAAAATATCAGAAGTATCTTTATCAATAACCTCAAAATGATAATTTCTTACAGATGCAGCACTCCTAGCTACAACAAGCAGAGAAAGAGTTGCTGTCAGAAATGCAGAGAACAGTTCCTCTGTAAGTGCAAATGTACAGACATACATCACCATTTCATTAGTTTCTTAAGAAGGCAAAAGACTTAGGCAATGCTGCCTTTCAATGCTACTTGAAAAGCGGGGGCAGGAAAGAATCTTTTTTTTGTTTCTTCATGCCCAAGGATTCTATTCTCTTCTTAGTAAGCCAAGAACTTTGTGTTCAAGTCAAATAGCAAACTCTCAGAACTCTGCTGTGATTCTTCACAAATGCAAGACCCATAAAGAAGACAAATGAACTTTTCACAGCATTGTTCAGAATGACTGCTGCCTTGGGGTTTACTCACCATATAGTGCCATGGGCTGGTCAAGATGAAACAATGAAAAGATGAGAAAAAAATTAAAACTGGAGATGAAATACCCGACTGATTTAGTCTCCGTTTACTTTCAGAAGAAATTACTGTTGAAAAGAATTCATTCCATCCTTGCAGATATGCCTGCACATCTTCAGACAAGTGATTGCTACATCAGTGAGTGGTTCCTCTCTTGTTCTACTCTTACAGTGAAGTCGGGGATTTGTTATAGAAATCATAGCATTTAGATATACCATCATAATATATGATGATTATACAAAGTACATAAAGAAGTAACGCTTCCTATGAACAAAATGACAAACTACATCTGTACTACACAGACTCACTCTTCTCTGATGTTGTAGAACATAATTATGAAAATATGTTTGACCAAACTCTGTAATATCTTCTGCTACATTTCCTTTTCCAAATAACATATATTCCTGTGGTTTATAAACAGAATTTTGGGAACAAGTAAAAACTAAATTAAAGAGATTGCAGAAAATAAAAGATTTAGAGGTGAGAATTTCAGGATGGTTTGAAATACAGATGAATAAAAGACAAAAGTTTAAGTATCCTAATTTTTGTCTGAACTATGATTTAAAAGATAAAGATAAAACAAATCTGATTGGAGTCAATGAAACCTTTATTTATTTTTTCAATCATTTATCTACTTATTTTTTTCTTGAATAATCAGAAAAAGAATTGGTAAAAGGAGCAAAACATGTAACTGAACAGCACTAGAATACATTTTTCTTGTAGAATAGTGCCCATTGTCATATTGGGCACTTAGAGCTATTCAGAGAAGAAAATTATCTGGATCACAAGTGTCTTCATTGAAATTTGCCTACCATTTGATGGAAAGTTGCTGCTCAAGTAGTTTGGCTGGCTGAATCAGATGTGATAAAATCAATTCTTCTCTAAAGAAGAGAAACATTTGAATTTTGACAAGACGCTAGAATTAACAGAACTTTTAAAAATATTTGTCTTTATTCAGAGAGGCTTCTTAATTCAGTCACCACTATGAACTCCAAATATAAGTATAAAAGTTTAAAAAATATTTAGTAAAATATATAAGAACTTGTAAGTGAATTGTAAAAAAAAATAGAGGATCATATAATCATAGAAAGGCTGAATTGCTTTTTTCATCTTTGGTCTTAATGAGAAAAATAAAAGCAAGTGATTACAAGAAAGACTATCTACTTTAGGACACATAAAGTAATCCTTTTTTGTTTGGTTGGTTGTTGTTTTAGGGGGGGGGGCTGTAGGTTTTTTTTGGTTTGGTTTGCTTTGCTTTGCTTTCTTTGTTGTTTTTTTCTTCACCCTAATTTTACTTTTCTTCATATGATTTCCTAAATTAGTAACAGTTTCATTTCCATTGTGGCAAGAAGTTACTACCTGTAATTCCTGAATGGCAGTGTTTCTATCACTCCCTACAGTGAAGGAGTGGAGTTGTTTATATCAGTTAAATGTAGTTAGTAATCCCCTGATTAGCATAAATACACACAACTAGAAATTACAGCCTTCTTTCACTGTATTGAAGGCTCTGCACTGCTGTCAACTCAAATAAACTGCTAAATCCTGCCTCTAACCATTTTTGTCTTCCATCTATCCAAGTGAACTGCAGTCCACACTTTGACAAGTGTGGCACAAAAGGCGCTGTGGTGCTTGCTTGCAAGAAGACGAGCAAATAGATTGCTCTTTACAGTGTGTGTTCAGATAGTCAATGCTGACCTGTAGCTATGCTAACAAGATAAGGTGACAAATTTTTAAAAGCTATTAAAAGTAGTAGCAAATGAATATTGTTAAAAGATGTTAAAAGTAGTAGTGAGAGAAGATAATAGAAAGAAAGAGCAGTCAGTAGATTTGATGACTAAGATAGAAATTACCATATTATCATATTATAAATGACAAAGAAGTTTACAAAGTCAGAAAAAAAAAACCAGATTCGATGCAGAAAGAATAAATACAGGAGGGTTTTTCTTTTTTTGGAGGGGATGAAAATGGCAAAGGAAAAGGACCTGGGATAAGGAAAAATATGTAAAAGGCAACACAGGTGGAAGAAAACTGTAATCGGTGTTGTGCAGATTCTTGCTGAGCATCCCTGTGCCTGATCACTGCGTAAGAACAAACCTGCCGCTCTCACCATATGGGGACCTGATCTAGGGGAGATTTGGAGTTCTTTCTCTAATGCCCAGAGAGAATGTCCACATAGTCATATATGTCTCTCTGTGAAAGAAATTTCACAGGAAAGGGTTAAAAGGGTAGATGGATGTTTCTCACTTGTCCTAACAGGATTGTATTGCTCAAGGTACCCTTAGTCCTTACCTGGGTGAGATTCCTTTTTTATTTTTCCCAAATGTTTCTCATTGCTGTCTCTTACATTGCAACACTGGAAATCATGAAGAATAATCATTATTACAGGTTCGTTATGCACAGTGCCTTGTCAAACTTGCCAAAGATGTTTCAAAGCCTTGCAGAACTGTTTCCCATTGTCAGGGAAATAAATTTCACGGATGTGGTGTATTTTAACAGTTAATTAAGTTTTACTTTTACTCTGTGCTTCTATTTCATTAACAGAGGTGGTGAAAAGAAGTATAATGAAAAACTTCTCTTTCCTAAATCCAGACAATACCTAGTTCTCAAAAGTGCATGTGTACCAGTAGCTGAATCCAGTTAGTAAGAATAAGACAGAATAAAATAATATTATTTTTAATAAAAAATCCTCTAAAATATATTTCATTTGTTAAGATTATGTCTAAAAGCAACCTGTGGTTATTCCTCCACAGCAACTTAAGCAAAAGATATCTGAGTTCTAGGGCATGTTGTCTGTCAGCCCTCAAATGAATTTTCCAGCTTTTCCCACTACCTATACATAGCCTGGCCTCTGTGAGTGTCTGTGTGGTCACGCATTGAGGCAGATGGTGTGACTATTCTGGATCAGGTAATTCTCTCAGGTCTGGAGAAGCTGATCAACCCTACCTGAACCACATGTGGGGTTCTGCACTGTCAAGTTTTAGGATGGGATATCTCCTGTAAACGTAACCTAAACTACAGTAGAAACTCTTTGACTTTATTTTGGTATTTTAAACACTCGATTCTGCAGTCAAATTGGGCTTGAGAGTGAAATAACCATGTGTAATCTTATCATTGGGCAGATGCTTGATGATCACAAATACTCATGTAAATTCACTTGAAACCTAACGTTCATATTCCATTTTTAAAAATGTGAAACTACTGCTTTGAACTTACATTTAGTGACTATCATATGCATGAGGAAAATTAATACATTTTTTTAAATAGACAAAATAGGAAAAGTAGAAGCCTTTGCGTTCCTTGCTCCTTTTTTCCCAAACAATCTTATTTTAAAATCACAGCTTTTAATTTATTATTAATGGATATTCAGAGAACTTATTTCAATCTATTTCTTCTTGACCAAAATCCAGAAAATAAAAAATAATCTCTAACACGTCTTTCATTTAAGAGATGAGAAAATATTAAAAATGCTCAGTAAATAATATAATAAAAATAATAATCTTAATAATAATAATAATAGTAATATCTTACCTGAAATAAATAATGAATTTGTAAAAAAGGCATATATCACACCTTTATAAGTCTGTGCATGGGTACACTCATGAAAGGATTGATTTGAATAAGTCTAACTATTAGTTAATGGGGTCAGGTAAAGGAGCAGGAAATTTGAAATGGTAGGTTAAATCAGAAAACTAAATATTTGTTCTTTCATCTTTGTCTTCTCTTTTGTTTTACAATTAACCATTTCTGTTATACTTCATGATAATATTAATATGTCTGGTATTCACTTGCAGTCTTGTAAATTTACTATTTTGGAGTTCAGAATTAGGTACCTTGAAGTGATGTGAATATAAACGCTTGACCTTCCTGCTGCATTTCATTTAATCCGTTCAATCTTCCTTTTTCAGTGGTGTTTGAATCTCTTTAATTTTGATTTCCCTCTCACAGTCAGCTTGCCATGTTGAAGGAAGTTTGACTGGGGTATGAAGATCTTCAGAAAGAATTCACATGGATCCTGTTGTTAGGAAACCACTTTCTTTTGTTTACAGTACATTTATTTGGAACTGTCACACCAGCATCAGCACAGCTGCAGATGACATAGTGATGTCAAGAAAGATGGCAAAAACAATAGGCTTAAAAAGTAAAAGCTGATAATATTAGAATTCTCCCTTAGCCTAGCTATGTTACAAATACCTGAGAACTCTGCAAATAAAAAACCCTGAAAACTATTGTCTACTGCTACTAAGAAGGTCCTTTTTCTTATAAAGTTTAGAATATCCACCTTAAATTACTATAACAACATTTATGGGTTTAAAAAGCACAATATTTAGAACTCTTTATAATTGTTGATTTATAGACCTTATTAAATTAAATATTTTTATTAATTTGAAATAGAGACAATACTTGAATTCTCTGTTGGATTTTCAGTGTGTTTCATCCTATTGACAAGTTTACTAATCAATGATTTAGGTTTATCTGCACTGTAAAAAAAAATAGTAACTGTAAATGGTAGCCCCTGCTCTAAAGAGCTCATGGCAACTAGACAGGCTAGGTGGTTTGGTTAGACAAATGGCTGTGGTGGCACACAAGGTGATTGCAAAATGGACTGACTAGGCAATAGCCTCATTTTAGCCATTTTCCATGTTTATTTAAATGGCCATGAACATTGCAGTCCCTTTTTAAAATATTTAAACTATTGCAGATAGCTCCTGTGTTTAGTGACTTTCCATCTCTCAGTCTTTTAAAATATTATAGTAATCCAAAATCTATCTAAAAAGTCATATCACCCATTGTTATAGGTTATAAATCTGAGAGAGGAATTTTTTCTTTCCCTGCTTCCCTGTAAGAGAAACAGAGTTTCGAATAGGGAAGGGGGAAGGGAGGTAATTAACCTTACAAAGGAATTAGCTCGCCAGACTGCATTCCTCGCTGATGGCCCATCAGGGAGGCTGGGGAGAGAGGAGGGTCTGGTTCTGTTCTGAGGGGAGAGTGGCAGACGGCGGAGCTCGCTCTCACCGGGACGGACACAGGGACTGTATCCAGGCATTTCTGGAGGAAAAGCCTGGGAGCCAGTTGTTTTTTTTCTGGTTCTTTCGTCCTGGTGAGGCCTGACCACCGGCCCTGCACCGTCACTGCCTCGTGACTCCCGCCGGGACCTACTGGTTGTTTTTTATTTCTTTCAATCAGAGAGGTCTGTGCTTGCTGGGAGAAGAGGGGAGAGCCTTGGAACACCGTCATCTGGGAACAGTGAGTCCTGTTGGGGGGTGAACTGCTTTTCCTTACCCCTTCCTTCCATTGAGAGAAGGGTCCCCCATCTTCTTTTCGGCTCCTCCCGTGACCCGAGACCACCCCCCCGACCCCTCTCCCCGTGTGGTGACCGACAGTGATCCAACAGCGCCCCCTGCAGGCCACGATTAGGACTGCGCTGAAGGACAGAGAAGTATTCAGTCAGACCCATTTTTTCTAGGACTACTGTCTAGTTTTTTTGTGTTCTGTTACTGTTTTTACCAACATACATATGTCTTTTAATAAAGGGTTGTTGTTTCTTCTGTTTTTTTCCACACTTCCTTGATTAAAGCCCCTTAATTTTGAATTTACAATTGCTGAGAGAGAGGAGTTTGGTCTATCTCATAACTCATCCTCTTTAGCAAACATTCCAGTCTCCTCAGACTGAGACACCCATACTTATTACTGTAATTATTACTACTACCAATAATTTATTATCTGTTATGGTGGAAATGAATTGGAGTTTGGAGTAGCCTGCTTGTATGTGGCAACATCATGTTCTAACCAGATGCGAGTTTATGCCCAGGTAAAGAATCACACATTTCTGCTCACCTAGTTTAAAAAAGTAGAAAATGCTAATAGTCCCATCTATTTTGTTTAATCTTTTTTCTTTAATATACTTCCAGTTAGTAGTAATTAATGTCAGCAAATATAAAGCTTTTATTAAATTCTGTTGTTTCTTTATGTAAAATATGCTGTTTAGTAACACACACACAACCACACACAGAAATTTCCCTTACTTAGAAATATAGATGAAACTACCCAGCAAACTCGCATTAGTACATTTGTTTTTATTACAAGGTCACTTTTGTACCCACAAATTAGGAAACTTAATTTGTTGCCTGCAGTGATATTCTTTTTACTTTTTGTTTTGCTTTGTCTTTCTTTTCAATGAAGATTTGTTAGCTAAGTCAGATTTACAATCACTGGGAAATGTATCTGAAAGGAAACATAGAGATGTTTCGTTATTATTGTCTATCAGTTTCTCATGATTGTTGCAACCTTTCTCATTTATTTCTTCTTGGTGTTTTCTCAGCTCAGACATCTCTGTGCACAACAGTGAAGTGAATTTCAGAGCATTATCCTGAGACTGATGTGTCACACTGACCAGCCAAAATTTTACATACTTTTTTATGCTTTTCCTTTCTTTTCTAAATACTCCTTTATACAGAAGTTAACAGTGAAGACAAAATCATCAAAAAGAAAAATAATGTAAAAGACAGCTAACGGAAGCTATCAGAATTACCTTGGCTTCCCCTCAGCTGAGGAAAATATTTTTAAAATCTTATTCCATTTTTCAGTACTTTACAGAGTCTGTGAAGCATTTTTCCCATTTCTATTTTTCTAAGAATTCTTGAAGAATACTTGAATTCGTTCTAAATCGAGAGTTTGAAAACACATAAAATTAGTTATAGGTAGGAAAAAAAAACATTTTTACTGAGATCAAATTTGAGACAAGTCTATTCTCAGTGTAAAAGAATATAGCTAGCAAATTGGAAATGTCCAATAGTTTCAAAGTATTTAATCATAATTTAAATTTGAACACAAACTTTCATATGAAACAGATTTAAAATACTAAAAAAATTTTAAAATAAACGACTTAGAGTAAATGTTTTAGCCTTTTTGACCTGGAAAACTGATAAACAGACAAAAGCTTCAATGGTTTTTTCCAGAAAAGTGAGATACTGAGGAAGATAAAAGCATGATGCTTCCTTGTAGAGAATAAGAAAAATAAAAAGTTCCCTATTAATGTACAGTACTAAATCCTGTGTAAGACCAAGAGCTATGATGAGGGAAAGGGGTATTTTGTGTGTTCCCAGGAGGTGACAGAAAGTGTTATGTAAGTTGTATGAATAAAAATGAATAAACAAAAAAGTTTTGAATAATTAGCTTACTATGTTGATGTGGAGGGAACGCTCAAGAGTAGGGGGGTTGTTATCACTCTAAAACTAACAATTTTGAACAAAATGCTGTGATTGGCTCTTTTCAACAATAGTCACTGTGGTGACTTATAAGAAATGATCTCTACCATGCTTGTCTGAACAGATACAATCAGCTTTCCTGAACAGCACCATCTCCCCATTTCTTGCCATCTGCATCTTGCCTTATGCTTTTTGCTACAAACACTTTTCAGGGATCTGTAATAGCCTTATGCAAAGTCTGCTGCTTCCCCTGCCTTCATTCAGAGGGATTTGTGGAGCAGGATTTCCAGAGGAACCATTTTTCCTCACTTTTTCTGGCTCTACAGACCTCCAAAGAAGGATGTAACTCTGAGGCAGCTTACCCAGACCCACTGACAGCTCTCTCCTTGGGGCCTTGGGAAGATAAGGATAAAGTGGAACACTTTTTTGTTTATATTTCAGAACACCGATCCTTCCTGAAGCAGAATAGGAAAGGATGCTGGCAAGATTTCTGACATTAAATTAGTGAATAACTACTGCCTCAAACAAGAGTAAAGCTGTGAACTAAAAAACCATCAGAGGGAACTCATCAGTGAAAAAGTGCACCCAATTTGTTGTTGGACCAGAAGGCTCCTCTTCAAAGGATGCTGGTTCTTGATTGTCTTTCAACAGAGACACAGTCTGTGGAATGCTCCCACAAAAGCAGTTTCAAATGAATAAGCAACAAACAGCCAAACAAGCACTGATTCATAAGTAAAAACAGACTTCAAGTGACTTCACATAACCAATCAGAACCAGTTCATACTTCTCCAATGAAAGAATATATGAGGCAGCACACTCCAAGAATACATAGATAATAAATGAAAAAGAAATTAAAAATAAAAATATTTTGTAGGAAATAAACAATGCAGAATGTGCTGGATTAGGCTGGGATAGAGATAATTTTCTTAATAGTTGTTAGTATGGGGTTGTTTTGGATCTGAGCTGGGAATGGTGTTGATGCCACAGGGATGTTTTCACTATTGCTGAACAGTGCTTTCACAGGGTCAATGATTTTTCTGCCCTTCACCCCACGCCACCAGCAAGGAGGCTGGGGGTGCACAAGCCATTGGGAGTGGACACAGCCAGGGCAGCTGACCCCAACTGACTGGAGGGGTATCCCATACCATATGATGTGATCAGCAATAAAAGTTGCAGGGAAAAAGATGAAAAGGGGTGGGATAAGGCCATTTGGAGTTATGGCCTTTTGTTTTCTGAAGTCTTTATCACACATGATTGAGCCCTGCTTTCTTGGGGATGGTTCAACACATTTCTGCCCATGGGAGGCGGTGAATTAATTCCTTGTCTTGCTTTGCTGGTTTGCATGGCTTTTGTTTTACCTGTTAAACTCTCTTTATCTGAACTCATAAGTTTTCTCACTTTTACTCTTCTGGTTCTCTCCCCATCCCTAGGCTTAGCTCCTGGCTGAGATTAAATGACAACACAGAAGCAGAGAAGGAAAACCTAACTTCAACAGAAATATGACCTAATTAACAAAAGAAGAATCTACAGAAATTTTTGAAGTCAAGATGAGAAAAGAAACTCAAGATATATATATTTAGAATATTTTTTAACATTAAATGATAAATCAAAAATAATTTCAATTTGATATACCAAATTTTCAACAAACTGTCTTTGCCTGTGAATCTGCCATATGTATCCAAGATCATGACAGAATCTAATTTGCTTTCACTATACTAAATATTCAGCTGTAATTACTATGTCCCCCCCTTGTTTTGTCTCTCTTTAGGCATTTTTTAGCTACTATGCAGGCACAGTTAACTTAGTTAACACTTGAATGAGAATATTATTAAAAGTGGATTCTAGATTATTTATTTAATTTATAACCAAAATGGAACAGTTACATGAACATTCACTTATTTATTTGGTATTCCACTTTCCATAAAATGCAGACATTCTTCTTGCATGTATCCATCTAATGAATCATCTATTGACTAAAACCTGAATAACATAAAATTTAATAGAAACTATAAAAATGCACTTCAAAGAGGTCTTGGTAAATGCAATGTTCCATTAATTGTCGTCTTTCTTTTTCTATAAGGGTGTACTAATTAAATCAATAGTACCATACATGCAATCTCACAGATCTTATAAAACTATGTATGACAAACTATGTATGACAAAACTATGTATGACAAAACTATGTATGACAAATATTTTTCCATGTTTGTTGTTTTCAATAATACCATAATCAAGAATGCTGTGCATCTGATTCCTAGTCTTCATTTATGGATGAGATGAGCTTTCAAAATGAAGTTTCCTTTCACAATTCTTTTTCAATATGATCCTCTGTTTGCAAATCTAAATTTGCAAATTAGAAAATTGGTTATATTAATGAAATAAAATATGCATGATTGATGCATCTAATAGTCTGTCTTTGTATTGTGCTGTTATAGTTACTTTTCATTCCCATCATTAATTAAAATATAGACAATAAACCAGTCAGTGAAGAAGCAACAAATCATAGTAACATCTTGAATGTTTATCTATAGTGACACTGAAAATGAATAGTGGAGTTTTGACAGATAAGAGTTAACTTCAGAAGACCCTAAGTTATTTTTCTCATGTTTTCAGACTGAATTTCGCAGAAAAACAGTTTAGGAAGTATGAAGAAAGTTAGTTTTAATGACATTTTAATATCAGACATTCTTATTTCCCACAATCATTGTTCATTTATATCTGACCCTGCAAGATGCTGAGTATATTTGGTGATAAACAAAGCCTTTTAACTGTCAGAGAATTACAAACAGAGGATAGCCACTTACAGGGCTCATTCCATTTTTCGCAGGATCAGGTCCTAAACGAGGTTTTCAATTCATTGGTTCCACACCAGCGCATTTTTCCATTCAACATTTATTGAGAACATTTATTCATACGGAAAATGGTTGCACCATAGGATGTCATGCAGCTATAGTAAATAGCAAATAGATTATTCAATTACTCTGTACCAGCAGAGACAGCAAAGTATGGCAAATATTAAACAAGTTATTTGTTGCATATGCTTACTTGTTAAAACTTCAGCAGCATTCTAAATCTGTTAACCTTTCTTGTGTTTCCTTCTTGCTTCCCAAAAGGTTGGCTTTCTGACAAATTTGACATGGGCATGATAAATGAGTTATATTTGTAGATGTTGATTATAAGACCTGTTTAACTTGCAGTCCACCATTCCTGTCATGCTAATAGATGGCTGGTAACATAAATAAAGACAATTCCTGTAACTGAGTAGCAAATGTTAATGATAAAGTATATCACCTGAGACACCTGCAAGCCCTGCAGCACACATCTGGTGAAGAACTATGTATGACAAAATCTATGTGATGTTTTAAGGAACATAAAAGTTTATTTTCTTTAAGGAAGAAAATTTTCAAATCAATTCTGAATATACATCTTCCTTTTTTCATTGCTATAGAAAAAATGTACAGTTATCAAAAAATTCTTAGGTGGTGGTTAAATGATGTGAAACTGACAGCAGGAATTTTATTTTTTTATTTTTTTTTTTAACTCTAGTGGATCACTGGTCACATTGCCAAAATGTTCTCTTTATGCAGTAATAAGCAGAACTTTCCTTTGACCATACAAGCATTATTTCTAGATTAAAGTATAATCCAAAAAGCAGTTACTCATGTAATTTCAATGGAGTTACTTGGTGGTTTATATTTTATTAGCTAGGGCTTCCAAACCTACAGAAGTTCATTCTCCAAAGTCTCTTTGGTGGTTTTTAACAAAGCATTTTACTAATTTGTTTAGGCAGCAAAGCTTGTAGAAGTCTCCATTGTACCTTTTTCTAAAAAAAATTAGAATATAAACTTTGTGGGCTGCCAACCAGTCAGGTTTATGTCCAAGAGCATATCAAATAAAAATTTTAAGGTAAATATGCAGCAAAAATATGCACAATGGAGATAAATTTTCCCTCTTTTTAACTATCCAGAAAAGCATCAGAGATCCACTTTGAAGGAAAAGAGGCAGATTGCGTGTTATTTAATAACAGAAATGGATTGTGAAAAAGACTTAGGAGTCCCCCAGAGAATCACAAAGTTTTTAGCACTACCCATGAAACAGTCCTTGCAATAGGGACACAGTAAGTTATTCAGAGACAGCGTGTCAGTGATGCTCACTGAGAATTCATTAACATGGGACAGGTCAACAGCTCATGACAATCACGTAAGAAGCTAGAATTTCATAGAATCATAGAATACCAGGTTGGAAGGGGACTTCAATGATCATCTGGTCCAACCTTTCTTGGCAAAAACCCAGTCTAGGCAAGATAGTCCATCACCCTATTCAACTGAATCTTAAAAGTGTCCATAGTTGGGGAATTCAACATTTCTTTGGGGACATTGATTCAATGACTGTTCTCGCTGCAAAAAATTTTCCTCTTGTATCCAGTTGGAATCTCCCCAGGATTGACTTATACCTGTTATCCTTGGTCTTTGACATGTGATTGCTTTTAAAAAGGGAGTCCCTATCTTCTTTGTAGCCATCCGTTGAAAATACCGCAACACTGTGATAAGGCGACCTTCCCAGTTCTCTCACCCAGTTCTCATATGACAGGCTTCCCAATAGTTTGAGCATCTTTGTAGATCTTCTCTGGACCCTTTGCAGCCTGTCCATATATGCTTTGTATAGCAGGGACCAAAATTGTACACAATATTCCGTGTGGGACCTGACAAGTGCTGAGTAGAATGCAATACTTTATCTGTGCTCATGATGCCCTTGTTGATGCAACCCAGCACCCTGTTGGCTTTCTTTACCACAACAGCATACTGATCACTCATATAAAACTTACTGTCCATGAGGACCTCCAGGTCCCTTTCCACAGAGCTGTTTCCCAGTTCGGTGTATCCACCTGCATTATGTTTTCCTAGATGCGAGACTTTAGACTTGCACTCGTTAAACTTCCTAAGATTCTTGTTAGTCTGCTCCTCAGCCTATCTTCCTTCAGGATGGTATTCTCTCCTGAAATGCCCACTTCCCCACTCACTTTGGTATTTTCTGCAAAGTTCATCTGATCCTGTCATCCAGATCACTTATGAAGATATTAGATAGTGTTGAAAACAAAATTGATCCCTGGGGGACCCACCTTGTGACAGGTTGCCAGTTTGCAAAGGAGCTACTTACCACTACCCTTGATGTAGCCTGTCGGCCAGTCCCCCACCCACCATGAAAACAACTTGTCCAGACCATAATGCATCAGTTTCTCCAAGAGGAGGTTGTTGGAAAGCATATTAAAAGCCTTGGAGAAATCCAGGTAGACAACGCCCATCACTTACCCCACATCAACCAAGCAGGTTACTTTTTTGTAGATGGTGATTGGGTTTGTCCAGTACCATTTACACTTGGTGAATCTGTGCTGGCTTTTCCCAATCACATACTTATCTGACTTGTGATATGTCCCAGGAGGATTCATTCCATAACCTTCTTAGAGACTGAAGTAAGACTGATAGGCTTATAATTTCCTTCTTTAAGTCTTTCTTGTAGATGGAAGTGACATTAGCTTTCTTCCAGTCTTCTGGAGTATCTCCAGATCTCCATGACTTCTCCAAGATTATGGTGAGTGACCTCACGGTTATGTCAGCCATCTCCCTGAACACACTCAGGTGGATATTTTCAGGATCCGTTGATCTATAGGGGTCAAGCACCTATAGCAGTTCACATACCAACCCTTCCTTCAATGATGGTGGGTCTGTGTTTGCATCAATCTGGATATTTTTCCCAAGGCCAGGGACCAATTGTGCTGGTGAAGATAGAGGTAAAGAAAGTGTTGAGAATGTATGCCTTTTCAGTGTTGTTGATGACTAATTCACTCTTCTGTTGAACACTGGGCCAATATTTTCCTTCTGTTTCAGCTTGTTGTGTACATTTCTGAAGAACAATTTCTTGTGGTTTTTGAGATCTCTGGTCCATTTTAATTGTGTCAATTCCTCGTCGATACATTTAATATTTGTATGAGGAAGCAGTTCTCTATGCATTCCAGAAACTTCCCGTATGACATTTGACTTGTTGTGCTGTTCTTCCAACAAATGTCTAGTTAGTTGAAGTCATCCATAAGAACCAGATTTCATTGACCTGAAGCTTGTTTAGGTGACCCAAATATTATTTTTTTGGCCTTATCATCTTGGTTTGGAAGGTCAGTAGCAGATACCTACTGTAAAATCCTCTTTGGAGAAAAGCCCTCTGATCTTGACCCAGAGACATTGGATAGATCTTCCATAATCCATGTAGTTGACTTCTGTTCATCCATGGTACTCGACATAGAACAGAAGTCCTTCTCCCTGTCTTTCCTGTCTGTCTTCATGACAGTCTATAGCCATTTATTGCAATCCTGCAGTCATGTGAGTTGTCCCACTATGTTTAATTATTCCAATGATATCATAACTTTCTGACTGAAATGTCATCATGAAATTTCTAAGAAAGGTTTAAGGAAGGCATATCATGAGTGATAAACACAAATAATGGAGTATGCAGTGATAACAGTTCCTCTAAACGTATGTGCATATGTACATTGCTATCTGCATGGAAGTTAAGATAAGGCAAGAAGACTGACCTTTTTTCTATTTATTCATATGAAGAAAAAAAAAGAATAACACCTGAGAAATATCAAAAGTATCTTCAGAATTTTTCTTATAAATATGTGTTCATCAGCTTATGATGACTATTCTTTGGTTTATTTCTCTCTTTCTCTATGGATTAACAGTATAATCCCCAGTGCATTAGTGTTGGACTGTCCTTGACTTTTCAGGAAAGGAAGATATTGTTAAAATTATCATCAGCCATTTGGAAACAAAATAATCCCAGCAGATAGTTATGCAACTTATTGAGCAATAACTGTGCATTTCTTATCCTGAAGCATCATAAGTTAGTATCTAAAAGTGAGAGGTGGAAAAGTAAGGAGAAAGAAAGAAGAGGATGGATTTGGGAATAGAGGGTGGATATGAAGGGGTGAGAAATAAAATGAAGATAGAATAGCAATTTTCAGTTCAGCTATCCCTTTTCAAACTGTCTACTAGTACAGGCACTCTTTGAAGTCAGTCCAGTCTCCTGTGTCTTTCCGATGCTAGTGGACAGATGATAGATTTGCCACTGTGCCCTCACACCAACTGAATCCAGCTGGTTCTCTTTCCAAATGACCTCCTAGCTGTGCCTATTTGCTGTGTATTTCTGGTCCCTTGATGTTCCATTTATTTAGTCCTGTCATCTTCTCCTAATGTAAAGCTTGTACTCTCCTGGCAGGGGACGTCAGCATCAAAAATCTCATTCTCTAAAGCATGAGCAGCTGAATTTGTACCACCGATGCCCTTGCAGATACAGTAAATCTATTCCATTTGTTACTCTCATTTTTTTATAATCCTGTGTGATTTGAATATCATGTAAGTAGGAGATTTTATTAAAAATATTTATAACATAGTCAGTAGCTCTGTGAGATGAAGTGTTCTGCTGGCTCTCATCACCAAACCTGTGTAGGTAGCAAAGACAAAAATGTAACCCCCACTGAAGTCTTCATTATTCTTATAGATCAGTTCAGACTGGCTTTTTACATTCTCTCTTTTGCAAGCTTCAGAGCTTTTGGGATGAAGCTTTTTGGACCATATTGTTTCAAAATCCTTTTTAAGGTACAAAATCTATTTGAAGCATTTAAGATACACTATTTGGTATTTAATTTTCCTGCTGATTTCTTCAAAGTACACACACTGTGTCTCAAATCACTGAGACTCTATCAAATGGTTTTTTGCTATTTTGCCACCAAATCCCATTAATGTTATGCCAATTTGTTGTGAAGAATGCAGGCAGTACCTTCTGATAACCTGTGATTACTCCTGCAGAACTTAATAGCAAAACAATAGTGTTTGATTCATTGTTTCCCATTTCTTTGATTTTTATAAAGGGAAGAGTCAAATGTTTTTCTAGTACATCTCATTTGTCTCCAATTTCTTGGAGAATTTAAAAAAAAAAATCTCATCTAAATTATTTTGTTGCATTTCTCAGTCCTGTTTACTATCTATATCAATGATCCTTATGAGGGAATCAAGCATGCACTCAGTCAGTTTGCAGATGACACCAAGTTGTGCAGGAGTGTTGATCTGCTGGGGGGTAGGAAGGCTTTGCAGAGAGATCTGGAGAGGCTGGATTAATGGGCTGAGAACAACAGTATAAGATTCAGTAAGGCAAAGTGCAAAGTCCTGCACTTCGGCCACAACAACCCCAGGCAATGCTACAAGCTTGGGGATAAGTGGCTGGAAAATGGTCCAGTGGAAAAGGACCTGGGGATGCTGGTCAAGAGCTGGATGAACATGAGCCAGTGTGAGTCCAGGTGGCCAAGAAGGCCAATGGCATCCTGACTTGTATCATCATGAGTGTTGTCAGCAGGACTAGGGCACTGATTGTCCCTCTGTACTAGGCACTGATGAAGCTGCACATTGAATCCTATGTTCAGTTTTGGGCTCCTCACTACCATAAAGACATTGAGGTGCTGGAGCATGTCCAGAGAAGGGCAATGGAGCTGTTGAGGGGCCTAAAGAGTAAGTCATATGAGGAGTGTCTGAGGGAGCTGGGCTTGTTTAGTCTGGAGAAAAGGAGGCTCCAGGGAGACCTTATTACTCTCTACAACTACCTGAAAGGAAGTTGTAGAAAAAGAAGTGGTTGGCCTCTTCTCCTGGGCAACTAGAGACAGGACAAGAGGAAATGGCCTCAAGTTGCACCAGAGGAGTTTCAGGTTGGATATCATGAAGAACTTTTTCACTGAAAGGGTTGTCCAGCATTGTAATGGGCTGCCCAGGGAAGTGGTAAAGTCGTCATTCCTGGAACCGTTTCGGAAATGACTCGACCCGGCACTTAGTTCTATGGCTTAATGAGCATGGTTGTCGTGGGTTAAAAAGGGCTTTCCCCTGGAGTTGGAAAGTAGTTAATCCCAGAGGGTGGTGTTCTTGGCATTGATCCAATCAGCGCCCCTGCAAAATTAAACATTACAACAGACCAGAAAAGGTCTGAGAAAGATTAGGTAGTTGGAAGAGCAGCAGACATGGTTTAAGACCATGAGGAGAGAGGGGTCAGTGAGCCCCACTGGGGGCCAAGGCCCCCCAGCCCCAGCTGGGGCTGTGGAAACCTGGAACAGCATCAAACCTGGACGAGGTGCCATGGCCAAAGGCTGAGGGATTTTTCTCCACTGTGAATGGGCAGCAGAAAGATGCCGAAGTGGCGGCAGAGACGGCACTGAATAGAGATCTGAAAACCAAGAAGATAGCCAGCAGCAGCAAAGGTGGCATGGAGCCAAGCTGAGACACACAGAGATGTCCAATGGAGAGGCAGAGAACCAAGCTCAGTAGAGACTGTTTGGGGTGAGACTGGCTTTATTTCCCCAAACCCTTGAGACTCCTTTTGGAAGGAGGGGGTGGACTTCTACTTGAAGGCAGTCCTGAAATGCAGCAGATAACTGAGAGATAGAGAAGCCGAAAGCTCAGGGACGTCCTGGAGCTGGACTAGGAGGGCCAGAAGGAATGAGGGGGAAGTGGCCTTCCTCCCCCCCTGCCTTTTTGCCGTGTTGGTAGCGGAGACAGGGCAAAGGAGCTCTGGTAGAACGCTTGGGGCAAAAAACTGAGCTGAGAGCCCTAAACTTTCTGACTCAGGGGAAGCTTGATCCCCTGAGGAAGGGACTTTCACTAAATGCCTTGCACATTCATGATATGACCATGGTGAAGCAACCTTTGTCCCTACTTTTGCAGCCCATGGGAGAGACCTTCAACTTTAACCGAAGGGCTGAGAGGAGTGAGAGAAAACCCCTGTGTTGTAATGAAGAGGGAGAGAGAGATTTTCCAGCTACGACGGAGTGAATCTGCTGCTTGGAAGAGAAAAGATTATGCTGCCCTGAAAGTGATTTTCTTCTCCTTTCCTTCTGAACTTTTATCTGGAGGGAAAGGAGGGATTTGATCTATGTATGTATATATTGTTTTACCATAGGAGAGATAGTTAGAATTGTTGTATATAAATGTATTATAATATTTATTATGTAAGTAATAAACTGTAATATAATTTACCCATGTAAGTAGATGTGTTATGTCTGAAAACTCCCTCACACTGAAACAAATTGTGGGGTGTAGCTTGGAAATTGGAAATTGGATTTTTGGGCATCTCAAACCACGACAATGGTGGTATTTGGTTAAAGGTTGAACTTGATGATCTTGAAGGTCTTTTACAACCTTAATGATTCTATGATTTTTAGATATATTTTCATTTAGGTTTCTAAGGGACCAGTGTTGGGCCTAGTTCTGTTTAATATCTTTATTGATGATAGAGATGAGGGGATTGAGTGTACCATTAGCAAATTTGCAGATGACACCAAGCTGGAGGGCCATGTTGATCTGCTGGAAGGCAGGAGGGCTCTGCAGAGGGACCTGGACAAGCTGGAGAGATGGTCTGATTCCAACGGGATGAGGTGCAACAAGGTCATGTGCAGGGTCCTGCACTTTGGCCACACTAACCCCATGCAGCGCTACAGGGTGGGCGCAGAGTGGCTGGAGAAAGGGAGTGGAGAAAGGGACCTGGGAGTTTGGATTAACAGGAAGCTGAACATGAGCCATCAGTGTGCCCAGGTGTCCAAAAAGACCAATGGCATCCTGGCCTGTATCAGAAACAGTGTGGCCAGTAGGACCAGGGAAGTGATTCTTCTCCTGTACTCAGCACTGGTGAGGCCACACCTGGAGTCCTGTGCCCAGTTCTAGACCCCTCAGTTCAGAAAGGACATTGAGGTGCTGGAGCAGGTGCAGAGAAGAGCAACAAGGCTGGTGAAGGTATTCAAGCACAAGTCCTATGAGGAGAGGCTGAGGGAGCTGGGGTTGTTCAGCCTGGAGAAGAGGAGGCTCAGGGGAGACCTCATCACTCTCTACAACTCTTTGAAAGGAGGTTGTAGCCAGGTGGGGGTTGGTCTCTTCTCCCAGGCAACCAGCAGTAGGACAAAAGGGTATGGTCTTAAGCTCTGCCAGAGGACGTTTAGGTTAGATATTAGGAAGAAATTTTTTACAGAGAGAGTAATCAGACATTGGAATGGGCGGCCGAGGTGGTAGATTCACCATCCCTGGAGGTTTTTAAGATGAGACTGGATGTAGTACTTAGTGCCATGTTCTAGTAAACACGGTGGTGTTGGGTTAAGGGTTGGACTTGATGATCTTGGAGTTCTTTTCCAACCTGGTTGATTCTATGATTCTGAATCAAAAGTCTCTTGATTGTTTGAGTGATTTTTGAGTCAGCTGATATTGACGGTTGAGTGACCATATTGAAGCCAGGTAACACCTGAGAAGTGAATTTAGTAAAGCAATGTAAGGATTAGAGAGAGTTAAGCACAAATGCAGGCTTTCAGCAAAGCACATAGAGCTCAGTATTAGGAAACAGTGGAGGCAATAAATCCACTAGGATACAGGTCACTTTGACATGAGGGAACATGGGCATGAACGGAGAGAACTAGAAATGCTAGCACACACAAAAAAGGACATATGGAAGAAAACAAAGGGAGATAAGAAAAGGGACAAGCCAAGAAATCAGGAACTTCTGCCAGACACTGGAAATCCCTGCCAAATGCACAAGGAAACTACCCAAATTAGGGAAGGTTCAAAAGTTTATCAGGAGGATGATGGTGAGGACAGCAGGTTCATGATGAAGGAAGAACGGAACTACCACCAAAGTGCTCCCCAAATTAAAGACCACACCTCTAACTCCGCCTCAACTCCGCCTGTTATGAATATTAAAAGTAGATGTTGCAATGTAATGAATATTCATAATATGTGATGTAATTGCTTGGCAAAAAGTGTATAAAAAGCTCAAATTGTAAGTTTCTCGTTGGAGTAGGCTGTCCAGGGCGACCTGGCTGCTCCCCGGCCGCTCCCCGGCTGTAAATAAATACCTCCTGCTTATAGACTGAAAATTCTGTCTCTGAGCAGTTCTTCCGCGCCTTTTTTGGGGGCACAAATTGGCATCAATATTAAAAATAGATAATAAGAATTTTATCTGAATCTGTTTCCTGAAGAAAGATGTGTTTACTTTCTGTCTTATTCTGTAAATAAACTCCAATTTGCCTAGAGTTTCTCAGCAGCCATTTTAATCTGTTTAGTATCACTTTTACTGGTATATAATAGCTGGAAAATGTACTCCTCCCACAAGTTTCCATAGAGATCTTATTCTTCTTCCAAAGAATTTTAGTTCTTTGCTTCTGTGTTGTTTTAAAATTGCCAGTTAACTTCTTGTGGAAGATGAGATCTATCACTGAAAAATGGTCAACCTGATACTCAGAAGTGAAATCCAGAAAAGCCTTTTAGAATATTTACTTTTATATATAGAGGTTGATTCTGAGTTTTAATACAGAAATACAATTGTACTTCTAAAAACTCTCATATTTATGCCTGTTTCAGTGCATGAATAAAGGATATTAATTTGATAAAATACCTTTATATACTGCAAGGATCAAAAATTTACGTCAACTCATTTGTGTTCTGTTTGAAGAGAAGACTGAAACATTGCTCACATATAAATCAGAAATTTCAGAACAATCATATTCTAACCCCTCTCCTCTTCCTGACCCTGCAATGTTGGCACAGCCTTCAGTTCATAGATAATAAGTAGTGTGTTCAGAGACTAGATATCAATATAACTTCTTATTTATATTCCTTCTTTCAGCATTGTACACAGTGTCAGAATACAAGTTTCACCTCTTTTATGGATTTTCATAGTTTCAGAGAAGGACTGAGATTAAGACAGCTAAAGAACAAACACTAATGACAATTAATTAACAATTTATAGATAACATCCAGTCTCTAATAGCCATCCTAGCTTTCAGCTGACATTATGTCATGTAGCATAAGATTCATAATTTCTATCCAAAAACCAGTAGTCCAGAGTAAGAAAGAATGGACTAACAGACTAGCATAGCATAGCATAGTATGGCATTGCTTAGCATTGAATGGAACAGAATAGGAGTTTTCTGCTAGCAATTTTCAGTTGCTGTTTCACTTTGTCTCTTGTTTCTCAGGCTAACTAGGAAAAGATCAAGTTCTGAGTTTACTAATACCAAATTCCTTATTACCAACTCCTGACAGTTTACGGAAAATAAGACCCAAATGCAAAGAGGATTTTTTTCTATTACACTAGATAAAATCATTCCTTGCAGTAATTAACAGCAGATACATCTGCAGCAATTGTTTGATAGGCATCCTGGAGCAAAAAAACCTAATGTTTTATTTTTCACCTAAAGATTATTTTTTTTCTGCAAGAACTTAGAAAAGCTGTGTTTAGAATTGTTATTTCAGAAACCAATGTTACAGTAACAAGCAGCAGTGCTGCTTTGATATCAGCAGCAATTGTTTCTTTCTGTCAGAGGCAAAATAAATTAAATGCTTCTGTAACAAAATAAATGGACACTGCTCCAGTTATAATAGTCTCTAATGATAAGTTTGTCGATGTGGAAAAAATCTGGTTTCAAACAACTTTCAAGTAAATAAGAAAATAAAGAGCACCCAAAGGAGGGCAACAAAGATGGTGAAGGGTCTTAAGGGGAAGCCATATGAGGAGCAGCTGAGGTCACTTAGTCTGTTCAGCCTGGAGAAGAGGAGACTGAGGGAAGACCTTATTGCAGTCTACAACTTCCTCAGGAGATGAAGAGGAGGGGTGGTGACCAGTGGTCACCAGTGACAGAACCTTAGGGAATGGCTTGAAGTTGTGTCAGGAGAGGTTTGAGTTGGATATTAGAAAAAGGTTCTTCATCCAGAGGGTAGTTGGGCATGGGAACAGATTCCCTAGGGAAGTGGTCACAGCGCCAAGCCTTACAGAGTTCAAGAAGCATTTGGACAATACTCTTGGGGATGGTCCTGTGCAGGCCAGGATTCGGACTTGATGATCCTTGTGGGTCCCTTCCACCTTGGCATATTCTGTGATTCTCTGATTCTGAATTAGTTGAAAATGTATTGATAAGAACAATATCCTCATTATTACGAGAACTGCAACTGTTTTTCTTCTGTAAAATGAAGAGCTTTGAGTCTTGCAGACTGTGTTTCTAATATGCCTTTTCCCACCTGGTTCTAAAAGACACCATTCAGGTATGTTTGGTTCATATTCCATTTCCTCAGAGATCATGCCTGTGAAACTTTCCGTATGAAATGTAGAACTCAAGCACTCATTTTTCCTGATGGGAATCTTACCAAACATTGTAAGGGTTTTTTCCTAGAAGGAATATTTTTTGTCCTTTACAGAATAACAGAATCACAGAATATGCTGAGTTGGAAGGGCCCCATAATGATCATGGAGTCCAACCATTAGCCCTGCATGGGACCAGATTATCACAGAATGGATAAGGTTGGAAGGGACCACAGTGGGTCATCTGGTCCAACCTCCTTGCTCAGATAGGGTCATCCTAGAGCACATGGCACAGGATTGCATTGAGATGGTTCTTGAATATCTCCAGTGAGGTGAACTGCACGGACTCTCTGGGAAATCTATTCCAGTCTGTAATTACACACACAGTAAAGAAGGTCTTCCTCATGTTCAGGTGGAACTTCTTGTGCATCAGTTTCTGCCCATTCTGCCCATTTTCTGGATGGATCTTGACCAATATTTGTCATCAAACACTCACTTTTTTTTCTTCTTTAAACACCGCGCATTGACTATCCACTAAGCACTGAACTGTGACCTAGTGAGTCTAAATGTATTCAGTTGATTTATATATTTGAGTTACAAATTAATTTCTCTGTGGAGAAGATTAAGATCCCTCAGAGTGAAATGAGATGTGTAACTGTGGTGTTTCAACTATTTCACTAAACAGTACAAGAAGTGCACAGGGAGGAACTCCTTTGCTGCTTCATAGGTTAAGCACCCCAGAAGATTTATGAACATTGCAAGCTCACACAGTCTGGTATGAACCTTGTACAGAGCTGGCACATGATCATATATGTGCCTTTACTGAATGTTAGTTTTTTATCTATATTTAAGATTATTATAAAAAATATTTCAGCAGCAAACAATAGTCTGTAGTCTTTAATTAGGTAACACGGGATTTTATCACAAGTTTTATCAGCATGAGTTTGTTGAAAGATTTCTGTCTCTCTCTGTCTATTGTATAACTTCTAAGACTTGCTCACAAAAATATCTATGAACCTTACAATTCAAACATGTTTAGAGTTTTCCTTTTTAAAAATATTATAATGATATTTTTTCACATACAGAAAACAAAAGAACAGAGAAATAGAGATCTGAAAGTTTATAGGCATATATGAGCATTTCAAGAAGAAATTTCTTCTTGGGAGTCATGTAAAATGCTTCTCACTGGGTTTACACCTGTATCGTTAACTGCCTATATACCTTTAACGTGTATTAGGGGTAAAATATTCAGGTACACTTAAAAAAAGTCAATGAGACGCAGTTTATATTTTAAAACTAACTAAAGATAAAATATGGTCCTAAATGAAGTAAAGAAGATTACATGAGAACTGTGCAAAATTTCCCAGCTAAAGAATATTTATGTAAATGCTTTTGATGCTTTTTTCTTTCCCCAAATGTGATTTTAAAAATGCTTAAGTTTAACAGTAAAAGAAGATACACAGAAAACACTCATAATTTATTATGTAGTACTAGGGCCTTGCTATATCTACACTTTATAGCATGAGAGTATCACACTACGAGTTCTAGGATGGATGGGCAAGCCAATAAAAGTTTATGTAAAGAAGAGGAAATTACAGATGAAAAAAAATTAGCTTATGATTTATCAGATTTTGGTAGAATCTAAAATCTAGTAGATGTAGTGAATAGATGATATTGTTCATTGCCTGCAGTTCCATTGATAGGTGAATTTTCAACTTAAAAAAAGTGAAAACAGGAACAGAATTTTCTGAAGCACATGGATAGGGAATTAAAGAAAAAAAAAATTCTGTTTTGCTGTCTCCTCTTTTTAGTGAGAATGTAGTAGTACTTCTTGCCCTGAAGAAATCATGTCCTTTTCCATAGGCTTCTTTCTCTGAGAATAGTACAGCCTTGGAAATGTAGGGAGAAGCCTACCTGTGGTTTTGTATTGAACCCATCAAGCTCTATTTTCCGGAAAAGGCAATTACATAGTCTATACCTGAAGAACTGGTAGGGTTACAAGCACCCTTGATACATCAAACCATAAGAGATTACAACATCACTACGTCTGCCATTGCAGTATTAACACTGCTGCTGTCATACATCAACACTTTTAATTTCTATAACACTTCTAAAAGTAATAAAATTTTTAATCTCCTTTGTGATATCACAGTGCTGCAAAAGCACAATTTTGAATTTGAAGCGCTTCATTATTTTGAGATACGTATATCTAGTATCCTCAACCTTTATGGATGTTATATAACTTCCCATGATTCCAATTATTTTAAAAACTAATTTCAAGTTCTCTCAAATTAAGATGCTTTTAATACTATATTCTTGCATTGTAAAAAATTAAAAAATTATTGTTTGAATACACTTTTATTAAAGTTATTGTAAATGACCTGTCAATGATTCTGTTAGAAAATGTTTTGATGTGTCACCAAAATAAGATTAAAATTTCAGTATCAGAAATGTATTTAGTATTGGTCTCACAACCCTATATGGCACTATTTGAAAAGAAAAAAGTGCATAATTCTCCCCTAAAATCCTACTTTGATGCATTTGCATCTGTTTTCAAGATGCCAGATGTTATTGACAAGAAGATAATATTCATCTATGTTATATATATTTAACAGTATTTCTTCTGAAGTTGAGTAATTTGCTGAAGATCAATAAAGCTAAAGTAAACTTTATTCAACCTCCTGTCATCTCTGATTTCTGCCTTTCCTTGTAGCAGACAGACATATCCTGTTACTGGAGAACTTTCCTCGCCAGCTTCACAATGAAGTTTTCAGTTCCATCACAAATCCTTTTGGAAACCATAATTTTTCATCCATTTTTTTGAAAAGAGTTGGTCATCACAGTGTGGTGGGGAAAAAAAGTGTTTTTTCCCCCTGGAGTTAAAAATGGTAACTCCCGAGGGGGTGGTGTCTCTCTTGGTGTTAACCCAATCAGTGTTCCTGCAAAATTAAAATGTATCACACCAAACCGGAAAAGAAGGGTGATGTTGTAGTTAGAGGAGAGGTGGCCATGTTCTGAAGCCATAAGGAGAATGGGCAGGAGCCCCTTTGGGGGCTAGGCCCCCCCAGCCGGGGCTGGGGGGCTACAAGAACTTGGAACAGTGTTAAACTGGACCGAGTTCTGTAGCTGAGAGCTGGAGGAGTTTCTCCACTGTAAACAGCAGCAGGAGATACTGAAAAATGGTGGCAGAGGCAACAGTGAACGGAGGCTATGGCTGAAAGCCAAGAGATAAAGAGAAGAAGCACAGGCGGCTTGCAGCCAAGCAGGAAGACACAGAGATGTCTAATGGAGAGAGAGACAGAGCAGGACTAAGCTCTACACAGAGTTTTGAGGTAAGAACTGAACCAAAAAAACCCCAAAACCTCTTTTGAGAAACCTCCTAGAGAGAAGGGGTGTTGGACTCCCACTTGAGGGGAGTCTTGGAATGTAGCAGTACCAGAGAGAGGAGCTAAGGAGCTCAGACGTCCTGGAGCTGGACTGGGACAGCCAGAAGGAATGTGGGGGAAGTGTCCTGCCCCCCCTGCTGCTGCCAAGCTGGCAGCTTGAGACAGAACACAGGAGCTCTGGTAGAATGGTTGAGGTGAAGGTTTTCAACTGAAAGCTGCTCGAGATGTTCTGACTCAGAGGTAAACCCCTGAGGAAAGGGACCGTCATGAAGACCCCTGCACTTCATGATATGACGCGGTGAAGCGAACCTTTGTCCTGGTTATTGCAGTCCACGGGAGAGAGAAACCTTCGCTTAGAGTCAAAGGGCTGAGAGGGGTGAAAGGAGACCCCCTTGTGTGTAATGGAAAGAGATCCAGCTACAGCTGCTGCATGGAAGAAGAGAAACACTGCTGCCCTGAGAGTGGAAAGGATCTTTTCCTTCTCCTCTTCTGGACTTTTATTGGAGGGGGAAGAGACTTGATCCAATTGTAAATATTGCTTTATCATAGGAGATAGTTAAGATTGTGTATATAAGGTATTATAATATTTATTTGTGTAGTGATTGTAATATAATTCCCTTTCCCCCCATATTGAGTCTTGTGTTTTGTCTGGAAAACCCCTCTCACACTGGGGTGAGTTGTGGGAGGGGGGTTTGGATTCGGGAATTGGATTTTGGGGGTCTCAAACCATGACACACAGCGATTTATCACTCGAATACTAAACATGGAAAAATATTTCTATGGCTCATGATTTCTCCTCCCTTCCTCCCAATAAAATGAATACTGGTAGCATAAAAAGTTTGTGCTTCAAAGGAAGTCACCTTTAGACAACAGAGATAGGGACTAGGTGATCTTCTGAGTTCACTTTGAGTCCTGGAATCTGTAACTGTGATTTCTAACTAAAATAGGAAATAGCCTAAAGAATGTTGTCTGGTCAATACCCCAACAAAACTACAGTCTTCATAACTGTTGAAGGGTATATATTAAAATATTAGAAAAAGACTTTTTAATACTTTTTCAAGTTGTTGTTATCTCTTTAGATAAGAATTTCATATGGAAATTTCAAATATAAAATTCATACCTATAGTGACCCTGAAGGAGGCATCATAACTTTGTCATCTTAATTGAGCGGTTTTTTCAGCTTATAGATCATTTTCTCAAAAGTTGATATGAAATGGGACCAAAAAGTCAGCATGATTGAACCAAAAGAAAGAAATACAAGGAATGAATAGAGGAGGGAACAAAAAGGGAAGAGGAGAGTAGTTAAATCAATGTACCTTATTTTAAAGTGCGAATGTCATAGGGTATAATTAAGTTTTAGTGTTCTGCCTTATGCTAGAGATCCTTTTCAGTTATCCACTACAGGCTTCCTGCAGATATCAAATGGGATCTGAGATGAAAATTTCTAGTTTTATACTTTTTCATGATGTTGAAATACTGTTGGTGAGAGATCATAGGAGAGGAAAGAATCTGCAAAAATTACTGGTAATACTACTGATAAGGTCAAATATTAAATGAAAAGTTCAGAAAACCCTGTGGTATTATGCAAATTAATTGAGAAATGACTGAAAAGAATAGTTATCTGCTAATGAGAGGGGAAAGAAGACATAAGTAGGCTGAGGGATTTGAACCAGAAAATATATCTTTACAGCAAACCTATCAAAAGCAAATTCTCATGACAAAAGGTTCAAGTTCTTTATGGCCAGCGGTCTGATTTCAATTGACTTAGAGAAAACTAGTAATGCATGGTAGACTCAGGAAATTCACGTTGTCGATATATTCACATTAGTCCAGTGAACATCTCGTTATAACACCTCAGACAATCTTATTAGTGATAGTTCCTCAGTAAAGAAAGGTTACATCAACTTATGTGTAGGTTAAACAGCATTCTCTACACTTGCCAGCATCACAGAAACAAAAGGGATTGAAATGTGTAACTTGTTAATGCCAACACAGTACTGTATGTTTACACTTAAAATCAATATTTTCTTTTATATCATACTGTAGGTGACATATTCTCAGCAGTTAAACCTGGCAGTGTGGTAGATATCCTTGTAAATGAAGAATGTAAAAAAGAATTTTTTACGCTTTTCTAAAAATGCTGGTTTAATCTTTATTAGTATATAGAGTGGAATTACTTCTCATAAAGGTTGTTCCTTTTTAGCTCAGTTTCCTCTATTACAGGGAAATGACATGTAGGTGAAAGCAAAACAAAGCAAACCAGCTTTCTCCTGTGATCTATTCTCAAAAACAAATCAACTAAAAAGGACACCTCGCCCAAACAAACAGCCCCCACCTCCCAAAATGTCAACAGCCTAGAAAAGGTTGGATCATTATTGTATATAGTAATACTTATATGTACATAGCATATATATACCCCCAAGGACTCAAAATGTATTTAGTGAGATTTTATTCTCATGCAAGAGTATGAATGACTGAAAAATTGCTGCAACGTTGATAGTTACTTTTAGATAGCTCACATTTATGCAAGCTTTTAGTAACTTCTGTAACATCTCTTTTTCTCTGATCTTAAAAGTTGATCTTATCAAACTAATTTAAGAGATATGACATCTTAAAATTTATGAAGATAACATCGAAATCGAGAGAACAATTTTGACAGAGAACATGGAGGTGATTGTTTTACAATAGTATTTCTTCCTGTTTCCATTCACAGTATGTATGTCTTAAGGGACTATATCTTAAAATTAGGTGAAGCAAAGCCATTTCCCTTTTGTGTAGGATTTTACATGTAGAGACATATATTTGAAAATTACCTTTTTCAAACAGTTTAGTACCACATGGTGTTTCTCTTGTTTTTTCTAGTGGCATGATTGAGATCCTCCTGCAGCCTTTTTTCTTTTTTAAATTATACTAAATTCCTTTTTAACTTGAACCTTTTATTTTCAACTTTTTGAAGGTTTTCCGTTTCTTTTCTTTACCTTGCTGCCTGTTTTCATGAAATGCTTAAGAAATTAGTATTCTGAAGATTCTATTCAATTGCATTTTTTTAAAATGCAATTTAATTAAATGCATTTAAAATAACAGTTTTGAATCTGCCTTATTTCTTAAGAAAAAAATAACTTAGAGAAGTATGAAAGTAATGAAAAACAAATTAATGTTTTTCTTTAAACCTGTAAGTTTTATGGTTCTTCAAACAAGCCTTAATGTCTGTCTAAAGGATTTAATTTACATCAAACTATAGGTGATGTTTTCTTGGCAGGCCCATGTATTCCAAAAGGTTTCAGAAAGCATAAACATATGCAAGATGATAAATTGATATCAGGGTTTTTTCCTATATTGTCTGTAACTAGCTTTCTCAAAACATTTGATCAACATCCACAAGTCTGCATTTTAGACTCATGGACCAGAGATAATATATTTGTATTCAATGTCTCCTTTCTTCCATCACTTCCTGTATATTCAAAAACTTTTTATCAAAGGTTTCGGTCTATGCAGTGGTATTCACAGAAACACTGTTAGAAATCAGAAAAGTAATAACTTTTTGAGAGTTTTTGAGAGTCCATGGATCTGACTTGTAGATTGCTCAGGAAAGTACCTACAGTCCTTAAATGAATGTGTAAAACCACAAAATGTAGGTTTCTGAATTTTGCTTCAATTATTATTAGCTGTGAATTATATAACTTTTAGCTTAGAAAAAATTAGTAAAGCCTTTCATTTTCCTGACACAGACAATAAGATACCATCTTCCTTTACAGTTTTATGTGTCTTATTTTCCTTTAGAACTATTTACTTCCAGAAAGCCTGATTCTTTAACATTTCTGATTAAGAGAATTTCATAGAAATTATTCTTCCCCCATTGTAATACATTTATTACATTGCCCATATAAATATAAAAGAATATTGCATAAATGTCAGAAAATTATTGGTTATGGAGCCATTTAGAGACAAAAAGCTGTGTTGAATATGTTTATTTGTGAAGCCTGTTATGACTTTACTGAATCTCAATAGAAATTCAAATGGCATGATAAAGAAAACACGGCGATAGCATTTTCAGCCCTGAGTAACAGAAAGCAGTGAAGCAAATCATTCATCCACTATGGGGCAGCCATTTGTGAAATATATGATTGGTTATTTAAAAGAAAAACTATATCATAATATCAATACAAGAGAGAAGGAAAAAGCAAGAACCTTTGAAAAAAGGGTGAGAAAATGAAGGATCTTCAACACATAAAAGAAAAGGAAAAGAAAGAATGGGGGAACAGATCCCAGTAAAACGGAAAGGAACCTTAGGGCCCTGAGAGGGGAAAGCATGAAGTTCTTATGTTCTTCCTGAATTCTTTCTGCCATTCTCCTAAAAGTATATATACAGAATCACATAACCGCACATTGCAGAAATGAAAATTCATGCTCTTAGAAATATTTTCCATAGGTAAATGTAATGATTATTATGTAATATTAAAATAACATTATCAGTCAACGGTATTCAACAAGAAGAAAAAGCACTTTTGTTTGTAAACGTACCTCTTTAGATTTATTAAGAACCTGCTCAAAACCACAAAAACCAACCAAACAAAAACCAAACCAACCAAGCACTAAATAAATGAAATGTTAAATAACTACAGTTATTCAATACACTGTAACTCAACCCAGAGCAGTTCTGTATCCTGATTATCTTTATAATTCTGTCTCTTTTTCTTTTTCTTTATTTTTTGCATTTGGCTCTTGCAGGGATCCCAGTGAAGTGTTTTGTAGTTTTCATATTTCTCCATACAACTTGTGTATTTGTGGTACTTTTCTGGAAGGTATCTGTCACCTCAGAGTTGAATACCCACAAAGCACTTACTTAAGTATTCCACCTGAGTAATTTCCAGCTCATTAACAGAATTACTAAACCAATAATTATCACTATTAAATGCTTTATAGAGTATTTTCTTTGGGATATGACAAGCACATTAAAATATACTAAAACTTGTAACATATTAAACATGGACAAGGTTTTCCTCTAATACAAATGACTGCAAATCAGAAGAAAGGAGTGAAATATAGCCAGGCAAAAAAAAAGTGTTACAGGAGAAAAAAAGTGTGGGGCAAATTATAAACATGAATGACCACAGCTAGCACTGAATTCCTCTGTTCTGCCAGCATCTCTTGGGAATATATTACTGAAATTGCTGCTTTTAGCAATGACTCCTATTGGACAGGGTAAGAGAGAAACGAGGCTGCACTGTGCTGGAAGAATCAGGTACAGGCACTCTTTGAGATATGGCAGTTAGGGCAGTTCTGTTGTTTTCAATCAAAATCGTCATTGTTGTAGAAAGACATCTGCATATTAAGTTCCCCTTTTTTTTTTTTAAAGCACTGAAAATCCTTCAGTATCCTGACTGGGTTAGGTAAGGTTTTCTTAATTTTTCCATCACATTTTATTACATATCTCTGAATAAATGACTCCAGTGCAGCTGCATCTCTGTCTACTCAAGGGTCTGTAAATGTTCCACTGCTCTCAAAACAAAAATAAAACTCAGGAAACCTACAAATATTGACTTTTCATTAAAAACAAAGTAAAATAAAACAAAAAGTTCTGTATTCTTCTAAATAGATATACCCAGGAAATATGAGCCTGACAAAACCTATATATTTTCTAATTATTTTTTCCCTCAAATTCATCAAAGTTTGAAAAAATGAAAAAAGTGCTTCTGCTATGAAATAGAGAATGCAGAATTTCAGGAACTGTTTCTCCTTTTGAAAAAAAAAAATTATTTGCAGAATTACTAATGTAGCTGATAATAACTTCAGTTCCATTTAAAAATGACTGAAGTAACTCTGTGTACAGCCTTCAGTACTATGTAAATGTGCTGCACTAGAAGAATTATAAAAAGGGAAAACTATGGGTTTTTTCCTTAACCTAAAACATTAAGATTTTTCTATCTTCATATTCACCATTTTTCTCCTGTGGTTTTATTTCTATGTATGAAGGTAAATGCAACCTTTTAATAACAGCATGTGAATAAATTAGATATCTACACCTTACGGTAATATAGATAAAATTAACTGTAAGATAGTAATTATTTTGCATGTGTATTTCATTAGTTTATAAAATAATTATTCTGAATTTTAAATAGTAATTGAAATACATTCAAATTTATCTTCAAATAAAAGTATTGAAAAACAAAGAAAAGTTGCTAAAAAGGTTATTTAAATAGTATAATAAAGTAATCATTTTTTCTGGTCTAATATTTTTTTTATCCCTTGAGTGTATATAATCTTGCTTTTTCAACTACATGTAATGATCAAAATGTAATGGTTGACTCTAGGAAATAATTGTCCTTCACAAAAAAATTTCTGTAGGACAGATATTCTTCTTCTATACGTATAAAAGACACAAAAATGAGATTTTTAAAAATCTTTTTTAGATTAAGATTTACTTCATATTTGAGCTGGTTAAAAATAAGTAGCATTTTTAATAAATTTATTTTTATTAAACTGAAGAAATAAAGTAACTGTATTAAAAATTGAAATTTAAATATATATGTTACTAAGGGGCCAAAATACTATTGTGTTGCTAATATAGACTTTAGTATATAATGTTTTTATATCGGATTATTATAAAAATAATAACATATAAAAATACTTATTCAAAGTATTTATTACATGAATATTGTACAAAATGTAAACATGTGCTAGTTCCTCTTGGCTATATATATTTTAGACTAAGATTTGTTTAATCCTAAAAGTTGCATGGTAAAGGCACAGTAAAGAGGTGTTATCTATTCCTTTTTTCCCCCTATTTTTTCACTTATCTCCATAGATTATTACTGGATGTTTTTTAAAATATCATATGAAATATGGAGATTTTTATGTATCTATATGAAAATATATATATTGTGAGTTTGGAGTGAATTATTGTGTGAAACACTAAAAGAGGACAGCCGAAAAGGCCCAACAGATTACTAAAATTGCAAACTTAGTTTTCCATTAACATTTTCTATTTGGCATCTTAAAAAGAGTGGAAGTTGATTTCAGCAGAACATCCTGTGGGGAAATTAGTTCATTTTGCTAAAGTATCTTAATAATTACAGTGACATCAAGGTTAATTGCTTAATCTGTATTGCCATAGTGCAGTCCTGTAGAAATCCCAGCACAATCTGTTCTATAATTAGTGCCAGAATATCCATATATAGAACAAGCTGTAATCTAAATAAATAAATAAATAAAAGAACTGATATTATTAAATAAGATTTACCAAAGTGTGTTTGTGTGTGTATATATGTGCATATATATACAAAGAGAGAGGGTAGATTTCAGAAAACAGAGGTCTTACAAAGTATATTAGACTCTTGAGGAAATATAAGCAGCCAAGGTAGAAAATAACTTCAAGCAAGATGTTATATCTTCTTATTCTTTTTCCAGGTCCAACACCACCAGATTTGCATCAGGTCCCACGTGCTTTACTTGTCCCATATCAGAAACTAGGTGGTCAGAGTTTAAAAAGTAGTTGTGAAGATCCTTCTACTTCACCTTTTGGGTTAATTTCAATAACATTTCCTGTTGCTGAGCATACAGATTTATATTGCTTTGGCACACTTCATTAGCTCATGATCCCATGTGGTTTTATTGACTGTTCAAATTCTGAAGATGTGCCATTCAGAGGGACAATGTGGTGCCCCTGATAACTCAGGATGACATGATGATTCCCTTCCTACTCTCTTCTCATTTTTGGAGACTGTGAGACCATTTGCATATTACTCCTTCATATTAGTCATTAGTTCTTGCTGAATGCTTATTATATCTGAGGCACAAGCTGTGAGTTACTCTGTGTTAGCTAAGATAATTTTCAAAAACCAGTGTCTGCAGCCTGAAACCAGCAAATGGATCTTTAATAGTGAGATGTATCATTGATCTTATTTTTCAAGAGGGTTATAAGGAGAACTTTTAAGGCATTTACTAAATTTGTAACAACATACAAAGGGAATACTGTTTTTAATGACTTTTAGCGAAAAAGAAAATTCTACAGATTATATCTCTCCCATTTTTACAGGAATTAGGTTAAGTAAATCACAGCCAACACTAATCTGAAAAATATGGCAATGAAACAAAACATCTTCTATCATCTTTTATTGTGTTTTGTACAGCAGAACTGTATCCTTGAAAATTAAGCATATCCTTGAAAACATACACTTTTTACATATTTTAAGGTATACATTCCATTTTCAATGTTAAGCCCATCGCTCAAATATTGGTATCACTGTGGTAAAGCCTGATGATTGCTTATTGCTTTAGATATTATGACTTTTACTTTAAGGGAGTTGATGAGGCAAATTAACCCTAATTTTACAAAGGTGAGAAATCTGTCCTTACTGCTCAGGTGTATGTTCTCAAAAAAGGGATCATTAAATAAGGAAATGTCTCCAATGACACATTCTTTTAATCATGCCATATGTAAATTTCCAAATATAATTTTCATCTGTCTTACCAGCACCTATCTATTTATGCAACCTCTTTGAGTAATTTTGAAGGTATATACCTTTACTTCATATAGATACCACAGATAGATACAGCTAGGTATGGAAATGCTTTATGTTAGTACCTCTGAACTTCACAACTTTTAAAATAGCCATCTTTTAAAGCAGTAACTAAGACAACCATGCACTCAAAAATAAAATGAACAAACCTTTAATTTTCCTACATTTTACTTAATAATTGCCTCTTATTCAGTGCCTAATCACCTCTAGGGAAACACAAATCAACTCTGCAACATCTTTCAGTAGTTGTCATTTAATTTTTTTTTTGCCAAGCATCACTTTAATTTTGAATGTTGGTACTACACAGTGGGAATTTATGCAATTTACAAAGCATTTACTGTAGTAGTTTAGAGACTGTTGTTTAGAAATTTCAGATGAATCTCTTTCACTTCCACATAAATTCTGTTCTTTCATTTCCATTTAAAAAGGCAGTTGCTAACTTGATAAGTTTATTTTGGCAGTCAAACTGTAATTAGTAACCTGCAATACTATCAAAGAAAGCTGAAATTTACCACAGCAGTTAGTCTATACTTTTATCTAATGTAGCTTTCTTTTTCTTTTTCACACAAGTCAAAACAGTCTTAGCAATACCCTGAGCTTTTTAAAAATTTTATTTTAATGTGCTTGTAGCTGAATAATATTATTTAGTTCTCTGTTTTCCTCTCTTTGTCGCCATAGATACTGCCTAGAAAGGTTTTATAGCCCATAAGATACTGATATTGAAATCAGGTAGCCACTAACAGGAAAACTACTTCCTAGCTTTGTTGACTACTTACTGCAATATATTAAACTTTATCCTTTACTTTAAAAGTGCATGGGGCCTTTTGGTTTGTGCTATCTCACAAACTTCTTTGGTTTTCTTTCAGAAATGTGTACAACAAAAACTGAGGTGAGACCTAGTTAAATGAAAATTAGTTGATTTTAAAACTCTGCTAACAAGTTGACTTTTAGAGTAGATTTCTAACTTTTGGTTAGAAGAGCACATCAGACACAGGTAAGTTCTTTTGAACTGTGCAGTGTTGTGTGATTTCAGATTTTGTTAAGAAACTGAAAAGAGACTATTTTTATTTATTTGTTTTAAAAATACCAAATATTAGATAATAAAAGATTGGTTATGTTTGTAAGTAATACAAATCCACATTCATATTTAACTAATACTAAGAAAAAAATTTTTTCAGGACCTTGATGAACAACATTAAAGAATGTGTTTACAATGTACCTGCTGTCATTTTCACTGTGAAAGATACCTGCTGTTCAGCCTTAAAAGGTCACATAGTCTTGGCTTCCCTGACTTAATCAATATGAACTACGTGTCTCTACATCAGAATAAACAGCCGCTGCTGCCTCTTCTTCTTCTTCCAGACAAAGTACTGTGTTATTCCTGATCTCCTCTTGCCTCTGGGTCAGCCTTTTTCCACATCCACAGTCAGTGCATAGGGTGACTGTAATGACAAAGAGAACACTGGAGCAATGTTAATGCAGCTGTATATGACTGATTGGACATCCTCAGCAAAAATTGATCTTCCCATCACCCCTTTGAGTCCACTAATGTCATGTTGTTTTTTCAAAGAGACTTAAGCGTACTTGATAGACTTGTTCTCAGGTATTCCATTCCAACCTCAGAGGGAGTAAAGAGTGGGGTGATATACAAGGTCGCTGGCAATTGAACTGAAATTAATTAAATGATGAATGGCCTTTCAAGATAATTATTATCATACAATTATTTTAGCACATTTCTGAAGGCCTACTCAATGCAGGATCATATTCAGCTGGGTTTTGATTATCTCCAAAAGTGGAGACAATACAACCTTTCTTAGCAACCTGTTTCAGTATTTGACCACTATCACAGTATTTTTCTTATGGTTGACTGAAATTTTCTTACATTTATGCCCATTAACTTTTGCCATGCCCCTGGATGTGATTAACAACAGTCTGGCTCTATCTCCTTTACTCCTTCCTATAAGAAATTTGTAGATTTTCCTATCTCTTTTTCAGTCAGCCTTGCATGGATTTTTGTGGAGGTTTGGAATGGGTTCGGGGAGGTTTGTTTCACTGTTTAGCTGGGCTTTTTGGGGGGGTTGTGTGTGTGTGTGTGTGTGTTGTTTTGTGTGTGTGTGTGGTTTGTTGTTGATTTTATTTCTCATGCAGGTTGCTTATGTTTTAGAATGAAAGTTACATATGATCAAAAAATAAAATTTGAGACCACACTATATTTGTTTTATTAGATAGCAATGGAAGAGAAAAGATTTGAAGACAAATTTCATGTTATATTTATCTTAGTTCATTGCATTACAACTTTAAAAGCTTAAAAATTATCAGTCTGTATTCCTTTTGAATTTGGGAATGTATTTAAAAGAGACTGGCATCTTAGTTTTCTGAGAATTTAAAAAATTACCTTGACAGAATAGGGAACACATTTCTTTAAAAGCATGATGAAAAGTGAAAACTGTAATTTAGGCCTTTTCAGACCAGTCTCTGGATCTCTTGAGTAATGCAGAACGTCTTTTGGTGTAATTGTTGATAATATGTATAGCAACATCTGCACAAATGAAGGAAACTTTAAAATATATTTCTAAGAAGTTTCTGTAGACTTCAGGTATTAAGAAAACTGAGACCTACACATATATTTTGTTCTATCACTGTTTTAAATCCTCTAAGTCTGTAGTAAACTTTTTTCACAGAATAATTACAAATATATCCTTTTGCAGGACTGTTATTCACAGGTCCTTTTGTCTTGAATTGTTTTGTTATTCAGATAATACTGTTTTGCAAACAGTTGTAATGGCACAAACAAGGTGTGTTTTACAGTTGTGTATGAAGTGGGAAACACCTGAAGTCAAAGCTATTGTCAAAGGCAAAGAATTGTATGTAGCACGAGATGAGCATCTCTTGGGGACCAGCTGTAGTGTAACTATTTAGTCATGATTTGGTGTTGTTTCATTCTGGAGGGAAAAAAAGGGAGTTGTGAATACTGACAGATATAAATAGACCTGCTCAAATAAATGACTGTTTGTTTTTCTATTTGTTTAGTTAGTTTTTATTTCTTATGAGTTAAATGAGGAATACTTTGAATATTTTTTGTCTTGTCAGGTCTGGAATCAGCTCTCTATATAAAAATAGAAGGATTTTGAAGGCTTTTTTTCCCCTCAAAAATTCCCCATTTGTAATTCCTGACAGGAACAAGTTGCCATAGATTTAAAAAAAAAATGTAACTGAAAAAGATTTGATGTTATAATTTGCTGTGTGGCACAAAGTAGACAGGTAAACAAGCTTTCTGTTGAGTGTGTATATTATACTGGTAGCATAAAGATGTACTATGAACTCACTGTAAGTTAGAAAGCAGAGTTATTTAATCTCTGACGAAAACTTCTAAAAAATCTAGGAGGTTTTACCAGGATTTCTTTCCTAAGAGCCTCCATCTGTACCTATTTTATTTTTAGGCAGCACTTCATCTGCTGGTTTTGTGTTCAAATATGTTATCTCTCCTACTCCCCTCACTTGCAACTGTAGTCATATATCTTAAAATGCCTCACACAATGTCAACAACATTGACAGGAACAACAAAAAAATCCCAGAATTACTTATTCATTACTTGTTCTACAATAGTCATGAAAAAATATGAAAACTAAAGAGATGATAAATACAAATTCATAATTTATGGAGACTGGGAAACCTATTTTGGAAGCTTTTTCTTACAGAAATTGTGAAATTTAGAATTTAGCTTTCGTGTCTATGTGTGTACAAGCTTTGAGACTGTGTTCTTCACTTTTGATACTGACATTTTCTCAAAAAATAAAACCTATACTATGGAACAGTTTTCTGCATAGGTGTACATTGAACCTAGTAAGACTGCACATCAGGGAAGAGTTTATGGACTGTGAAACAGATTTCTGAACTATCCCCAGGAGTAAGTTTTGCAAAAGAAGTACCTAAGAAAGTTTTAACATAAATTTCCTCTCGATGGTGTTGCCTAAAATAGAAAAAGCTTTCTGGACAATATTAGTATAGATAAGGTAGAAAACAGCTATTTTAGTAAAGTACTTTATAGTACAGTAAATACATAAAAATGCACATGCGTGTACAGGGGTTCTACAATTTTATAGCACTAGTCCATCCAATCTGAGAATTATCCACCCCCAGGACCTCCTCAGATCTGCTCCCCTGGCACACCTCTGTAGAATTGAGTCAGAGGTCTCAAGATCCCTTTCTTCTTCATCTTCCTCCTCCTCCCAGCATGTGTTGTCTTTAGAGCTCCTCCAAGATTCCTGGGCCTTCAAAGTTGCTTTGGCTACAATGGTATCTTATTATGCTCTTCCAGGCAAATTGTTCCAAACAAGATGTGCTTGCTAGAGTCTTTTCCCTTGAAAAGAACATTAAACAAGACCTGAAGAATTTAGAAAATTCAATATGAAGAATGAGAACAGGGTTTGGTAACTGTCAACTGCTGTTCTAAATTGTTAGAAACTACACAGCTGTATTAAAATACCCTATTTGCTACAAATCTTAAGAATCTTAATGCATCAATGAGATGGAGCTGTATGGCTTTGCAGCCTTCTTAGACCTGGAAGCTTTTGTAAGCAATCTGTAGATCTGTTTTAAAGTTACTGCTTTGGGGTGGGGTTTTTTGGCTGAAAATATGAAAGGAACATGCTCAGATGATCTATGTAAATAAAAAAGGAACGATCTGTCTAAATTTGTTGACATCAGTGGCTAGTGTGAGTACTACACATTTCTTTTCCTTAGTATTTTTAATATTTTGAACAAAACATTCTTTTCACTTGTTTACACAACAGGAGTGATGAGATGAACCTGCTACACTGTAAAGAAATGGTAAGTCCACCATTCCCTTTTTAATGCTTGGGTCAGGGTATTTGAAAACTACATAATGACAAGTCATAAGAAAAAAGTCACGAGGCATCCAAGTGTGTGGTGAGTCTATATTGCCTTGTAGTAGAAGACATGTTTAGGGTTACATGTTTCCCTGATCAGATGCTAAAAGAATATAGCACATTCACAGCATAAAATACTTCTGTATGGAAAGCTATTGTTCTGCTAAATGTGATAAAATTTGCTAGTGTATATAGAATCAAGTCAACTAAACACTATTTGCTGCCTGCAAGGAAGTTATTGGGTATCAGCTTAGAAGTGTAACAGCTAAGATAATTTGAAATCTGCACCTAGAAAACTATTTAAATAGTTATTTTCTTATTGAAGAACACATACTCAACTTTAAATAAGTTTACCTGAGCTTACATAAAGTCACACCTACGATCATTTAAATGAGATGTATTATGTTGGTCCTCAATTTAGCTGAAAATTAGTTGCCAAATATAGGCATTCAGAGTTGCTTAAACTTAATTGACTTATGCCATTTGAGACATCTAGGAATCCACAAATCGTAGTTTACAGATACTACACAACCTGAGCTCTTTTGTAGATGGAAATGGTGAAGAGATAGGAGAACTCTAGGATACTTAATATGGAACTGGATGCCTGTTTTTAAGCAAGTGAATTGATCTCTCATCCTCTTTACTGGACAGAATTGATCCCATACCTTCTATTCTTGACACATCTCATTGTTGGGTGGATTGTACTCCAAACATGTCATCTCCCTTTGTTGACTACAGGAGTGGGGATTAGCTGCTGAAACATTGGTATCTACTACCCAAGAGACTCATCTGATACACACTAGGTTCTCAACTATTTTTCAGAGTGGTATTAGGCCTCTGGAGTTGTTTTTCTTGCTTCATCTGCAAGGCTCATGCACATCTTATGACTGGTGAAGCCTGTAAGTTACCAGGTACCTATAGTTAGGCAAAGACCCCTTACTGAAAATGACACAGAACCATAGAATCACTTAGGTTGGAAAAGACCTTTAAGATCATCATATGGAACCACTACCCTAACACAGCCAAGTTTGCTATCAAACCACATCCCTAAGCACCATGACCACACATCATTTAAATACTTGCAGGGATGATGATTTAACTACTTCCTTGGGCAACCTGCTTCAATGCTTGATAACCCTTCCTTGAAGACATTTTTTCTAATATATAATCTAAATTCTCCTTGGTACAACTTGAGGCTCTTTTCTCTTGTCCTGTTGTTATGTGATTGAGAGATGAGACTGACCCTCATCTTGCTACAACCTCTTGTCAGGTGGTTGTAGAGAACAATAAGGTCTCCTGTGAGACTCCTTTTCTCCAGGCTAAACAACCCCACCTCCCTCAGCTGCTCCTCATTTGACTTGTGCTGTAGACCAGATTTGTTACCCTTCTCTAGACTCACTGCAGCACTTCAATGTCTTTCTTGCAGTGAGGGGCCCAAAACTGGACACAGGATTTGAAGTGCTGCATCACCAGTGCTGAGTTCAGGGTGATGGTCACTGCATTAGTCCTGTTAGCCACCCTTTTTCTGATACAAAAAGGATGCCATTGGCCTTCTTGGCCACTTAGGCATGCAGCTGACTCACGTTCAACTGCTGTCGACCAGAATCCCCAGGTCTTTCTCCACCAGGCTGCTTTCCAGCCACTCTGCCCCAAGCCTGTAACATTACATAGGTTTTTTGTGACCCCAATGTAGTAGTCAAAACTTGACCTTGTTGAACCTCATATCATCAGGCTCAGTCCATTCATCCAACCTCTCCAGATCCCTCTGCAGAGCCTCCAACCCTCCAGCTGATCAACACTTCCATCTAACTTGGTGTCGTGTGAGAAGTGACTGAGGGGGCAAACTGATCCCTTCATCCAGATCATTGATAAAGACATTACACAGAACTGGTCCAAAACAGATCCCTGGAGAACACCACTTAGCTGCCAGCTGTATGTAACTCCAGTCACCACCACTCTCCAGGCTCGGCCACTCAACCAGTTTCTAGCCCAGCAAAGAATACACGTTCTCCTGGAGATAGCTGTAAATACATAGTGGAAGCAATGCTCCTGTAAAACAGGATAAAGCAAGGACAGTTCAAATAACATACTGACCTCACTTAGCAAATATATTACTAAAAAAAAAAATCTAAAAAATTCATTACCCCCAAAACTCATAATACAGAAAAAAATAAAGCTGAAAGAAATAAAATTGTTATTGGTAAATACCAACAAAAATATACTAAACTTTGCCATGTTATGCAAAACAATCTCTAAAACTGTGATGTGCTATGCAAAACAATACTGGTACAAACAACATTAGAAAAATTTGAGGTATTCTTATCACATAGTTTGATCAACAGCTACATGATGTGGCTGAGGAAGAATGTTGTTCTGTGGATACAAGCAAGCCCAAACACGCCTGTATGCACTAATGCGTATTCTAAACGTTTTTACTGTCTTAGGAGGTCATCCTCATTCTATCAAGGTAATGCTGGAAATTGGCCCAACGGTCTCTGTACTGACGTAAATCTATTTAACCAAATGCTTTAGAGGTTTGCTACATACTAAACCTAGATTAAATCCAGAGAGCTACTGACAAACAAAATTCCTGTGGTAAACTGTTTGCAAGTAAATATGACTCCTGTTTCCTATTAAACACCTGCCGTATTGTACATTGTGCACAGTCATATTTATACCCTAAACAAAAAGTGATTTGCTCCTTTGTTCATGCAGTTAGCAATAATTTTAAGACCACTAAACACTATTATAGTAGCGAATCTTGAATTGTGCTGTATGAAAGGAGAAGTCCTGTTTGAGCAAGAGGTTTGAGAGTTTGAGAGTGAAACTAATACTAGTTATGTGTTGTAGAAATATTAACATCATTTTAAGTGAGAGATGTCATATTCCAAAGGCTTAAAATTTAGTTCTTAGACAGTAATGAAGAAATTCCTGGTGAGATTAAAAGACTATATCAGCTTTCAGGAACTGCTGCATTTGCATCCATCCATTTCCACAAACTGAAAAATTATTTGTAATATTTTATTTGTAAAGTAAAATTGTTCTTTTTTTTTCTTAGTTTAAGTGTGCTTGACACCAAAGAATGCTACTAAGTGTGACATGAATTTCAAAACATATGTCGGTGTTTCCACTTTGAATGTGACTATATAGACCTGCATCAAAACCCAGCATTTTTCAAAGAATGATATTTGCAATCCTCAATAACTTGCCTGGAATACAATGTTATCTTGATGATGTCTTCATGAAAAAAATACCATCTATATTACTATGTATCAACACAGCAGGGCTGAAATTGAACTTGGCCAATGTCACTTGAGATCATCTTGTCTCCAACATGTAATTTTTTCCAACAGATCTAGAATGTGAACCATTCCACTCTTCTGCAGTTCTCTTATCTTGACATATATTATATTATACTATCAATATTTACTCAGGACTCTGGTACCACTGTAGAACTACTGAATACAGTACTCTATATATCTTGAACTTTGCCCTGGAAAGCTACTGCTGTCTTAGGAATACAAACCCCCAAAATATGCTAGAAGGATTTACCTTCTCTAATCTCGTATCACTTATCATTATGGTTATTAATGTCTTAGATTTACAATTTAAAATCACACTACGTGCTGACAGTACTACATATGCTTAAAAGCTTTTATAGAAAATGATAAGAAGTATAAGTTTAAAAGGAGGAACATGGCTATCTATGAATTCTAAAAAAAATGCATAAAAATACAATTTTTGGTCTAGGAATTAAAATTACACATAGGTCTTAATATTTTAAGTGTAAAGCCAACAAAAAGTGTAAAGCCAACTCTGGCATGGTGTGGTTCTTATTTCACATTTGCTTTTCAGTAGCGAAAAAAAAACATTTTGGTCATCTATCTATAACTGTTTTCTACCTACTTCTCACTAGCTTTCCCAAAATAACCACTCAAGGGAAGATCAAGTCCGACAAATATCTGCGAGACACAGGATTATTATTGGGTCAGAACAATTCAGGTATGTGTGCTCCTACCACTGCTTACCAAATGAACTAGATATAAGTGTGAGAAAAGATGTGAAAAAGTTGAAAGGGCTCACTCTTTATAGAACTCTTCAGAGTTCATTGTGTATTTAAAATCAAATGGCTACACAATCTGAAGGAGCCAAATACTTTAACTAGTTAAAGTATTAAAAAAAAAAGGAAATTAAATTAAATCCTAAAGTCCTAAGTAGCCCATGCTCAGGCATAAATTATAGTTGCTGTTAAATAATAACTTCATCCACAACTCACAACCATGCAACTTTTAACCATAAATGAGGAACTGCGTCTCATGTGGAAGATGCTAAAAATGTTTACCGTCCTCTCCTTTCTCCATTATTGAGTTCAACGTCACTCTGATATTTATTCACTACTTTGTTGGTTTATGACTTTCACCAGAGAAAAAGTGTGTTGCATCATTTCTTAGCTGGATTCCAGGTGAATGTACAATGACAGCAATCTGAAAGAATACAGATCTTCCAAGTGTGAAGAATGTTACTTTAATGTATCTCATGAAGGAGAAGTTATCTGTTTCAGCAGAATGTTGGAGGTCTAACTGTAAATGAGGAGAAAAAAATAAGTTAAAAAAAAAGGTAAATATTTCTTGCCTCTAATTAGGTAGAAGGAAGGGTTTATATTTTAAACATAAGCTAAACTGTTTGAAACTGAATGAGTAACAAGTTGTGCCTAAAAAGACAATACCATAATAAAATGGTATTTTTTTGTGACTTATGATGTTTTTTCTTCTTTGTTTTAATATTAATAATTTAGTCTTCACACATTACAAAGGGTTCTGTTAATATGGCATTTTTTGCAGCCTAATATTTCATGTATGAATTATAAAATGCTCATGCTCTGATGGAGCTGAACCTGATAAAATCATGTGAATTTTAAATAACAAAGTTAGTGGAAAAGGAGCAATTATATAGGCCAGTTAAAAAGAGTCCTCCAAAATAAAGTGTTATGCCTTCTTTTTGCCAGAAGCTTCAGATTATAAATATTATTATTAGAACTGGAAATTACAAAGGTTACTGTATATTAATATTGACAATTATAAGGTACAACACTAAATAAATTTATTATTGCTCTGTTTATAATTATTTTAACATTTTTTGATTAATAATGTAAAAGTAATTGCTAGGTAGTCTTAAGTAATATAATATTTTAAAGAGGCTAAAATACTGATTAATGACAAAATTTTTATGACATAACACATTACGCTATAGTTGTTACACTGAGGCAGGCACTGTGTAAACATTATATGAAACATGAATTATTTGCTCTAAAGACATTAGAAATTAAAAAATAAATAAAATCTAGGAATTAAGGGTGCTTCACTGTTGGACTGTTTCATACCCTTAAGGACTGAAGAGATCAACATCTTTTCAAAAGGCAAGATCTTTGAGATGCCTCAAATTACTTATTACAATTTGAAAACATCCAGTTAATTCACTTCTGAAATTCCCTGACTTTTTTTGATAAAATATTATTATCTGGTGGTAGTTACAAACTAATACTGTTCTTTCAAATCTTTATGGATTTGTCTATATTTAATTACTGGATATTTTAAATATTTAAAATTTGTCTTTACATCAGCTATCTGTCTTTATATCAAACTTCAATACTCTTGATTCAAATTTTAGCATTAAATATTCAACAAATAAGAGTGATAGAATTTTATGAAGGTAGAAATATATGATATAGACTAGAATTTAACCACCACTAAATTAGTTCGAGTCAATCTTCCCAAAGTTTCAATTTCCCTATCAGTAAAATGAAGATAACTATATTTATTTACCACACATAGGACAGTGAGGCTTTATACAAGTTTATGAAGGGTTTTAATATCCTCAGGTGGAAGGAATTAGGGAAATGAACACAAGTCCTCTTCCAATCTATAAATACAAAGAGGCATTTAAATGTTCCTAATGTGTATCATTCTTCAGAAATAGGTTCTTCCCATAAGTCCTTGCAAATTGCCATTCTGCAACAAGTTTAGACCATTAATTTATATTTTTAGACAAATGTACCCTATTTCAAACAATTTACTCTCAGCAAACATAGCGATAAGAAAGGAAACTTCACCCCAAGGAAAGTGGAATAAACTACCCCTGCTACGAGGTAGCACAGACAAGGACAGTTACTTTAGTAGAGCTCTCTACTGCAAATTCCCAGCCCATTCTGCCTGATCCTTTGCTATTTGTGTCCCTATTTCCTTGGCAATGGTGAGGAGTCCTGCTTTCTGTTGCTGTTGATGACTGATCCTTCCGTGCGTTATATGTATATGTATGTATTTGTATTAAAGAAGCTTTAATTTGCAAGAAGCATTGCACTTCATTTTGTCCAATGACTCAATATAAAGGTAGCCAGGCATCATGTCAGGGAAAATATTACAGGAAATGAGTGAAAGATGAAATAGTCTGTTATATACAGCTTTCACTCTTTTGTATAAGTGTCAATAGTTATGCACAGTGAGTTAGAAGATAAGGCTTGCCTTCCCAAAATTGTTGTGATAATCATGTACCACAACTCCTTGATGATTTACGAAACCATAGGACTTTGTTAGAGCTCTGTTGTCTGATGAGTCAACAGAAAAACCCTGAAAGATGTCTTATATTTAATTATTAAATGAAGAGCACTAAAAACTGTTTTAAGATCATTTTAAAATGTTAAGATGAGGCTCAAAAGACAGTTATCCACCAGAATAAACTCTACAGTGGTTAGGAACTTCTGTTTTAGCACGCATAATTTAGAAATATGGTTGTTTTATTGTTTCAATTCTTCATCAAGCTCCCCATTTTATTGTATAGAGATTGTCATATGCTGACAGCTGGTGTTTGAACCTATCTGAAAACATCCCAGCAATATTTTTATCTCAAATAGTCATGCACAATTTTTAGAGAAAGTGGAATTGTTCTCATAATTTTCATGATTATGACTTTTCCAGTTTGCCAAATGCATTCTTGTGAAGCACAGTTTGTTACCAAGCAAGAATTTTTGTTTTACCAGCAGAGAAGATTAATCCCTGTGGACAACTGCATTTCTTCGAGGGAGATACTAAGACTGTAATGTAATTTAGTTCACTTATTTCTCTTTGTGTGCTTTTCATAAACATGTACTATACTATATCCTACTGAGTAATCTGCTTGTAAACATACTGAGGAAAAAATAAATTATTTTATTTTTGACTACTATTTTTTTGAATTTTTTTGTTTGTTTCGAGAAAATTTATTGAGAGATAATAAATGACATTTGTTTTATAAAGATACAGAAAAATTAATTGAAATTATGGCAGGATCATCACATAAGCTCACAAACCAAGAGTCAGAGCTTGGAGCAAAACATTACTGAAGATGATGCAGGTCTTGAACAACTATGAAAACAAGGTACTATTTACTCTCTTTTGGTGGAATAGCTAAAAGTTAAATATTCTATGGTACTCCACAGTTTTCACAGTTTTGTTTTGCAACTCTTTTAAATACTCTATTTAGTGCTAACATAATTTTCCTTATATTGTAAGATGGTAATGTTTCAGTATACCACTACGATTTCGCTAAAGGCAGACCATTTAATTTTAGCTGGTATGATTTTTTTAACAACTATTATTCAAAATGGAATATTTACCTGAGAATTAAATGGGTCTGAAAAAAGAAAAAGTCTAGTGTTAAAATGTTTTTAGGTAGCAATGCAATGGAAATCACAATGTGAAAAGAAAGTAATTCACAAATTTTTTTCTGAATCTGTACTCTGCTTCTTCTGAAAACCATAATTAGACGTTAAAGTTAAGTGTATGACATGGTGATAATATTTCAAAATGGTACTATATGAAGTGAGATCCTGTGTTGGAATTTGCTCACACAAGGGAAACACAGAAAAAGAGAGACCTTTTGTGAAATTAAAGAGAACAATCATAAGATATTAACAGAAAGAAAAGGGGGACCATGCACTTGAAAGCAAAGTTACATAAAATTATTTTTATATCATGTTAGAAGACAGAAATAAATGGAGAGACAACTAAAAGACTATGGTGTGAGATGGATGGTTTAGACAAAAATATTGAGTCAGGAGATAATGAGGGACAAGTATGCAGAAGAGAAAAAATGACAAACTACAAGTTCACCATGTACTGGTTGTACTAACATGGCTGAGCTTCACGAACGAAGATTTGGGAAGGCTCTAACCACATTTGTTACAGGGTTGTACTAACAAATCTGTGTTAGAATTACATCTTTCTCCACCCCCCCAGCCCCAAACCTCAGTTTCTGTAGCTCCATGATAACATCTTTACGTGCATTTAACTTTCTTAAAATATAACTTTCCTGAAGAGAAAGAAATTTATGCAAAAATGTTTACAAGCAGACCTCAAGTCCATCCAAAAATTTCAAAATCATATGACAAATACAAGGGGTATTTGTTTCAAAAATAATTAGAATTCCCTTTTTAGAGTCATCATTTTTCTGAATATTTGGTACAAGGTTTTTGAATAGTTGAGGTTGGAAATAGATTTGTCTGAAATGAATATCTGATGATTTGCTAACCAAAAATAACTAAAAAAGGTCTCATTTAACTTCACTCCATTTCAATAAAACCATATCTTTGTAAACTGAAGAAGAGAAGAATTGAAGAAGACTGCACAGTATAACACAGAAGTGACAAAAACAAATTTGGGAAGGGGGCATGGAACGAGGCAGGGTTTTCCAGTGTTGTGCAACTTTTTCTGTCACTGTAAATACATTTTTGATGTTGCCTCAGTCCAAATTTTGTAAATATCATTATTAAAATTCCTATACATTATAAAATTCGTAAAATTCAACTGCTCTAATTGCCACACTTTCTTTCTTTTGGAGACTATAACAAAGCACAGGATTGAAAGATATATTTTTCATTGCTCTCCAATGGAGTATTTATGTAGCACATCATTCCTCATGTGCACTGTGTTGCTAATAAGGTAAGTGAACACGTTGTCTTAATTGTGGGTAGCATGTAGGGAGAGGAGGAGTAGTAGGAATGAACACCTTAATCAATCAACAGAGGAGGAAAATGCAAATTATTCTGAATATTTCTGCATAGTTCACAAAAGGGATTCTAGCAACATTTGTTCCCTCTCATGCCCAGATTTTATTCTCACAGTTGTCCCAGCTTAGGTTTTGTTCTCCCATCCTCTGTGAAAGCTTAAGTCTGCCATGGATTTTACGGCACAGACTGAGAGAAAGAAAAATTACTTCTGAGAATCACAGAAGCCAATGAAGTAACTTCACCCTGCAGGGTTCTAGAAGTTCTTAATTTAAACTATGAATCACTTTTACCACAACTGAAAGGCAGAAACTCTTAAAGCGACATCCTTCGGGGGTAATTCTGCCTTTAGTTCTGCACTATATAATTCTGATATTTGGAACAAGTTAAGCATGTGAATCTCTGATGGCGGCCACTGCACTTTAAACAATAGTTGGTTATTCTGTCAGGCTGAAGGAAGCACACTTTTCTATCCTAAAGTCTTCATTTTAATGGTAGATCCCCTTTAAAAGTGATGAAAATTGATGCCAAAAATTACCATAGTCTGTATTTGACTGGATTTCTTTTCCCCTTCTTTTCCACTACTGTCTGCAAAAGTAAATATGGAGAAAGTGTTTTGAGTACAAATTTCAAGTGACCTCAGAAAGAATAATTTATACTCTTGGAACTATTTAGAGGACTAGATCTGTTTAATAAAATGAGTTTTGTGCTTTTCTCACATACTTCAGAGATAAATAACTACTACCTGATAAATACTACCTGAGGATTCTTATGTATAGTTGATAACACCAAGTAGATGATTGGTAATAATAAGTTAAATAAGGCCAATGCAGAAGGTGATGAGAGCATGACCTCACATGGTGACATCCTTCAGTAAGAGACTAATGCCTCTCAGAATGTTCAAATGCATCAACATCAGTGCTTGCCAAAGAAATAAATTTAGGCTCTCTCAGGCTACTGAGTATCAGGATTCAGTCTTAGATTTGTGTCAAAACTAAAGTCTGGTTTTCAACTGAATCAGGGCTGCAGATAACATGAAGATTTAATATCCAATACTTTGTGTTTCTAACCTTTCTTTAAAAGTGAAAATTAATCATCACGAAATTAATTTTTAATTTCCAATTTTAATTTTTTAAATACCTAACTAAATACTTTAATTTAAAAATCAAATTATCTGAATCTACATGTCAATGAGTGCCTATCAAAATTTTTAAATCCTCCTATATCCCTGATGGTCATAATCTCAATATATTGTCCCTTAAGGTTATGGTTTAAAAGCTAGTCACAAAAAAGACAATTTAGATGTATGGGCAGATTCTACATGAGAATAAAATCAGTTTGAAAGAAATCTACCTGGTTTAATTGTCTTTTTCCATAAGGCCAGAGAACACTTTCTCTGCTAGTTTTTTAATATATATTTCATTATGGGAACTTTTTAATTGCCTCAAAAAAAAGATATAAATAAATAATATCAGGAAATGTAAACATCTGAAACCCACATAGAAAAAAGACACTTAATGAGTAGTATCCGTAAATAAATCTTCTGACAGTACTTAAATGCAATTGCCTTAGGAAATTTTTAAAGACAATAGTGTTTTCCCTCTTGATTTTCATTCCCATTACATATATTTTACTACGTATATAGTTTGTCTGTTAGGGTAATAAGTTTAGACTACACATTTCACAAACTAGTTTTTCTTTTCCTGAATACAGGAAGATTATTATTATTATTATTATTATTATTATTATTATTATTATTATTATTATTATTTTAACAAGGATCATTACAACTGTATAAGGATTTTGGTTTTCTGTAATCTAGTTACAGTCATTGCCAAAATAACACAAAATGCCCTGTCAAAATCTTTAGTAAGCAATGACTTATACAAATGCTTTTATTTATTTAAAAAGAATAAATAGCCCCATCAATAAAAACTATTGACATTAAATTACTGAAATATTTGTAACAGGTTTATGAAAAGCTCTCCAATGCAATTTTTTTTTTAAAGATACTATTTCATGAAAGAAATTACTTGACAGGGTTGTTTTGAAATTTAATGTTTTCTAATGATGGAAAAAATATATTAAGGAAATGTTTCCCATGATAAACAGTTTCCTCTGTCATATTGGCAAGAAAATAACTTTCCATGATTAATTAATTTATTCAATTAATTTAAATAGAAATTCTTTTGGAAAGATAAACACTGATTTTAAAAATTATATGTATTTTCATTGTACATCACTATACACTGTAGTGTAGATTTAAGTAAGTATCTTGTAAGATGTCATGAAGTGGCAGATAAAATTAGATAAATTGTTAAAAAAGATATGTACCATGAAGCTAGTCACCCATGACCACTAAAACATAGGACTTGAAAAAACATGCAATTGTTAAAGGAATGTATAATTCCTGTATTTTTATTTCAATACCTCTATTGGAGTCCTTCTGAAGAACAAATTTACAGTCCAAAAATTATCTATTTTCCTTTACCTGAACATAATTATACAAATAACTAAAATATTTGTGATAATGAAACCATCTCCCTTATGGAATTTACTGTCTTATAAATTGACATCAAACTTGCATAATGGCTGAGGTTAGAAGGGTCTCTGATTATCCAGTCCAGCTCTCTTGCAAGTCTGTCTTTGCTCCAGACCTCCCCATAGGTCTCAGAGGCCTAAGGCTTTTGGCGACAAATCTTACCAGTAAAGACCAAGGCAAAGGAACAGGCCAAGATAGTCAATGATTCCAATTCCTCTGTCATCATCTCCTCTGCCCCATTCAGCCAGGGGCCCACATTTTCCAAAGTTCATTTTACTGCTGATAGACCTGTAGAAGCCCTTCTCACTGTCCTTCACAACCCTTACCAGATTCAATATCAAATGGATTTTAGCCTTCTAAACCTCACCCCCACATGGTCAGACAGTGTCTCTGTATTCCTCCTGCATCCACATCCTGTTTTTTTTTCTTGTATTTGACTTCAATGAGGATGTCTTTTTTCATACATACAGACCTTCTACCACCTTCATGTGATAACTTAGTCATCACGATGGACCATTCTTGATCTTGAAAGTAAATCTAAACACACACACATGCAGGCATACACACAAGACCAAAACTTGAAGTCCAGAGCTGTGATACTGCTATTTATCTTTTTCCTTCCTCTCAGGGTTCTGATCTCAGGCCCTTGAGGCTGAGGGGTTTTAGAGAAGATCCAGTCAATCTCTGTATCACCAGACATGAGACAGTCTGCTGATCTCCTCCAGCTTCCTTATTTCCCAACAGAGGTAGTCCACCAGTATGCCCACCTCTTGCAGACAAGAAGTATTCCTCCTTGCCCCAGCAAGAGGCCACAGACACTCCCTACAGCTCTAGTGCTGTAGAGCTGTGTTCTCCCCCAGAAACTCTATCCAGCTCAAAGCCTCTGATGTTACAGGCACAGCTGCTTGCAGTGGCTGCTCTGCAATACCTCATCACCATCACCGAGTATATATATGCTACCCTGAGCAGAGCCCCTGATCCCTTTCTGCACTGAAGGCTACATCTGTTCCACAGATGCTTCCAGGAGCTGTGCTCTAGAGCAGCTCTTATATGGCTCCCTCCCTTGCATCTGCTGCAGGGATGCCTGACTATTCCTTACCAAGGGTCTTCCGGGACAAATCTGACTCCTTTTGTCAAGGACATATGACAGAGCTTGTTAGAAGCTGCTAGAGCTTGGCAGTCGCAGCACCCCATGGTAATTCTTTGCTGTCAGCAGCAGGCAGCCTGATGTTCCTCAGAGACCTCCCGGAAGTTTTCCAGTGATCTTGGACAAAGTTCCTGGGAGATCTAGAAGATTGCAAAGCAGAGCCCAGGAACTGCTCCACAAACTGCTGTGCCTCTTGGCTTAAAAACCTTAATTGCCTTAAATTTAGGATGAAGATATATAATGACCATCGAGATCAGATATGATTCCTGGGATGCACTGCAAAGAGTTGTCATTATTTTTAGAAAATTGTATTGGAAACTTAGCCGATGATTTACAACCCTTATTAAATATTTTTGTTTTTTTACCTCGTGTACTGAAACATAACTAGAAAATAACAGATATTGTTATTCTCATTGTTACAGCCACATGTGAGTATATAACAGAAGTAAATGTCTGGTACGACATGATGATGATTAGTTTTGGAAATGAAATTATTATTCAAATAAAGGTCAGATTTCTTATCTATTTTCTTCATATAGATGAGAAATGTCAGGTTAAACAATTAGTTGGTTATATGGTATACACCTCAGATCATAACCTCTAAATGCTGTTTGGAGCCAACACTCAATATTATTAACCACTAATGAGATGACACTTTAAATCTCATAAAACATTGTACAGTTAGGGAAAAACAACCAACGCGTACATACAGACATGCACACACACACACACAGAGATGCTAGAAAAGCAGACCACTGAATTTGTTTTCTAAAATTTTCTAAGAGACATAGATACACCACTTAACATCACCGTATACACCCCTGAGGAAGAATCACCCTCAGCATAATTGGATAAAAATTTTGCATTATAAGTTATTTTAAAAATTAATCATTATAAGTGCAAAGACCCTAATACAATTAGGTAAGATGTAATTACTGGTGGAAAAATAAATATTCTAACTGTAAGTCTAACGCACTAAAGGTGGCCTGCCAGACTTCATAAATTAGCCAGGAAAAATAAACCATTCTTTGAAATATATTATGTTGCTATAGAAAAAGATGATATAGAACATAATATATTTTAGATAAAATCTATTATGTTGGGAGGAAAAAAAAGAGGATACAGAACAGAATATATTTAAAATAAAATATCTAATTGTTGTTAAAATAATTGCATAACACACTTGGAACCACTGCCACATTCTCTCCTGACATCATTTCAATAACTGACATCATTTCAATAACTTCCAATGAAGCTAGGCCAGCAGAGAATTTGCTTCTTATAACTCTTATAAAGCAAGGTGAGAATTAATTCCTGCAATGTTTTTACCAGACATTCAATTTTCACTTTATATATATATACACCTTAAGAAAACATGTCCCTAAAAACTAGAAGACAACTACTAAACACAGCTACATAAACTTACAAAAACTTAATATGTAAATGTAACTTTTCATTTCTAGATATAATTCAATTAAAAGTTGAAGTACAATTAGTTAGTGGCTTTAATAATATTCTACCTATATAATTTTATCTCTGTTTAGGGTACTTTCTCTGGTTGTTTCTCCATGAATTCTGTCTAGTAATTTAAATATCATTTGACAAGTTTTTGGCTGGTTGGTTGGTTTTATAGATACTGCATAAGCCTTCCTTTTTTCCTTTTCCAGCACCTATGCAGAATTTTTATGACAAAACCTCAAACAGTCTTATGACTCAACAAGAAAAATAATGAAAAATAACTAACCCCCCTGCAGAGTACTTTTCTTAGCACAAGCCTACCAGCTCTGGAAAAGTAAATTATTCTATACAGAAAGCATTGGTGTAAATAATATATAAATAATAAATGAAAAATAGTAGCTCATGACATAGATATCTAAAGTCAATAGGGTCTCCCTGATCAGCCCCTCTGCTACCTAGTTAGACTTCTGATAAGCCTGTAGTTTCTCTACCTGCTTCCTGCCAACATTTTTTCTGAGTGACAGAGACAGGGACAACCTTCTAAATCTTCAGGAGTCCTATCTGACAGCTATTGTTTAAAATCTAGAGAAGTTATCAGAATATTGATTTTACTGAAATAGAACTGACACATTGGGCTTAATTCAGTTATATAAATATAGTAACTAGTGGCATGTGAGATCCCCTTGGTTGTCCTATCCGGCCTCTAGCTGTCATTCTAGCACAATACAGCTCTCCTGAAGGTTATGAAATTCTGTGAAAAACATGAGATATCTCTGATGATCGACTGCATCTCAAATAATGGTTAGAGTCTGGTGCTACTAATGCCAAGGTTGTCCCCGTTTACTTAAGAGCTCACAGAAAATGAAGTCTCATAAATAAGCATGCTCTCCATTGCCTTTTGTTGAATGAAAATCAGATCAAAGAAAGTCTCTGCAGCCCTAATATAGCATTGATACGAAATTATGAATTTCTTATATCTGAAAAATTTTTACGCTTCATGTTAAATAATTTTTTTATTTAAAAAATGAAATATTCAAAAAGACCCATGTGCTGTGATAACACCCTTGTTCCCTTTTGGGGAACTCAACTCATGAACCTCCAGTCATGTCACATCCTGTCATCCTCCTCTAACTTCTCCATTTGATATCCATGGAATTTATACTACAGTGTTTCCCCCAGTACACAGAGACATCTAATTTTTATTTTCAGGCTCCAGGAGTTTCTCTGCTCTGGTGCCTGGAGCACATCCTCCCCTGCTTCTTCACTGACCTTGGTGCCTGCAGAGCTATTTCTTTCACATATTTTCACACCTGTCCCCAGTTGCTGTTGTACAGCAGTATTTCCCCCTTCTTAAATAATTTCGACCGCCTTTGCTCATGGGCTGGGGCTTCTTGGAGCCATCTGATCTATTGGATTTATTGGACATGACAGAAGGTTCTACACAGCTGCCTGATAAACACAGAAGGATGTAGCAGTAAATGCTTTGCTATGGGGAGATTTCCATCCTTTCTTAAAATCAATGCACCTCTTCTCTCTTGGTACCTTATTGAGGTACTGTACTCACATAATATTATGTTTGTTTCCTGCAGAGAATTTTGATTGGGAAAGATCTCAATATGTGACTACTTCCAAACTTCCTTGCGGCTCTAGACAAGATAAAGTCTCCAATTTTCTTCTTCCTTTATTTTTCCCTTCTTTTTTCTTTTTTTCTTCCTTCCCATGAGTCTGAAAATTATAGAGGGTTGAAATAGCAGATTTGTTACTTACAGGAAGTAGAATGATAACACTACCAAGAAATTCTGTAAAGATTATAGGCAAAATAGCTTATAAAAAGAATACATTAATTATGGACCTTATTTATAGCTTTAATTAGAAAGTCCAATGTTTTAGGATTCAGTGAAATAAATTTTCAGCTAAATTTTCTTTATCAGAGAGCAAGTGAGCAATGCTAAATTTCTTAATTAAATTCACATAGAGTGTCTGTTTGTTTGGTTCAGGTTGTCTCATGTTCTGCCCCCAATTTATTTATTTTGCCACTTATGTTAAAAGAGAAACTGGGAGTTATAACTACTGAATATTCCCTGGATGAAGGAAAAGAGTTACATCCCTGAGGTTTCTTGGTTGGTAGCAGAATAGCACATTGAATTATTTTGTCTGTTAAAGATTTTTTTTTTGCCTCATTTTCAGTACTTTGTGTTATTACTGTTGTTTTACTGTCATCAAATAGTTTAATATTTTCATGACTTCAGGTGTTAATGCCACTGGTTTGTATTAAAAATATCAAACCTCAGATTTCAGATACGCTATTATGTTGACTTATTTTATATGAATTTCCACTTTTCTCTACCTAGTAATTTTACTTGTGTATTTTTCACTTACTTCCTCGAAACAAAAAACCCAAACAAAATCCCCATTTTTTAGCAAGTGAAAGCCTAATTTAAAGAAAAAAACAATACTTGCTTGCCTGGAGCATGTTTATATTCCAGCTGTGTAATAGAGTGCAATCTGTTTCCATGACCACAATTTCACTAATATTCATTCTGTCGTGTCTTACGAATGTATAGATTAAGTTGATTACTTATTAATGGTAAAAATCAAAAACAACTCCCTTTTTTTTCTTAAGAATTATAGATTTGAGTACTTTTCTTTATTGGAAAGTTAGCAATGTGTTTTTTTCATTTCCCCACATATTTTTCAGTATAAAGTTTTGCTACTGATTGAATACAAGTGTTCCTGCTGTTGGTAAAAGAATGTCATGAAACTAAGCTAATGTGGAGAGTCACACAAATTGTTGGAATTTCATGATGAATTTTTAATGTGTTTCTGTTCAGAGAATTTCATGAGTATTATTACCTATAACTAAAACTTCTGAAGAAAATCTGAACTACTTATGTAATAAGTAGTCAAAACAAATGGTCGTGCCAACACTAGTTAAACATCTCAATGAAGGTATGAATTGCTACAAAGTGTGGATATATGAAAGATTTCTCTCTCTCTCTCTCTCTCTCTTTGAAATTCTTCCCTGATTAACCAGGTATGTTAGGATATTCTGATTTTTAAAACAAGATCTAGCAGTATTAAACTATGAATTAGAGGAAGATAACATAATTTATTCCTTCCTATGTATTTCTGACCTAAATAAATATTTGGATAACTCTTTCAAGTGAATCAATGAAATGATATTCAAACATAAGAAGATGATAAACAGATCAATAAGTGAGAGAGTAATAGAATAGAATCATATAATATCCTGAGTTAGAATATTCTGAGTTAGAAGGAACACAAAGGATCATTTAGTCTGACTCTTGAATATTTTAGATATTAGATATTTTAGGTCATACCTCTTCCTTAACCAGAGCTCCTGAAGATAAGTTGCTTATCTGAAAAGTGTTTTCATACTTGCATTGCTGTTTCTTTGGCAGAAGCTACAACCTGAAAACTGTGTAATTAACCATAAATAAAAAGACAGCAGGGGCTAGATGGAAAAAAGTCTTGGTATCTTCAATGTAATTTGCTGTGGAAGCACCTAAGTCCAAAAATTCTGAATGAAAATGCTTCAATCATTCAGTCTCTGCCGTTCCTGAGATCAGTTGCCTCCAAAACCTGAGGCCAGAAGCACTTAGAGACCATAGATAATACTTGAGATGATCACAGCCCAAAAAAATAGAAGTGAGATCACTGATATTACAAAAGTCTATATAATAGCTTGTTTCTAGATACTTGGAGTATTATAAGCCAGAAAGTGACAATCTCTCTGCAACAATTTTCTTTCTTCGGGTGACTGTTCGGAGTGAGGATCTCTATTAAGGCACTCTTTCTGGAAGATTTGCCAGTGTTCAGAAAAGGGTTCAGAACTCTTGGAAACCAAAATAGTTTCCAACCTGAAGCCCTGTGTCTCAGGATCTAACTGAATTCTGGATTCTGTTCTAGAAGTCAGCAAGCCTGAGCATCAGGCTAATGCAACTAAAATACTTTAGTTTAATTCTTTATATGTATATGAATACAGATATATTTGCTGTCAATTAAATTAGCAGAATATTGAAAGAGCTACCTTTGTTTATATTTAATTCACTAAATAAATTACATTATATTTTGTTGTCTGTGCAGAGACCTTTAGAGCAATTAGATGTAGGATGAAGAAATTTTCTAGAGTAAAATACCCATGGTATTTCTGTCTGTTTTTTTGCTCCTGAAATGATTTATGTCAAAATACTCCACAGTTCTTTTGAAGAAGAGACATTTAAGATCTTAAACATGTATTCGCAAGTCTCTCATTCAAGAATATTATTTCTCCTTACAATCTCTAGCAAAGACTAACACAACTCAAAAGGGGAGTTTACAACTTATTCATAGAATATTACTCTGACGTGACTTTGAGAGTGATTATGCTACATTTAAGGTGCAAAAAATCAAAGCAGTATACCTGTCATGTTTGAGTGCACCCATAAATAATAAAGTTCTATTCTTGTAGAACTAATTGGTACAAATGTTGGCTTGTTACAAAAGCCAGTACAACATATTCATAATCACCAAGGATTATGGAACTCAAGCATAAGAAATCATATCCGGCATAAAAAAAAAAAAAGTTAATTGGCTTCTTGTAGTTTCTTTCAAGATATGAACCATAACACTGAATAAGAAGCATCTTATGCTACCTAAATGGTGTTAACTAGGTTTTTTATACTTTTCCTTATCTATTTGTGTCTCTATAAGTTGGTTTGTAGATCCTGGGGTGAAATTGCCCTTTCTGGGGTGAAATTCTCAAGTCAAAGCTAGCCACACAAAATCTATATACCATGAGGGTATAGAATCTTTTGTCTAAAGTTCTCAACAGCCAGCTTTCTTCTGCTACATAAATTAACCCTTAGGAAACACAAAAAGAACAGTTGTTGTCCTAAATTCTACCTTTCTTCAGAGCTTGTTGGTGTCATTTTTACCCTGTCGTAAGTTTCTACAGCCTGACAAATAGGGAGTTGTTTAAAATCGTAAGGGTAAGGCAAGCGTTGATACACAGTGTCCAGTGTTCATGTTTGACAGCGAGTGGTTTTCTACTAAGTGGTGTGTGACAGTAATTGCTCCTTTTTCTCCGTGTAAAAAAACCCAACCAAACAAAAAAACCCACCAACCAATTCTCCATTAAAAAAAAGTTTCAAACTGAGACTCCCAGTCTTACACTCATGTCTAACTTAGGGCTCTGGGAAATACAAATTATGGAGATAATTTCAGCAAATATTTTTTAATAATTTTAAAACTTTGTTTTATGACTTAGGCTTCCTTCCTGGCTTTTGGGAGCTCCACTTGTATTTACTTACTTTTTTTTTCCCTGTGATTCTAAGAGGGTAAGAGTTCTTAGTCATGATTTCTAAGTTATGAAAGTAGTACAGAACAATTCTTTCCTTTCCAAGTTGTCTGTAGTTACATGCAAGTTAATAGCTAGAGGTGCAACTTCTTTCAAATTTTCTTCTGAGATGTTATTTGTGATTTTGGAAGCCATTTATCTTCTATGTAAATGTTAGAGACAAATATAAACAATGAATTTTTTGTAAAGTAAAATGAATATGTTCACTTACGTTTTTCTTTCCCCCTTTAGTAACTTCTTACAGACTATTAGCTCAAGTAGTATATGCATGTAATCTAAGGAAATGCCAGTTCATTATTATCATTGCTATCAGCCCATTATATCTAAATTTATCATTTTTAATAGTTTTAACAATATAATTATATGGCTATTTCTATATATGAAGCTTATTAATTATATTGTTAGTGATAAATGAGTAAATTATACCTCTTATATGTATGAATAAAAGGTCTAATTTAGGTCAGTAATAAAATATTCATACATTTATATTATTGAGAGATACATATCAATTTTTAACTTGCAGAACAAAGCAGTTCACTTTGGTAACAAGGAAAAGGAAATGCACTACATCGACATAAGTAAGTATAGGTAAATTATAAACAGTTTTTAATTAGGTACAAACATAATTTTAAACATTTTACATGTTCTTTTAGCATCTCACTTTCTTTGGTCCACTTGCACAATTCTTTGACAGATTCGGTTGTCTTCTCTATTTAGGTGGAAAGAACAGTATGGCTATTGCTAATATGGCAACACACCATAGCACTGTATATTGCTTTATTTAGATGATGAAAATTCTTTTCTAAAAAAATACATTTTGGGGGGATTTGGAATAGGTTAATCATTATATTTTTCATGCATAATAGAACAGAGAGAAAACAGATTTTTTTCATGGAACATATATAGGATGAATTTCACGTGAATCTGTTACGATTCATTAGCTAAATTATCTTTTGAATATGAACAAAAAAGTGAGTTAGGGACATTTCTGCCACAAAGATTGTTATGACAACAAATGACCACACAAAAGATGAATATGATTTCAGAACTGAGATATAAGCCTCCTTCAGTTCACTAAACTCAGTGATTCAAATCCAAAATGTACTCACCCTTGAAATGTATCTCAGATTCCATTTTATTCCAAACTGCAAATTTGAGAACAATTGTGGTGCCTTGAATGCTGAAGGAGAAGTAATGAACTAACATTATTTTTTTTGAGTGTATATAGAGGCCTCCGTCAATATAGTACATGTTCATAGTAATTCATTGTAATACATGTATTATAAAAGGTGCTCCGCAGTGTACCTTCCCTACTTTCCCTTAATGTACATTCAGATGTCTTGATAATATGCCAGAATAATCATATGAGCACATGTAAAATATACTTGGATAGCAATGAGGTTTGCCCATTCTGATCTCCAGTTTAAAAAAAAAAAGACACCAACATAAAAAAAAAACAACAAACCGACAAAACCAAAACAACCAACAAAGAAAATCCCCCAAAAACAGAAGAAGAAGTTCCAGATGTCAAACCTTTTCATAAAAAAAAAAAAAAATCAATCCTTTTACATCCAAAAGGCTCACCTCTAGTAGTAAAACTTACTTACTCTAAGGAGGAATTTGGTTTTCTCTCTCCTCTCTTAAAACATGCACTGCTCTCGAGCTAACTATGGGCAAAGAATTCTCAAGTAAGAAACTCTTTGAAGGAATCTTTGCAGCAAGTATTTACTAGATTGTATTACTTGAATTATAGAAACAAGAATCTCTTACAAGGAAGGACATTATTCTGTTTAGTACTACAATGAGAAACCAAGAAACCAACAAATCAAATACACATGAGGGTGTGTCTGGATACTGCAGGTTGTTGATCATAAAAGGAATTTTCTATTCCCTCTCCTGTCTGAGCAAACTGAAGATGTAGAACCTTTTTCCCGTCTAAATGATTGGTCTCAAGGATTTGTCCAGCCTTCATGGTACCTGACACCAGCAAACCTACTGAGAATGTTGTTATTGAAATCACTGGAATCACTATGGAACTTGCATATTGGAGGACTTTGACTGCTCAAAATTTATCAGGAGAAAAATGGTCATATCTGTGGCAATCTATTTACATGCACCTGCTGTTTAAACAAAATCCTTCTGTTCATCAAGTTTTTGTGTAATTCAGTTAATAAGTAAATTTGTTTCACATTAAATGTTTTTAAAATCAGCTTATCCCTGACTGTGGTAAACCCTAATATGAAGTTAGTGGAGCTTAGACATCTATTAGAGATCATTCTGACTGGTGTCCTATTCACCAGACACTTCCTTACACCTTAATGCTAATTCAGAATTAATCACTGGAATAACGCACGGTCATGCATTGAGTGAGTTAGTTTAAATGAACAACTAGGATGCTACTTCTAGGTACTCAGCAAGTCTTGGGATGTCCATTCAGTACGTTAATGCACTGTATTCTATCCTGGTTTCTCTCTCATGGCATACGTCATTATGAAATTCATTCTCTATGGTTTTATATCAACCTTAACTGTACCAGTGAAACTGTCAGCATTGAAAACAATTACCTTTTTGTGTTGTACTGAAGGTAAGTTAGCAATTGTAATTGACTGGTATTTTGACCAGCTTACCCCAATGAGATTTATCGAACAATGAATATTGTTAAGCAAAATGGAATTCTATCAGTAATACTGTAATGACTGTTATGATGAATTATTAATTCGATTCTCATCATTTCAGCATTGTCTTTAATGAAGAATGTGGAAAAAACATGAAAAGAATTATATTGTCTGCTTTGTGAAATATCTGATCAAGGAACTCCTTATCCTTATGCTTTAAGGATAATGAAACCTCAGGAAGAAGTATAGAGCAAGTTATTTAGGACATGGGTCAGAATCAGGCATGGTCTTTTTATTCTGTGTTTCTGTATTGTCACAGGCTCCATGAAGATGGCTTTTATGTGTCAGTTCAGTACCAATGATGAATAACAATTATAACAATATAACATTTTATACATACTCACTGAACAACCCCTTGCCCCAACCCCTCATTATCTTATAAATAACTGACTATCCTTTACCAAATGAAAAGCACAAATTTTTAAACTTTCTTTGAATAGTGGATCATAGTTTACTTGACTTGGTATCACGATTTTCAGAGGTCAACTGAAAACACTAACCATACTAGTTAGGCTATTAATGTCCCAGAGAATGAGTAGAGTAGATACTAAACCACAACCAATCTATAAAATTTATTTTGTAGTCAAAACTTGTAATTTATTAGCCTATTCATAGGATCTTTGCTTCAACAGCTACTTCTTTTAGAAAATTTAGAATGTACATCTCTCTCATGTAAAGAAAGTAGACAAAACAAGGAAATGTAAAAATTAAAAGGTTCATGTTCTGAGGTCCAAAAGTGAGAGTGATTAAAACCACAGGGATAGAAAAAGCAATATATAGAAAAATAATATTCTTAAATTTACATTCACTGTTTATGTCCTCTCACTTATTTTTCTATTTTCTTATTGGCTGTACAATTGTCAGTATTCCTTTGTTTTTCAAACAAGCTTTCAGCCTTTTAGATTTTCTATGTTCTTTTGGTTTAGACTTGCACTTTCTTTATTAGTAGAGCAATTATGCAATTTAAAAGTGACGTATTTGATTTTGTGGTATCTTCTTATAGATAAATAAGAAAAAAAAAGAAAAACTTTCTTAAGAGAGAAGAAAAGATTTAACACTTGTGCAAGTCTATCTATATAGTACTTTGAGGATTCATCTTGCCTAATTTTGTGATCTGAATTAGTAATGTTGCATAAACCAGGTTCCTTCAACAGTTAATGATGTTCCAATATTCTGATTTTCACTAAGAGACAAGAATAAATGGGTTTTTGTGTTACTCAGAGTCAAATATGTTTACTTAAAAGCATAGATCTGAAGTAATGAGACAACATAAAATACCCAAATTCATTACTAAGTTATAATTAACTCTAAATATAGTGGTTGTTTTTTGTGCCTGAATGGGTATTTCTTACCATTCTTCTGGCCTAAAGAGAATATCTTTGTAGCTGAGAAAAGCATTTCTAATTCCTGCTGCTATTTGTTTAATTTTGCCATCACTTTCTTCTAGAAAAAGATGGGAAGGAAGGAAACAAGGAAACTATGTTCTCTTCCATTTGTTTCTCTCTTTCTTTCTTTTGTTCCTCTCTTTCTTTCTCTTTGTTACAGCCTCTTATTGGTGAAGTTTGTGTAGCAGATTCATAAAATATTTTTGATTGTTACATGAAGGTTAAAAAGAATGCCAGAGAAGGAGGACTGCTTCTCTGGGTGGGTGTTTAAACTGGTTTATACTTTCTCTGCTGTCCTTGAGGATTTTTTTAATTTCACAAGAACATTTTCTGAGAACTCCCCATCTTCTCCTGAAAGAAATGTGTTTGAATTAGCTGTTCTTAGTCACAGTGACAAGACAGGGAGACACAAGACATGGGAAAGTTAGATAAAAGGGTAGTCTGTTTTTATCTAGATTTTTTTTAAAAAGGAAATAAAAGTGAATGTGAAGCCCGATTACCCTTTCTAACAAGGAGTTGAACATTTCAATCTTTGATGAGAATTCTGAATGACAGATCCTGGATTAATAAAGGCTGTAACATATATGCTTCTCTCAGATATCTAAATTCAGACATGAACAGGATTTTAGTTGTTTTGAAACCTAATGTCACCTTTCATTCCCTGATCATGATATAGTCTTTGTCCTAGGTACTTATGCAATTCCAGCCACTGTAATGACACCTTGTGTCCCAGGAACATATATCCATTGTGGGATATAAGACATAGGACTGTATCCATTAATTTGACACGTTGAAGATTATACCAAGGGACATGGTATTAGTTCAGTCTTTCTCAAGGTTATATTTTAGCTCTTCCTTTTCTCTTTTCTCCTAGCATCATGCTTAAAAATTTAAGTCTAGACATAAAAATTTAAAATTAATTCTAGTGTCATATTTGCTGTCACTGTATCTACTAGTTTTATGTGTGAGGGAGAGAGATAAACTTATAACCATGCATTATCTTTTCTATTTTGCATTTGTACTACTAGTAGCTGCTTGTGCTGTAAAAGGGTGCCCTGATAAAAGAGATAATACTATATATCTCAGTGGATTTTTTGTATGAATATATTTACACAAATATTAATATGCATACACATTGTAATTATAGCTCAATAAAGTAAGGTTTCATTTTAGAATCTTCATAAACTAAAACTCTAGGACAAAATTATTTTAATAATTGTAGACATTTTCAGATATTGTTTAAAGTTTAATTATAAGTGCAGCATGAAACAATGTCATTAGCACAAATACTATCTGTGCTTTACATATCTTGACTCCAATAAATAAATAATGGAGAGTCATCACCAGAATTTAATAGTATTAAATACTATTATTTAGTTGATACTGCATAGCTTAAGGAAAAGTACAATCTTAAGGAAAAACAACAAATCTCCAAAGATAAAGTAATCCCATGTCACAAAAAGACATTCCTTTATGAACCCACAGGTATATACATATATATGTACATATGCCTATTCCAATTTCATATAAATTTTACCAAGCAAAGCAAAAATTAAAATAAAGTAAAAAATAGAGAGTTGACCATTGATGGTTGCTATTACAAGCTACAAAAGTCTCCAAGCGGCACAAATCCAGAGTAATCCTGAGGTCCTGTGGTCTGCTACAAGCAGTGCCAGCATCTTATTTTCTGCAACTACAAGGGCACACAAACCTACCTATAATCTCTACACTCTTCATGAAGAAAAATCTGGATTTTTAAAAAAATATCTGGATACCTACAAATTCTTAATTTAATAGGGTGTCAAGTAACTTGGTTGGAAGATGCCCAGATTCATAATCACAGACATTTAGGCTGCATCTTGGGTACACTGTTGTCTCCATGACACGAGGAGTCACTAGGGAGAAATCTGTTTGGGTTTCGAATTCACTTTTCTTCTAAAGGGAAAATAGTCATCTACATTTTTCTTTAAAAAATATGCTTTTTACTGCCTTATATTCAAATTTAACAGACCATGCACTATAAAGGCATAAAGACACTTGATTAAAAAGCTGAGCTCCAACAGAACTCTATCAGCTCTGTTGGACAGTTTATCTGCAGAGTATCCCATAACATTTGATAAATGGAAAATGTGACATAAAGTTTTAAAACTTGAAAACAGAGATGGACTTCAGCTGCAAAACTAGAAGTTTTTGCTACAGAAATGTCTTTTTGACCCAGTTGAACTACTAAAGCACAAGTTTCAAGTAGTGGCAGCATGCTGCTGCTGCTACTTTGTTCACTTTTATGGTTAGAGGACATCAAAGCTGTAATTGAGAAAACAGGTCATCCTAATTTTGATGAGAAAGTGATCAGATTGGATGAGTGGAGTGTGGATATCAGATGCGTGCACACATATAGAGACTAGAGAATTATTTTGGTTAATTTACTGTTTACATATCTTTAATTAAAATGCTATCTTTGCAAGACAAATGCTGTACATAATCCTGGGATTATGTGCTACTGATTTTTAGATTTCTTTCTTAATCCATTTCCTTTATTTATTAAAGACAAATGTTGATCTATTACTTTGTGACCTAATAGTAATTTATTTCAGTAAGATGTTTTTCCTTCTCTAGAATCATAAAAAATAAAAAAAAAAAAATCCTTTGTCTGAAAGAGGATAAGAGATAGATGTAGTATATTTTGCCAGATAATAGGCTTTATAAAACTTTCTTATTAGACATTTTCATAAGCAAATGACTGTCATACAGTGTAGATGGTTCAACAGAAAGAGATGTGCATTTACTGAGAAACCTCTATTCAAAGTGTAAGGAAGAGTTATAGGATATGTTAGGTGGATTTTTATAGGGATCGGTTTCGGACCAGGCCAATTTAGTTTTTAAATTAGTAATGAGAAAGAATGGATAATACTAAAAATGGAAAGCTTATAAGAACTTCAAAAGACATAACTGGAACTTGTCACCATATTGAAAATTAAAGAAAAATCTGCAATAGTTAGGATACAAATTAGCTAGCAGTTCTGTAAGATATCCAGAAGACAAGAATCTAGGTTAAAAAAAGCCCAACAATTATTTTTCAGTATAAAGGTCTCAGCTGGGTCACTGTTCTGTACAATTTTACATTAAAAAAGTTTTTGCAATTGAGAAGTTTAAGCTTCAAAAAATGGTATAATAATAATTTACTTAGAAGTCTAAAGGTCATGGTGTATAAGAAAGAATGAGGGACCTAAATTAGTTTAATACAAAGACTACAGGAACATGTAACAGAAGATTTTTTGTGTGTAGAAAGGGTTAAAACAAACCAAACAAAACCAAACCAACTCGCTAGATCCACTGGTAATAAAATAGGAAATTATGTGCTTTTGTGTAGTAAAATGGTACTATTACACTTTTTTAAAAATGTTATTGATAAAGGCTTAATGATTCTTAATGATTTGAAGAAATGCTAATTATAAATGTAACAGCTGGAACTTACATAGACTTAATGAACTGATGCCTTTCTATAACAGTGAAAATTCTGAAGTAAAATTTGCAAATCTGAGGGTATGTCTTTACTGAGATATGTATACTGTACTTGTATAAGTACCATATATTTACTCCTTTTATGGAATGATCAGTTGTATTTAAAAAAAAAAAGAATAGATTGTGGACCTACATTTTCATTTGTGTGGGTAATATATGAGATGAGAGGAGAGCAGACATTGTACATGGTTAGGAAAATTTAGCTTGCAATGACAATACTAACTGCATCTGGGCTAACTTAATTCAAGATTACAATTTAAATCTGTTCAATAAAAATTCCCATTCTGTATTAGAATTGAAAATTACTTGAATTACAACCAACTTTTAAAGTTGCATCAGTAAGGAGATATTTTCTCAAAGATAAACACTAAATAACAAGGTGCACAAATATATTAATCCCTGAGTTTTAAGATCTCCAGATATAACACAATCTTGATTTAATTATATTTTTACAGCAAACAACTGACCTTTACTATAAAAACTGACGTTAGAACACATATTAGTAAAAAGTAATATCTCTCCAAATTAGGAAGCAAGTATTTTGATTTCAGTAAACTCATCAGTTATGTAATAAATATTTCAAAAGAAAAAGTTAAATGTTATTGCTTTTAATCATTAGTATAAAATATTTTTTAATGTAATGGCATCAGTTCTTTTTTGCTACTATAATACTTATACAGCCAAAATATTTTATTTTGCGCCTTTAATAACAAACCTTATCTCATTAAAATGTCATTTTCTACTGAATTAACAGAGTATTTTTTCTTTCTTTACATTAAGTTCAGCAGATGTTATTGAGTTCATTCCGTTTTTTATATAAGATGATGACAATACAATTAAGATTTTTTTCAAAACTGTAATTGTAAAATTGACCTTATTAAAATTCTACTTCCTCCATAATTAAAAAAAAACTAATTACTTGTAGTAATTGGACCAGAAATGACATTTTCAGTTCATTAATATTCAACAAATTGTTTTTGAAGATGTTCTTGCATGGTTAGTAGTCAGTCTTCAACATTTCTGTTAATTTCTTATTTAAAAGTCATTTGAAATAATAGTTTGCATTTTAATAAGACAAGGTTTTCTGAATTGATTTTATTTATAAGGTTTTTAATTGCTAATTAATGTGTGAAAATATCTACCTCCTGTAATATTTGTAACACATGAAGTGAAAGGTGAATGTAGTAGAACAATAATTTGCACATGCTGCATCGCTCTAAATAAGCATAAAAGATACCATATTTCTCACTCACAAATTTTCATTATTCTTTCTAGAAATGTCAAAACCAGGTTTAATATGTCATGGTACTGTGCACCTGAATAAAATAGTCAGTTTATCTAACATCATAAAGTAGAGGCAAATCAAAATAATGATGCGTGAACAATTTTATGAACCAGCAAAACACAACTGAGATCATTTCAAGGTGTATACTGCTTATATTATTTGATGTAATGACATTTGAACTGATATCATAGATGCACTGTAATTCTCCTTATACATTTTTGAATGTATGTGTCTATACATATAACCTTGAAGTGCAACTCCTCTGATGTCCCTGAAAAAGTCAGAGCTCAGACAGGGCTCAGTCACAGCTGTGAAGAGATTTCCCTTCTGATAAGCCTGATCCATGAGCTGTAGTGATCACTTTTAAGGGTAAGTGTCAAATTGCCAATAAAATCTGTCAGATGAAGTGAAATGTGAAGTAATTTTGAGTGACATGTCTGCATCAGAGGCTGAAGTGAAGTAATTGTGTACTTTCTTTTTGTCAGGCAAAGAATCTTCATGTGATTTTGGAGTTTATATTTCCATAAGTAGATATAAATTTTGAATAACTCTGCTTCTGTTTCTTAAACTTCAAAATCTTCAGATATTTAACCTGAATGTAAGAGTGGAAGACTGCAGGTCTTTCAGGAATTTTGGGAGCTTCTAAAGTTAGGTTGCATCTGAGAAAGAATTTTGAGGATGACAATATTGCACTGAAAGACATTTTTAAAAATATATCCTTCAGAATCACCTCCAAACCTCTTGTTTTCATGTCTCCTTTTTTTTCCCATGGAGCTTTCTTTACTCTAAGAATCCTTCTGTCAGGCCTTCTCAATTCCAGTTAATGCTTTTCCAGGTTAAAAGTAGATATACTCAGTAGATATAAAAAAAAAAAAAAAAAGTTTTTGATCTGGGGCAACCAATGTTGTATAGAACCTACTACAATTTAAACATCACCAACAGTTACTTAAATTTCTGAGTAATTTCCACTTTAGTCTGCAGTATCATAGAAGCAGAAGCAGAGAGAGTTCACAGCACTCAGGACTAATTACCAGACATTCTGCAATTGAAAGGGAGATTTAGGGCTTGACTACTCTAGTTTCAAAACAGACTGTTTATCACAACTTAAATTCCAAGTGTGTTGATGTTCAGAGTACACACACACATCTTGCTTGAAGCATCTCAATCAACACTCCTGTGCTTTCCAGAAGGAATGTACAGACAAACCCACTCCCACAGAAACATTTTGAGTTTGCAGATGATTAAGGTTTATACAGCAGGTTTATCTCTTAGTTTATAGACTGTTGGAAAGCATCAATTTGAAAAAAAAAAAAAAGTAATACCAAATCAACCTTTTTCAGGAATCTGCTTCTTCATTGCAGAAAAAGGATTCAAGAGATTCATGACTGCAAATCAAGGCCAGTAGTTTCCAGTAGAATATCAGAGAATGAGATGCAGGTATCACCCTTCCACCTTTGAGATTAACGTCCTGTGAAACAGAGAAGTCTCTGTTCATGCAATCATCATCCCCTCATTTCATTCAGGTAGGGATTCATATTCCACTACTACAACTGAAGTTTCTCACTACATGACACTCACAGATTTGAATGAGAAAAAAACACCTAGATAGGAACGAGGCATTCACATTTTTAAAATCAGAACATGATTTGTTTCCTTATTACATATAATTTCCTGGCTGTATCCACTTAACTTTCATGGTAGTTCAAAAGAGCTGTTAAGTAAACAGATGTCATCACTGTATTTCAATGGTTTCTTTTCTTTTTTTTTTGTTTTTTTTTTGTAAAATGCTGAAAATTCATTGTTTTTCAAACTTCTGGTGTATGCAGAAGTCTCACTTCTTCACAAGCACATCAATATTTTCAGCTCAGTCTGCTTTAGTGGGAATATTTATTAGACTATTCAAACTGATTTGTAGACATATATAGTAACTCTGGGGTAAAAGAAAAAAAAACAAGAGAAAGAAAAAAGAAAAGAAAATTATAGCTTTCTTAGGTCTACAGTTCCATAATAGGTCTAAAATACTAGTTCTGGCATGCAACAAGAGAATTATTTCTATCACAGTTTTGAAATAATAATGATTTTTCTCACACAGTTAATTTCCACAACAATCAATTACATTAATCATGATGTAGTTTGTGTACAATGTGTATACTTAAAACTTAAACTGCATGTCGTTTGAATAACATGCTGCAGCAGCTGCTATATATTGCATGCACCATGTTTGACGGCTAGGAAAAAAAATTAATCTAATGTGTCCTTCATACTCTATCAGGAGAAAGTGGGTAGATTTCATAGTCTTCATACTCTAATATTTATTTGACATTCAGAACCACTTTTACAACAGGAACATAAGCTGGGCATTTTGGAAAAGAAGTCTAATTATAATAATTTAAAATCATTTGAAAAAAAAACCCAAACAAGTAGATACTATATTCTAGAAGCACTATTTTGTGGAATGAATATTAAAAATTGTGAACTGTGGATATTATGTTCTCCCCCCTTAGTCCAAAGAGATAAAGTAGTGGATAAATCTTTGAAGGTTTTGAAGACATATTAGGAAGTCATAGTTCATGATTTTTATAAAATTGCTTGCTATTTTTATTAATTTTATTGAAATCACATGTTAAATTTTCTGGTTGTATTAAAATATATATACATAATATTTACTGCCCAAAAGGCCAAGGCTTGCATGATTTCCAATGCCTGTGACTTTAGATTGCTGAGGAGAGGTCTATTTACTATGTTTACAAAGGTTTCAATAAATTATTAACAATAATAGCAGTAAAGGCATACTGAAGATGACTGACATTCTACTAAGAACGCAGAATGGAAGTTACCCTGTGCAAGCCATGTGCTGAGCAAGAATCCAATTGCCCTCCATGACTGAAGGTGTGCAGCTCATTGCAGCAGACCTCAGAACAGTGTTGCACTGCCTTTATATCAGTGTCCTCAATGCTGCTTCCTTTTGTGCCCCACTGGCAGAGGCCATGATATTCCTTGTAAATTCTTGTCAGGATGAACAAAGACACCAAACCACGTGTCAGGGGACTCTTGTGACTTTATTGTACAGTCACCATAACTCCAGCAACCAGTCCACTGTTTAGATGCAAAAAGGTATTGGTTAACAAGCCCTTAAATTCTTACAATACACTTCTACAAGTGGAGACTAACACTTTTAGCCTGCTCCAGGAAGTGAGTCGGGGGAAAGCTGAGCATGAGTCTCAAGGTGGAGTAGGAATTTGGCTCAGAACAGCATTGCCCATCTCTGTGGGACCCTCTCTTCTGATCATCTTTCCTGTCACAACAGTCAGAATGTTTGATACATGGTCCATCACAGTGACATTATTCTTTGAATCCCTTCCAAAGAACTTTGTAAGTGGGCCTAGTCCATTAGCTTAGTTTTATTCCCACTTCTCTTTCTTAACTAATTTTTTCATGTGTCAAATGCAGTCACAAGCAGATTTTATTCTGGTCAGTAGCTTTATTTTAAAATTCTGCACTATTGCAGAGTAGTTGCAGCTCTACATTCTTATGCATTTATATTTTGTCATGTGTTATTTACTCTTTCCACATAGCATTTTCATACTGCAACCCCTGGCCTCTGTTCCATGTAGATTTTTTCAGTAATGCCAGATAATACATTTGCTGTTTCTTATGAGTGTTTCCATTAACCAAGATTACTGACTGGAAACTTGCACCCGGCAGCTCCACACTAACCTGTACAGTGGTAGTTTGCTCTCCCACACAGCTTTGGAAACAGAGCATACACTCCTCTGTGCTTATATCTACTGCTCTATCAACGTGAGTGTATCCTTCATGAATCCACCCTTTCTGATCAGCTGATCTTCAGAACCAGCAGGAGGTCCAGGAAGATTGTCTGAAATAAAACCTCAACTCATCGTAGCAAATATTTTCCATTACTTGTAGGAAACTGACCTGCTTCTGAAAGTCAGGGAAATTAAGTACAGCATACATCTGTTTTAAGCAATCATAGAATATATAGTGTTTTTCTTCATTACAGTATAATTATAATTTGCTGTATAAATTTATATTGTTCAGGTCTTGAATTATCCAAGTTACTCGTCCATTTCTGTTACATTTACCCACAAACTTCACTCTAACTGCCTGTGGTGCAGTACTGTGGAGTGCACAAACACACCAACTTTAATAGCTTTCTTCGCTAAGGAGGTCAATAGAAATAGCACACAGTGACCCATAATTGAATGCAAGAGATTTACTGAAAGTGATTAAGCTTTCAGAGTCACGCACAGGCAGCTGTGCTCATACATCTCAACCACGCTGTAAGTGCACATCTTTCCTCATACTGACTTGCAGATTTAGCAGTCATGTCCTAGGTCAAAGAATATACTCACAATAGAGGAACCTGAAAGTGCCTGGATGAATAATAATAATTACAATTAATAAAGTACTTTGCACAAGGGATGGCTGATGGCATTGCCAATCTTTCAAAATATGTTGTGGTTGATAACAATTGCTTAGGTCTACAAATCTTCTCTTCTTCATTTAAATTAATACTGTAACTTAATTTAAAATGCAAAGTCAAACTCAAAGCATGGGGCCAGATCCCAGGCTGTTGCAAACTATTACACATTGAGTGATTTTACCACTTAGTAGGAAGCCCAATTTCTACACTAGGTTTTCAGCTTTCATATAAAGTAAAGACAGAAATAAACAAGAAAAGAAACTTTGAGTTTCTTTTTCAAAGTGGGTGTCTTTTTTTTTTTTTTTTTTTTTTTTTTTTTTTGGATCGAGGAAAACATAAAACACAGAATTTAAATAACTGTAAAACAGAAAGCATTTAAAATGTTCCCGTTTTCACTGAGGGAAAAAATTCATGATGCTTTCTATCTTGAAAAGTCACATTTGAAATAATCAGAAACCAGTAATGACTATTCTGAATCAGGTACATGGTAAAAATAATTACCCTTTAACAACATCTAAGCAGTGAGGGTAGAATGGGCTTTGTATAAGCCATGGCCAATTCTAGTGGCTAATGTGTTTTAGATACTGAGATCTTTCTTTTACTCAGATTAAAATTTGTGCTTCCTGTTCCTTTACGTTCTGTTTGTTCGTTTTAATGGATTTGTGATACTTAGATTTAGGTATCTAAAATTCTGATGTCTGTGGTTCCATTTGAAGTAGTTGTTTTGTAGTTCTTTTTCTTCTTAATGAAAGAAAATTGACATTATTCGTCACACTGATTATCTGACAATTTTTTAATATTTACTTCAAGGTAAGATGGGTCATTCTAGAAACTTTATTGTCTGAATCTTCAGTGATTGTACTGAGACCCTAAGGTGAGAAGTTAAATGCAAATATCCAGACTTAGGGAACATAATTCACCTGTAATAATCTCCCATAGTTTTTCAGATAGGTCATCTATATACTCCTTTCTTGTCATATACCTGTAGAAGTGTGGACTCAGAAAGCAGTTGCACTACAAGTGTCTTGCCCTCTTTTTCTGTCTATACACTTGGACAGTCATAAAGTTATCTTTAGTTCATTGTTTACCTTTATTTCACCCTGTAGTATCCAATGGGGAAGCCTTGAAGATATAAACAACTTTTCAGTTTAAAAGGTAAAAAATATTAGTCACATTATGCTACACTTCTATTAGACTATGTCATAATCAATAGAAGGTCAAACGCTTATAAATAATTTAAATCTAAATCTAAATCTTTTTGCAATCATATGATTGTTGTGGGTTGACCCTGGCTTGATGCCAGGTACTCATTACAGCTACTCTCTCACTCCCCTCTGCAACTGGACAGAGGAGAGAAAAAAACCAGCAAAGGACTCATGAGTTAAGAGCTGAGAGAAATTCACTTACTGATCACCATCACAGGCAAAACAGACTCAAAGTGGTGATATTAATTGAATTTATTACAAACAGTATCAGAGCAAAAGAGTGAGAAGTAAAATAATCTTAAAAACACCTTCCCCCTATCCCTCCTTCCTTCCAGGTTCTCCCTCCTCCACCCCAGTGGTGCAGGGGGACAGGGAATGGGCTCTTAGGGTCACTTGTTGTTTCTGCCCCTGTTCAGGGAGAGGAGTCCTTCCCTTGCTCCCATGGGGTCCCTCCCATGGGGGACAGTCCTTGATGAACCTCTCCGATGCGAGTCCACCCCACAGGCAACAATTCTTCCCAAACTGCTGTCCCGTGGGTCACTCCTCCATGGGATGCAGTCCTTCATAAATGAGCTGTATCGATGTAGGCCCTCCACAGGGGCCACAAGTCCTACCCAAGAAAAATCTACTCCACCATGGGCTCCTCTCTCCACGGGCTGCAGGTCCCTGGCAGGACCCTGCTCCCTCTTGGGCCTCCCACAGGGTCACAGCCTCCTTCAGATACCCCCCTGCTCCAGCATGGGCTCCTCCATGGGTTGCAGATGGGTCTCTGCACCCTGATGGTCCTCCATGGGCTGCAGGGGCACAGCTGCTCCACCATGGTCTGCACCACGGGCTGCAGGAGCCACAGCTCCGGTACCTGGAGCACCTCCTGCCCCTCCTTCTGCACTGACCTTGGTGTCTGTATTGTTGTTCCCATGTTCTCACTCCGCTCTTCCGTGGCTGGAATTCTTTCTGCGCAACACATTTCTGTTCTTAAATATGTTATCACAGAGTCATTACTGTTATTCCTGGTTGGCTTGGCCTTGGCCAGTGGCAGGAAGTCCGTCCTGTAGCCGGCTGGCATTGACTCCATGGGACAGGGGAAGCTTCCAGCAGCTTCTAACAGAAGGCACCCCTGTAGGCCCCCTGGCTACAAAAACCTGGCCATAGAAACCCACTACAACGATATACTGAAAATGTTATGTTAATGTAAATATTAAGAATAACTACTCTGTCTTTACACTTGAATCAAGCATTCTGGAAGAATAAGCTTCCTTTCTGCAACAGACTCAAACTGTATATTATTTTACAGTCTCCTAAGAAAGGCATTTGCAAGAAGGATGCATCGTGTCTGAGACATTTGTATAAGCATTTATATAAAAGTTTTCTACGCTTTGCGACTTCCTATGGACTTGCAGTTTATCTTTGAATTTATGCCTGACAAAATGGGCACAGTAAATGAAATTCTTCTATGAATACATGAATCAGATAACTTACTCTGTTGACAGTATAAACAAAATTACCTTTGGGTCTAAATAATCTGAGAGATTAGTAGTTTATTAAGTATTCTTTATTTCTAATCCATGAGTATATTTCTGAATTGTGGTGTATCTTCTAAATTCATACGTATTTTATCACAAAGAAAATTTGCATATATAAGCAAATAATGACATTAATGAAATAAGACTATACATCAGAAGAGATAGAAACTAATAGATCGGTTGTTTTTAAACCGAGTTTTGCTCCTGTTAGAAAGAAAAAGTATTAAAAATAAATTACACTGCATCTAACAGGTCTGCCTGAAGTCTCTTTGTATGTGTGGGCATATGTTTAGATCTAAAATGTGAGTATCTATGCCTATATATGCTGTGTTATATTGTATAGCATAACACATATTTTATTAAATTAATTTAATAAAATATAGATTATATTGACATCAATATTTAGTAGTCACATATGTTTGCCCTATTCATGTTGAAAACTCATGATATTCTCACAGAACTTGATGGTAAATCTGTTAGAAATGCATTGTGATGCAATATGAGAGATTCTTTAATTTATGAAATAAAAAATACCAAGGGCCTGCTTTTTGCCTAACATTACTGACATAACCAGCACGTACTCTGGAAAAGAGAATTATGAAACCTTCCAACCCTTCTTTCATTGAGATCTTGAAGTACCAAAACACTTCATTGAGTTACACTCAGAGTAGAATATATAATAAATAGAATAGAGCTTGTGCCCTAGCTATAGAGTGGCAGAAGAAGGTTTTGTTACCATTCTCTGCTTTACTGAATGTGTCAATGTGAGTTGTGAGTCACTGCAGACGTTCTGAGATCTTCCAGCACCTTCATGACTTCATTCACAATCAATGAACTATTAAGGTTAACATCTAAATTTTCATTGCTAGGTTCCAAAGTGACACGCACCTATGGCATTTCATATAGCTCAAAGCAATAACTACAGATTTAGAAACATTCAAATTCCAGTAGTAGCGTTATTACTGTCTACTTATAGGTTCAGAACTGTTGTTTCAAACAGTATTTATGAGAGGTTCCTTTTTTAAAAGATTCCGAATCTCTGGACTCAGCTTTAAGGGGGTTCTGTTTTCTATCAGTCATGTCAGATCTGGAATAAAAGGTCCATTATTATTATCCAGCATAAAATCCTCCCCCCTTTTTTTTTTTTTTCTGGTAAGTAGCATATAGCAGTTTCAATTATAGCTTATTTTTTACTCTGACCTGTACTTTTTATGCTTTTCCTCTTTCAGCTCTCTCCCCCCATCCCACTGTCAGGGAGTGATGCTTAGTTGCAAACTGAGGTTAAACCATGACACTCTAATAACCCTTTCAATGGTGGCTTATTTTTTATTTTGACTGCTACCTACAATTGCCAGTTAAAGACAGACCCAGAGCTTGCCATACATATTGTTAGTTTTAATTCAAATAGATATCACATAGAAATGTTTTAGTTGAGTGTACTGTGCTTTTTATAAAAATTAGGAGCAGGACTTTTGAGGCTCTAGTTTCATATTCTTTGGTAATTTAATCCTATTACTCATGCAACAATACAAGATAAAAAAACACTGGTAAAAAGGAATTCAAGTGTTTGATGCTTAAAACACTTGATGATCTAAATACTGATTATACGGAGTTCTTCATAATTACTATCTATCTTTAGTTTAATCTCTTGATCTCCTTGTATAAACAGTTCTTCTAGGTTGTGATTCAGAGCAATAGTTCTGAAGCAACCCCTAGATGAATTGAATTCCAGGGTAGAAGAGACTAAGATGCAATTTATATTTCCTTTTTCCTCTTCTTCCCCTTTTTTTTTTTTTGGCCTAAAATTTATGTGAGAAGGTTAAAGTCCAGTATACATGAATGGTTTTTCAGATTTCTAATAACCATTTAGTTCAATGTTTATATTTGACCCTTTTTATTCGATATTAACAAAACGGAATGAGAATGTTATTTCCATGATCATAGATATCAGAAAGAGCAGTCCTGAAGGATGACCTGTGAAGTGTGAAGATTTGTTAGCAAAACAAACCAGTTGCTTGGTCTTGTTTGTTATTTGACATTTACCACTCTCCTGAAGTCTTCAGTCAATTTTTCAAAGAGCAAAAATGCCATGTCACAAAAATTGCCATAAGTCTTAGTGCCTTGCAAGACTGAGTCTTTAGTGAGGCACCCAAAAGTCAGATTTTTGTCTGGCTACACTTATTGAACAATGATGCCTTTCAAATGCATTTATACAAATCAAAGCCTATTTGTGAAAGAAACAATTCAGTAACTCCAATATATATAATTTAACCCACCCCAACTAACTGAATTACAACCTCACCTTTAGAAGCTATTCCATCACACCAGTGCTGGGGCACAATGATAGAATCAATTTGAGTGGCTTTCCCTGATGCTGCTCCTGAGCTATTTGATCAGCAATCAAATATCTAAAATGTTGCTATTATTAATGTTAATTGCATAGCTATGGAGGCCAAGTTCTACTCTCTGTTTCAATTATAGTCCCCTGACTTTAATGGGCCTTTACAGGTAGGAGCGAGGGTAGTACCATGGGTGGCACAGATTATAAAAGGGTACTCCTTCCACACTTTTTAAATCTGGACTACTCATAGTCCTGGGGACCTGATCCTCAGCCCCAAGTCACTACTAGGATTAATATTTGGATTAGTCTTCAGACAACCATTAGGCCAACAACTCCATGGACACTAGGGAGGCAAAATGCATGCCAAGAGGATCGTGGCACTGTACATCATTGCTCCTTCCACAGTTTTTATACTTGTTTTTATTTTATTCCACAGTTTTTATTTTTTTTATATAGTGCTGATGCACTATATAAAATCTCCTCCAAATCTAGAGTTCATTAAATTTAGGATTAGGGTTCAGAGAACCATGAAGTTTGCACCTCCAGGGACAGTAGGGTTAGGAAAAACATGCAAATGTGTGCACAGTACTTCACTAACATTGTTCCTTCCACACTTTTTTAATCTGGACCATCCATGATGCTAGTGGCTGCTCAGATTGTAGCCTTCATTCATTTTAGGATTAGGATTGGAGTTCAGAGATCTCTCGGAAGCCTTTTGTCTTTATAGGGGTGGAATATGTACATATACAGGAGTAGTAGTTGAATAATGTGATTTGGTTTGGTTTTTTTTAAATGTGTCAATTCCTTTTCATTTTCTTTTCAGAGTTAATTAGGAAGTATTAAGTATGGAGGAGGGCAGGGGGTAAAGAATTTTATGAGACATATGCCAAACAGTTCTACAGCTACTCTAATTAGATCTAACTTCCAAATGCATATAAAAAAGAGCCATCAGAGAGAGGTTATTAGAAGAACCATACTGAACAATTTAACAGTAAGTTGGAAGCTGAAGAAATAAAATGCATATTCCGGTGGGATTTATTTAAAAAAAATAACAGGAGTCTGTTTTGACTGATTGTATTTGTAAAGAAAAGTTAACCAAATGCTTGTCTAGAGTGAGTTGAGGTTTCTTATTTTGTTTTTAATAGAAAACATCTAGGAGACTGAAAAATGCTTAATGTCTAGTACTGGGTGTATATTCCTAGTTTCAAACTGGCTTGGCAAAGTGTCTTGGAAATTAACACCTAGGTGACTCTGCAAAAGAGTAAGCAGAAAAGGATAAGCTGAACCTGAACTCTCTGTGGTGCCATGAAGAGTACAGAGACTCAGCTAGATTTGACCATTAGCACCATCATATATGTGATCTGTTTTGCAGAAGTACTGAAGGAGGCACCCACCAATTCAGTCCCAGATATTGCAATATTTTGAATGGCAGGGACCTGATGAAGACTGACAGAAGTATTAGATTTTTTGCCAAATGCAACAAAATGAATGCAATTTTATTATATGTTTATTAACAAACAAGATAATTTTGAGAGAACATCTGTCCTGGCAGCAGGGAGAAAGGGAAGAGAACAGCTGCTTTGAGCTATTGCCAGCTGTCTCCCCATTTTTAAGCTCAGATCCAGAGTCAAATGACTGTGCAGAGCCCTAATGAATTTACAGAGTAACCTGCTTAGGACAGACTCCTCCCAAGGAGTCTCACCTTAAGACTTTCCCTTAGAAATCACTTCATGAGCCATAATGGTCAAAAAAATTGGAGCCTTGTTAAATTCTGAACGTCCTATGGAAGGGGTATGGCAGATGGGACTGCACATAAAGCTATAACGCCATATTGAGACTTGCCTCAATTTGGCAAAGCCATGACCACAGAAAAGCAAGGTGAGGCAAGGCAAGGGAAGAGCACATGCTACTGTATGAAAGAGGGTAGAGGGTAAGGTCTCAATATCATAATTTCTCCATAGGTAAATTTCGATAGCAATGTCAGTTCCAGCTTTCATTTAGAATATGCCTGTGTCATGGTTTCATTCAACAAGCAGCTTCACAGGGCCTGCTATTCTCTTATCTAACCCAGTCATGCTATAGTTGTGACTTCTAAAATATCAAGGTCTGTAAATAATATTTAAGGATAAATAATGGACAAGCAATGTAAAATATCCTATATTTATCTTACTTGTCCTGATATCCTTTTTTGTTGTCTATTGTGATGAGCAAGGCATAAAGAACAGTAAGTTAAGGCTATCTGAAAAGGTCAAAGGCCTGTCTAGCCTTGTATGTAATCTGAGAGTCTGGTATGTACTTAGGAAAAACAGACAGCTAAAAGAGAAGTATAATCCTTCAGCTAACAATGAACCTTTTTTGCCATTATTTTTTGAAGATTTTTGAACCTCTTTACATTTTCGATGAGTCCAACAGATTTTTATATCTTGTATGAAAATAGAACAACTAAGCCTCCTGCCTAATCCTTTATTCAGCTACCTCAGTTCTCTAGCAAAACTAGGTAATAAACCTGTGGAGTTCTTCTTAATGCCATATGTGGCTTTAGAAATCTGTATCTTATTTTTTTTCTGTTTCCGCTTTCCCAGAAGGGTTATAACCTTTTAATCTGTCCTCACACAGCAACTTTTTCATATATTTGATTATTTTCTTTGCTTTCCTTTCTTTCTATTAGAGTTCTGTGCCAGTACTTTTGAGATGGGAGGACGAGACCTGCATACAGTCCCAAAGACAGTGAAAGAACAGGGGGTTTCCACATAATGGAATAATGGCATAATGAAATTTCCGTTTTATTTTTTCTTTCTTTCTTTCTTAATAATTTGTGATGTCCAGTTTAACTTTTTGAGCACTTATGTTCGCTTAGCTAATTCAATTCAATTTTATAAATCAATCTGCTTTAACTTCAGGATCTTTGGACCCATCACAGTCTTTGGATAAGTAGAATTATTTTTTCTATGTGAACAACATTTTATTTGACATTTTATTGTGCTCGCCCTTTTCTCTGGATCCCTCACTAAACTCAAAGTTCAAATGAAAGCATAAATAAACAACTTCTATCTATACAGAACTAGTGCTTTTATATCCATCTTAAATTCTTTATCAGTTTTCACTCTTCAGTAGGTCAACCTAAAGGCAACCGCTTGCATCTCTCCCACAGTGCTCCTTCTGAGTTTTTTTTGTAATCAACGTCCTACACCTGTGGTGGGTCTCCTGCTTTCATCTGTACTCTGTTTTTTCTCACTAATGAACACGTTGTCTGTGTGCTCAATACAGAGCAGTCTCACATTGCATATGCTGAGCCTTTGCCTTTCCTGTGTTCAAAAAGTCAGAAGATTCAGATCAACTGTACTCTGGCTGAGTTATGAGGTTCATTCTGAATGGGATTTTGGGTGACAGGCTTACAGTTTATACTCCTATGCTTCCAACTCAGGTTTCCCCTGACCTGATGTATCATTGCGGTAAAGCAAACAGAACTTTCTGCTCCAAGTTATCTTCTGGATTTCATTAGAGTTTGCACCATATAACCCAAGGCAGTTCTTTCTGGAATTCTGCAAGGAACAAAGTATCAGAATACAAACATGCAATTATTAGTTCTGACTAGCTGACCTGAGAGTTGTGAAGATCGCTATGATTCTACTGAAACTGTTCTCTCTCAAGCTGCCATTCCTTAGAAGTATCTGCATGCTGCAGCACAAGTGACACTTTAGATTCGTAGCAGAGTTTGAAAAAAGTATTCTTTGTGCACAAATCACCCTCTGAGGGCTGCAGAATTCCTATAGGAAGTTGTCTACGGCAGAACTGGGAGAACACAACTGTGCTCACCTTTAGTAGACAAAAAATAACATTGTGTGGGAATGAAGAACGGTTTCACTTATTTTTTTCTTAGGTTTGACCATTGCTAAAACCAAATGTCAGGGAGTGGAACGCTATTTTCTATCAGCAGCATCTGTCTTCTTGGCAAATTCCTCAGACAATTGTATTGGCAGCTTTGTAGTAGCCTCCAGGTCTGTCATGTAGCTCCCCTTGTCCTTGCAACACTGTTTTATAGTGATTCAATTTGTTTCTGAATAATATCTGCAATTTTTATGCAATTAAACTGCAACACAAATCACTTCTGAGATCTCCAAGCCAGTGTCTTTATGGAAATATGTAATATTTATTAACTATTGACATTACCCCTACCAAGCATCTTTTATAATAAATAAGAATTACAACACAAATTGTTATTTGGCCAGCCTGGAAATATTCCAGCCTTTACATTGATACAGTCCTTTGTCAATATTCCTGTTTTTTTCTTAGAGTTACACAAACATTTTTCAGATTGTTGCACTCAGGTTTAAGCCATGATAGTCTTATTTATTATTGGTTAATCTACGCAGTTAAAAATGCCTGCCACTTGCTGGATGTTGTGACCAGACGACTCTCTGTAAATAGTTACATAATAGTTTTATTTTATATGGCTTTTTATCCAGCATCAACTTATTCTTGGAGATTAACTATTAAAAATATACTTGCAAAAGCTTTACAGTCCAGATTAAAAACTGAATTCTCACTGGTGATAAATATGTAGAAATTAATTTTGTATTCATTTGAGAATCTGACATTTAAATATTAAAACCAATTATAAACTGCTTCCTTGAGTTCACATACAGCAATATATTTAATAAGCAAAATATATATTTGTGAAAAAATATCATCTTACATAAAGATTTCCTGACAAATCCAGAGGTTAAAAAAGCCACAGGCCTAAATTAATTTTAAAAACCTACCTTCTACTGACAGGTTGATTTGAAACTCTTTTTGTTCTTTTAGTAAATAAATTCACAAATAAAAAGAACATTTTCCAAGAAAAACTGACAGATATTTTTACAAATATTTCTCTTTGAGAATAGGAAGAACCCTTTGTCAGCTTCAAATAATTCAACATCTCGTCAAAATTCTTACTGATGGAGAATTAGATACTTTATTTCTTTGGAACTCATATTAAACAGATCTTGCATAGTTAAATATCTGAAAATTTGCAAAGTAGTTGTTCAGATTCTAAAGAGGTTTGAATCAAAATATTTGAAGAGTTAGGAAAAAATAATTATTTTTAAAAATTGACATATTCACAAATCAATTTATTTTTGTCATCAAAAGTGCTGAAGTTACATCTTATTGAAACATAGGCTAAAAATTAAAATATTTTTAAAATTAAAGAATATCCATTTTTCTAACCTTCTCATCTTTTGTATTAAGGCTCAGAAATAATAGCTATGCAACATGTTTAAAAAGATCAAGTAATGTAAAAAAAAATATTGTTTATAAAAGGAATAAGAATAACAACCATATAATAATACCTCAATCATTAAGTGTTAGTTGTAATGTTAAGGAAGGTATATTTATGTTAATTGGCTGTTTAGTTCAAACAGTATGTAGGAGCAAAAATTAAGGATAGCTTAGCATAAAAATATGTAAAATTCTTACAATTTTTTTTTGACAGATTATTGAAATACTCATATAAAATCAAAATAAAATTACTCTATCAAGTAATAGATAAACCATAAAAAATGTATTGGAGAAAATACATCATAAAATCATAGAGTCACAGAACCATAGGATCATTTGTGTTGGAAGGGACCTTAAAGATCATCTGTTCCAGCCCCCTTGCCATGGGCAGGAACACCTTCCACTAGATCAGGTTGCTCAAAACCCCATCCAATGTGGCCTTGAACACATGAATACATCTTGAACGCTTGAATACCTCCTAGGTAATGCTTACAAACATTTAACTGAAGTATTCTCTGGGGATAGGCACATGTAAAATGTCACTACTTCCACAGGTTAAGATGCATGATATATTTGCCTCACTCCTGCTAAGATGGTGAGTTTATGATGATAAATGGCAATATCTTTAAAGTATTTAGGTTATGTTATGTGATTGATTTTCACAATAAAGCATGTTTATGTTCTATTTTTTTTTTTTTTTACTTTTAGTGGAAGTATTCACTTCTTAATATGTGATCAAAAGAATTGGAGAAAAAAAATAATCTTAATTATCATAATCAGCTGATCACCAGTGGCCTACACACTGTATTTTAGGACATTAAAATGTAGGTGTCCCAAATTCAGCTTCTTAGAACAAAATTTAAAAGTTGCCTTTTGCAGTGGATCAGTGGTTGTAGATCAATACATTCTTCATTAAATCCATTGTTGCATTGATTTGTGATAGCAAAACTTAACCCTAAAGTACTTAAAAATCAACTAGTTAATGGCAGGATGCAATGTCAGTGCTTTATTAAGGGTTGAATGCTGACTTTGATCTCACTTGAATTATTGTTTTCACTTTATCCTGCTGCAACTTCTTTCTTTCTCCATCCTCAGTCCATCCTATAAGAGTAAACTGCACTTTTATATTGCTGTGGCACCAGTGAGTCCCTAAGATGGGTGCACTCTAGACATGTTTTCTTACCCATGTTTGTCTTCCACTCCTACAATGAAATCCAGATGAGCAAGAGAGCACTTTTCCCCTCATGGATCTTAGGTGTTAAAGTAGTGAAAATATCCAAGGATTTGAAAATTATTCAGATAGTAGTATTTGCTTACCTGCCATACCTCCTTCAGTTTTCAGATATGACAACAAAACCTAGGATGACTTAGCTGGAGCACTAAACAGTTGTATAAGAATTTCACAAATGTTTGCTGTTTGTTTTTTGGTTAGGCTAATTTTCATATAGTTCAGAATATTCTGCAAATGTTGCAAAAAGACAGAAAAACAAATGTCTTATTTTCAAAATGTGCAGCAGAAAGCAATTAGTATCTGCTTAAGAGATTAGAAAGAAATGATAAAATTTTTATTTCTCTCCCCCCCCCAAAGTGATGTTTGCAAGGTAACCCTGTTCTTGACCCACTTTATCAAATTCTTCCTAGATACAGAATTTCTCTGTCACAAATGAGAACGGTTTTCAGCAGTGAGAGATCAGTTTCTCACTATTTTTTGAGGTTACGCTTCGGTTGTGTAGAGCAAGAGGCTAACAGCTTGTAACATTGTTAGAAACCACTGATTGCAGACGGCAACTCTTGTGAATTGCCATTGTATCAGGATGTAATACTTTTAAGTTCTCTACGCTGTTAAAATTGTTTAAGTAGTTTTGCTGTGATTAATCAAACCGATCAAATAAAAGTGCAGTTAAAAAAAAAAATTTGGACTACCCATCAAAAAGTGAAAACTGAGCAAAACTAATTCATAGAAATGTGTCTGCATAAGTAGAGAGCAAAACGAGCTGAATATAGTATGGGGGAAGAAAGAAGGTGGGGGAAGAGAAAGAAAAAAACAGAGAAATTCTCTCTCAAACATTCCATAGATTCACAAAGATATATCGGTACCAGAAAACAATCAATAGCCAACCAATTTGTCTTTCAAGTGACTAGGAACATATCCTTTCCAATTTGTCTGGTTTTTAATGTGAAGAAAAAAGGTTCTGCTACACGCTTTAACTGTGAAAAACGTCTTTTTTGTTGTTGTTGGTAGAGCACTTTTATTTGAGAAAAAAAACATGTTCTTCTGTTTCTAGTTCATAATTTCTATTTCTGACTTCAGATTTGATTTGCTAAGGAAGATTTGTGTGTGTTGGATATGATTTTGCTGTAGCTTCCTCATATGTTTGATAAAAGAAGTTAAGAATTACATAGATACTTACCAGCATATAAATGAAGCAGAAGAAAGAGTATATGGAATTTAAATGTGGGCATAAAAAACCAGCCTTTGTGTGCTCATACTCCCAGTAATCACATTAGCAACAGCTTGAATTTAGAAAGTGCTTTATGTAAAAATGTATAAAGGACCACCTTTGTAATGCACTTACAAAGAATAAACAAAGTGAAGGACTATAGAGAATTGTCATGGCATGCATTTGGTCAGGCTCTTCTCCCAAACAGGGATTTAATACCTCTTTTTCCTCATTCACCCAGAAGCAATAAATACAATTCAGTGTTCAATCAGACATCCTTTTACTTACATAAGTGTTTTTCTTTGATTTTGTAAACTGTCACAATTAGTACTTCTGGACTGGGAAATGGATATTGGGTAGCCAGTCCTTTCTTTTGTCATCATTTATATAATCTGTGTACTTCCTCAAAGAAAGAAACTGTCCAAAGCGTTTAAATACAGAGTTTTTGAAATTGAGTCTAAAGGGAGAAAAAAACCACAAACAAACAACCCCCTCCCCCCGAACAAAAAAAAAAACAAAAAAACAAACACAAAAAAACCCCAAGATAAAACCAAAAAACCTAAACAACAAAACTGAAAACTAACCAACTACAATAATTCTTGATTTATTGTTCTCATTTCTGTTCCCACAGTTGAGGTACTGAGGTCCCAGGCCACAAAAGTATTTGAATATATTTGACAAGATTTTCCTCTATCAAAAACCAGAAATGAAAGCACTTATTATTTGTCTGAGACTTTCACTCAAATATTACTCCACAGAATCCAAAATCCAAATATAATTTTTTAATTTTTAACTCCAGCAGATAAACCTTATTGATGATGACTGCTTCTGCTGAAAGCGTAATCTTTGGAGTGGCTACGGGTCAGTTTACCTCTCCTCCAACTCACTTTCTTTGCATTTACCTGCCATTCCCACCCCTGTAATAAATGGCCTGGGACAGGTCTGCAGATCCCCCATACCACAGGGGTATGAACTCCCTGTATATGGCAATTCTTCATCATTACAGAGAGTGTACTCTAGTCTAGGCTTTCCAGTTTACTTTTTGTGACCTTATAGCTGCTTTTAACTGTAGATAAATGTTTAAATTCGTGTTTATGCTGTAATTTACTGCTTAGTATCACAGAAGAATGTAGTTTGGAAAGAATCTCTGAAGATAACCTAGTTTCTTCATACTAGAAACTACTCTACATTTGAGCAGAGACTTGTCACAGCTTGCAAACTCTTTGGTTTAGGGCAGGAACAGCTTGGAAAAGGGCAGTGGAATCTTTGCCTATATGGCATAGGTAGACAAAAGGCATTGAACCTGCCACGTGCTACCTGGGCCAGGTACCAGCTGTGGACCTCAGAGTTCATCTATTTGCCAGCAGTCTTGGCAGTATCAGTGCCTGTCTTACTGAAAACTGTTCTGATCCACTGATCCAGATCCACTGCAGGAGTGGAGCAGAGTACAAAGGACAGGAGGCAACTTTACTAGCAGAACCACAGATGTCAGGTACCTGTCTCAGGTGTGAGAACGTGTTGCAAGTTTTCACCCAGAGTCAAACACATCCTATCTGTGATTTAAACTGATCTACTTCACTTTGCCATGGAACACATTGCAGGAGAAATCTATTTTATTGAATTCATATGTTAAGAAAATGAAAATCAAACCAAATGACCGTGCTTTGTTATATAGGTACAAGTGTGCCAAACTAAAGTCCAGAGCTCAAGTACTCTCTTATATTCAAAAGCAAATAACTTCTGAAATGATTGTTTCAAACTGTAATTAGAATCCAAGACACTGGGCTGCATTCGGAGGAATGTTACCAGAAGTCAAGGAGGTGATCCTTCCCCTCCGCTCAGCTCTGTTAAGGTTGAATGTGGGGAGCACTGTGTCCAGCTCTGGGCTTCCCACTGTGAGAGACACAGATGATAATACTGCAGAGAACCCAAAGAAGGGCCATTAGGAAGATGAAAGGACTGGAACATCTCTCATATGAGAAAAGGCTGAGAAAGCCGAGACTATTTAGTCTGGAGAAGAGAAGACTCAGAGTGGATTACATCAATGTATATAAATACCTCAAGGAAGGATGCAAAGAAGATGGAGCCAGGCTCTTTTCAATGGTCCCCAGTGACACAACCAGAGACAATGGTCACATAATGAAACACAGAAGACGCTATCTGAGCATAAGGAAACACTTTTTTTGCAGTGAGAATGGCTGAGAACTGGCACAGGTTGCCTAATAAGGCTGTGGAATATCCCTTCTTAGAGATATTCAGGGGCCATCTGGCCATGGGCTGGGGTAACTGGATGTAGGCAGCCCTTATTCAGCAGTGGGGCTGGACCAGATGACCTCCAGAGGTCCTTGCCTTCTCAATCATTCTGTGACATAAGAATAAAATCTGTGTCTTTGCTGTATGCAACAACAACCAGATATTCTTCAAAACTCAGTGTTAACTTACCAAATTGACTGCAGGCTCTTTCATTCCATGTTTGCACTGCTTCCCATCAAGCCCATCAAGTCGGCATGTAATATGTACATCTGATACTTCCGTCTTCACTGTTAGGTCACTGAAATTTTGTTAGATTAAAATTTTGGTTCTGGACTCTTCATCTTTTATGACGCAAAAGATGAAAAACTTTTCTGAATTTGACAACCAGTCTCTCCATATATGGGAGCACCTCTACTATGAAGACAAGCAGAGAGATTTGGGGCTGTTTAATATAGAGAAGAGAAGGCTCTGCAAAGACCTTGTAGCAGCCTTCCAGTACCTGAATGGGGCCTATAAGAAAGACAGGGAGGGACTTTTCATTAGGCCATTTAGTGATGGGAGAGAGGTAATGGTTTTAAACTGAAAGAAAATAGATTTAGATTAGATATTAGAAAGAAATGCTTTACTGTGAGGGTAGTGAGATTAGGAACAGATTGCCCAGAGAAGCTGTGGATGTCCCATCCCTGGAAGTGCTCAAGGCCAGGTTGAATGGGGTACTGCACAAACAGTTCTAGTGAAAGGTGTCCCTGCTCATGGCAGAGGATTTGGAACTAAAAGATGTTTAAAGGCCCTTCCAACCAAACCATTCTGTAATTCTATAAGACATTGCATAGAAAAAAATTCTACATATCATGAAATTGAGAAGATTGAGTTTTATAAGATTAAAACAGTACTTGTAAGAAGCTTCTTTCTTCCCCAACCAAATCAAGATGTTTAATAGTTTCAGCTGTGAACAGCTATTCTACTGCTTCTTCAAAAATTTCTAAAGCCAGTCACTGGGCTGATCTATCATTCACAGTTTTGCTTTTGTATATGTTTTTTGGCTACTTTGCTGAATTTTATCTCTAAACATATTTTACCTTCTATGTTTTCACCTTTAGAATAAAACTTATATAGTCAATCAACTCTTGTCAGGCTTTTAGAGACCTTTTTTATAATTTAAAATAAATCTTCATTTAACATCTAATTTTTTTTTTTTTAGCTTTCACTCCTATTGTGGATAAAGAAATTAAGCAATTCCTCTCTAATTTATATACTTAAATTAAGTATATACAGGGATTTAGAGCTTTATTTTGCTACCTCTCAAAAATTCCAATATTGGATTAAGATCCTAAACTATTTTATATGAAATAAATCACCCAAACCCTTTTTTTTTTACTGAACTAATGATATACACCCATTTTTACAATTGAAGTTGTTAGTCTTTTGATACCTTTTGTGAAATAGAATATTCTATTGGCTGAACCTTAGAGAAAATTTAACATAAATTTCTATGTGTTTCAAACACAATGGAATGATTATGTTCTCACCATAAATACAAGTTGTAGTGTAAAACATATGGCAACTGGGAAACTGGTTATAAAAGAGATATATCAAAATGCTTCAAATTCCCTACTTTTCCCCACCACAGTACATATTAATGGAAGACTAACTCAACTGTTTAAAGAAGTGATATTTATAAAAGGAACAGTTGTGGTGGAAAAGGCCTCTAATTTTACACACCAGTGTGAACATTAGGTTGTTTCAACCAGCCTCATTAAAAAAATTTTCTGAAACTAGAAAAAAACACTAATGGAAAGATATTTAAGTTTATATTGTCAGTAGTACCAAAATAGACCAGACAAAATTAGATGCCCTGCATTAAAAAAAATCAAGAAAATAAAGATATTTTAAAAAATACCTATTAAAAATATATATATGCTCAATCCTGTTAATGCAAAACTAATGCTAATTTCAAATCACAAACAATGATTATGCTGATTTCTTTTACTGTGCTGAAACAAAATATTAATGTAGACAGGGCATCATCAAATGGTAATAAATGTTAAGCCAGAGGAAACTAATTCCCTGCAGTATCTTACAGAGGCTTAATTTTTTAACTGAATCTTTAGTGGTGAGGTTATTGTCTATATGACTTTTTCAGAGCAATTAAAACATAATTATCAGATGTGCCCTGCATACTACCTATGACTCAAAATAAATTACAGAAAGATACTTTTATAATTTTCATTTTGTGTTAAGCATATATATTGAACCTGGAACCATCATAGGGGAATGTGAGTGATTCTTTTTTTCCCAGTGCTGTTTTGTGAGCTGTAGAATTGAGACATTTCATTGGTTATATGTCATCTCCTTGGAACACCTTTGTTGTGAAGGTATTTCAGCTTGATTTAGCTTTTAAATCCAGGATGAAAGCCTAGTTTCTTGATGCAGCTGTAACTGTTCATTGAACTGATGGCAGAGATGTTACTTCCACGTGTATTTCTTTGGTTTGGTTAGTTTTATTACGCTATGACGCTTTGCCTAAGAGGAGTAGTAAAAAGTCTGATGGTATACAACAATGTCTGGGTCAAAGTACAGCAAAAGCACACAGAACATTCTGCAATTTCTTTGAACACACAGTCCTAGAAATACACATAAAAACTACATGAGCATCAGACCAAACCTTACATACAAATTAAAAAAAAAAAATCTTTCTGCTTTTATTCCTTTCCTAATTAGTTTCAGTCCCAAGGCAACCAATTAATTACATCCTTTGAAAATGAACTTTTCCCCTTCTAAATTCATTCAAGCCTTTCCTTTCCCCAGTCTCCAGGCTCTGCATTTTCCATTTCAAAATTTAAATCATTTGTAAATACTACAAATAAAAATGTCCTTATATTTTTAATGTTCTACTCTTAATTTTGAAAGTTTTAAAACAAACAAAAAAAGAATCATTTTTCTTTCAAAGTACTCTCTCTGTCTAGAGAAATAAGTGTAGATATCTCTCTTATGAAAAAGCAAATTACAGAGAAGTTTGAAGTTGAAAGCAAAAAAAAAGTTTTTTTCTAGGGAATTTTCATGTGTGTGTTTCAGCTTAATAAATAATAGTGAACAAAATATAGCAGGCTTTGATAGAAGTTCATTTCTAGTCAGTTAATAATATTTCACTTTTTTTCATACCTCAGACACTTATACAAACAGGAAAATAGGGAATTGAAGTCCTGTAATGTATATGTCTTCATGCAATCTACAATTTCATTATTTGCTATTTCTGTTTCTGAAACATCACTATGCAGAGGCCTGGAGTGGCACAATAGCAGTCAGCTTCAACAATCACACACACACTGCTTTGTGCGTAACCCTCATAAGAACAAGGATACAAATAATTGCAAGATTGGCTGTAAGCAAAGACTGCAGCAACTAAATTGCTATACAACCCAGCACTGGAAAAATATTGGAAATATTGGAATACAGTTTGTGGCTTGACAAAATGCTGAAACGTTTTTTATGAATAAGAAAAAAAATTACAAAGCGTGAAGACTTCAACATTACATAATCATAGCATCATACCTCGGTTTGGGTTGGAAGAGACCTTAAAGGTCATCCAGTTCATAGTTAATGATGCCATACTCTGTGCTATATAATACTAATATACAGGAAGCTTTTTTTTTCATATTTATGAGCCAAAAGAGTATGTTTTGTTAAAAGAAAAAAGAAAAAAAAGAACAATTAGGCAATGGAATGTCTTGTATACTTACTAATGGATGAATTTAGGCTGTAGTAATGAAATCAGGAGATAAATAGTCTAGATCTTTGTAGTTTAGACATGGAAAATCCCACAAGTCTTTGTATTTGATTTCCAGCACATTTTAGTTTGTCTGCAGGACCAGAATCATGAAATATCAGTTGTCCAATCTCTAACTAGTTCTGAAACCGAGAAGGAAAGAATTATTTCAGTCCTGCTTGCTTTCTTTCCTTTTTTTTTCTTTTGTATAAGTAAATCAAATCTAATTGAGAACTCAGTATAAGTCCTACCTTGCAAAACATTTGATACCACATTAATACTGCATCTTCTTTTTTCCTATTATCTTACAAATAATTTTCATGCAGCTATTAAACTCTGTCACAACAAACAATACGGACAACTCTCCTTGCCAAGAGTTTCATCAGAAAAATAACTTTATTTTTCTATCTCATAGATATATTCTTCACAGACTGGTTATTACGGTTAAGATTCATTATTTATTCATACTGACTGTGTGAAAATTACCCAAGATTTATAAGTTGCCCTCAGGTAAAGATATTCAAATCAGAATCAAAAGAGTTTTCAAATATTGAATAACAGATTTTTTTCATCACTTCTATCTGAAATTGAATTGAAATTGACTGAACACCAAGAGTATTGAGATTTTAGACCAAGTGCCTGGTCCTGCACTTTGGCCATAACAACCCCCTGCAGCGCTACAGGGTGGGCACAGAGTGGCTGGAGAGCAGCCAGGCAGAAAGGGACCTGGGAGTTTGGATTGACAGGAAGCTCAACATGAGCCAGCAGTGTGCCCAGGGGGCCAAGAAGGCCAGTGGTATCCTGGCCTGGATCAGGAACAGTGTGGCCAGCAGGACCAGGGAAGTGATTCTTCCCCTGTACTTGGCACTGGTGAGGCCACACCTGGAGTCCTGTGTCCAGTTCTGGAGCCCTCAGTTTAGGAAGAACATTGAGGTGCTGTAGAGTGTCCAAAGAAAGGACAACAAGGCTGGTGAAAGGTCTGGAGCACAAGTCCTATGAGGAGAGGCTGAGGGAGCTGGGGTTGTTCAGCCTGGAGAAGAGGAGGCTCAGGGGAGACCTCATCACTCTCTACAACTCCTTGAAAGGAGGTTGTAGCCAGGTGGAGGTTGGTCTCTTCTCCCAAAAACCAGCAATAGGACGAGAGGACATAGTCTTAAGCTGTGCCCGGGAAGGTTTAGGTTGGACATTAGGAAGAAGTTCTTCTCAGAAGGGTGATTGGATATTAGAATGGGCTACCCAGGGAGATGGTGAAGTCACTGTCCCTGGAGGCATTTAAGAAAAGACTGGACGTGGCACACAGTGCCAAGGTGGTGTTAGGTCATAGGTTCGACTTGATGATCTCAGAGGTCTTTTCCAACCTAGCTGATTCTGTGATTCTGTGATAGGTTGTTTTAAAAGTCCTCTTAAAAAAAAAAGTTAAACTATTTTGAACTCTTTTTATTCTAATTCTGTAGGGAAATTTGCAAAACATTTAGATAATTAACCTATGGTAACACTGTGTGAAATTCCTTATAGTTTTACTTAAAACTACCAAATAAAGACAAAAAAGACAAATAAATGTGATTCTCCACTGGTTTTAACTCAAACTTCACTGATGCATTAAGAGTACTCTATTATATTTAAACAGAATGGACCAAAACATACATTAATAGGAAAAAAAAAATCTTGTTTTGTTTTCCTTAATTTAATATCAGTATACAATTTGCAATGTAATTAATATATTACTTTAGTAGCTCTCTGTGTTTTAATTTTTTGTTCTGGAATAGATGCTTTTACTAAGTATGGGCTCATTCTGGCATGTCAGTGAGGATTTTGGTGTAGCAAAGTACTTGAATTTGTCTGTATAGACACATGAATGATTAGTCCCATTGAGTAGGGAATTGTAGGAGTTAGTAACATGCAGTGTGAAAAAAACCATACAATTTATATTAAGGTGTCTTTACAAGAATCTTATTGCATTTAAATGCAGCCGAATGTATGAAAGATATGAACTCCTGTGAAAATCTTCAGGAGTAAAGGATTTAACTACCACTAGATATAGGTAAAACTCTAAAGACTGATAACATTATTCAACAAGTTTAATTTGATGCATTGTGATCTGTTTTAAGACAGAGAAACCCTCTTTTAGTGTCTGTTTTATATACCCTAATCAGATCATCTTCCCTTTGCCAGGTCTCAGATTTCCAGTTAATTTAATTTTCTTCTCGTCTGAACATCTTTCCATACTTCTGATCAATTTTTTGAGGACAAGAACAAGAGTTAGAAGATTTAAAAGAAAGATGCCTGGTGGATTTATGCAGTGTCATAATGATGTTTTCTATTTTGCTCTCTATGTGTTTCCCGATGATTCCTAATTGATTCAAAAAATAGAAAGTATAGAACATGAAATTGTAGGTGGATCTGATCTGAACACAAGAAAGATCCCTAAATGTAATTTTCCACATAATAACAATAAATTTTAGCTAAAATGACAATATAAGAGGACATTGTAAATATAAAAAAAAATATATTTTGTCTGTTTTTTATTTTGTTCAGTTAGGTCTAAATAAGGTGATATAAACAAAAGTACTTATGACTCAAGCAGTGTAATAAAATAAGACCTTTTTAATTGTGAGACAAAATCTCTTCTTAGTTTTAGTCATAATGGTAGGCAGCAAAAATCTAGTCCATTTTCTTTTCACTGAAGTATGAAGATATATATAATCTGGACGTTAAATAAATTTATGGCAGTTCTGTGTTCAAACAAAGGAAAGATTATGCAAGGAAAGTAGTTGTACATTAAATCTACTTTTTGGTTCCTAACTGAGATGTGGGAAACATCTATAACAACACCTACACTCCAACTCTAGTTGATATACAGAGATGTGAACTTAAGAAGGTGTTCTATTGATTTCAGATTTGAAACCACACTCTGAATTAGAAAAGCAAGGTTTCTTCATGAAATAACAATCTCAATTTCTCCATGTAAGATTCTTTTTGGTGTTTAGATTGTTCTTAAGATAAGAAAGTCAGTTTGCCTGAGAAGAGATTTGTGTCATCTCAGTAACCAGTATACCTTAAAATTGCACAATGAAAGAATGTTCTGCAAAGACTTTTACTGGAAGGAAGAAGAGCAGGTAGAGAGGAGGAAAGAGAGTGAAGCAAGCTGATCATATTGCTGTAAACAGCATTTGTGAAATCAGGGTTGTTGGGTTTTTCTTCTCCTCACCCCCCTTATAATTATATATACACAAGAATTCACAAGAGAAGCTTTCAGACCCAGGATTAAAGGTGGGTGTAAATAACTGATTTAGCTTGAGATCAGAAACTGCCGCTTTTCAGTATTTACACACAGCTTTCTACTCTTTAACCTGTTAAAAAAAAAGCAGATGCAATTGGTCTGAAAACACAGTTTAAAATACCTTCCAGATTGCCAACAGGATCTAACTGTCAGTTTGCAGATGCACTGATTGCATACACAGAAGAGCGTTACATTCTGCCAAATAATCCCAAACCTATAAAGCTGATTTTTTAATGTAAAAAAATAATACTTTTCCCCTTGAGATAGTGTCATCAAATACCATCTGTGCTGGCTGTAATTTTAGTCGTAAATCCTTGTTGTGTTTATCAGATATTTGTTTTTCAAAATAGCTAATTTTCATCTCAGATTCAGACACACAGTAATTCTTTGCTTCTTTCTTGCTGAAAAGTCTGATATAATATTTTCTTATTGAAAGGATTTGGCATTTGCCCAAGGCAAACTAGGCTCATCTCCTTGCATGGGATTAGTTTCCTTAATAGGGCTAGAACTTAGAATCATTAAATACAGCAATAAAAAAAATTCCCTTCATAAAACAGAAACTATTAAAAAGCCTGTGGGAGGTAACATGACAATGTTCACAATGAAATTAATATTAGAACCAATAAAACTCTAAGGACAAAATCATCATGCAACTAGAAAAAAATTAAGTGATTGATATATAAGAATGGAAGGGACATGGTAACATTACTAAGTTTGAGCACCATATTTTTTGTCACTGTCTGTTGAAGATGCTTTATCTTATTAGTAGAGTCTGGATGACAGAAAACATATATAGATTGACTGTCATTTAGGGCATTGATCATGTATGACAAATTCCCTACATAATTTTTTTGTAAATAAGGTACTTAGAGAGCCCTCAGAAAAAACTGGTACATCACAAAGATAAACAGTAAAAAACATTTTTTCCCCAAATATTTTAAAGGATAATAAAACATAATAGACATGTTTGTCTATTCTATTTTGGACAAAAAAAACCCATGTTTTTGAAGACCAGAGTTCGGAAACTCATGAGAAAAATCTAGAATTCACACTAGTTTTATTACTTTTAGAATGTTACTAATTTTTTGCACTGAAGTATGTTTTACTTACTACCAAAGATGGAACACCTTCAATAGAATGAATGGAGAAATGCCCTAAGGTAGTATTCTCAAGCATACCAGTTTAATCTTTTATCTCACATTCAATTAATGTTTGTGAATTTAGTCAAGCATTCTCATTTTTGTTAAGCCAAACAAGTTTTCTACACATTTCTCCTTATTGAAGTGACACTGTGGTGAGTTAACATACACAATACCATGTACTGCACTGAAGAAAGCCATTGATCTGGTCAGGAATTATTTGCCTTCATAAATCCATACATGTCCTTTGTCACAAGGTTCCCTGCAGTATTCAGGAGCAGGCCAACATCTTCCTTCAGCTACTGGTTCACCTGTAGAAGCCCTTCTTGTTAACCTTCACTCCATGATAACCTTCAGGTCATTGAAAGATTCAGTTCCAGGTGGGCTTTAATTCACCTGATTCCAACACTGCATGCTTAGACAGAGCCTACATTCCTCTGGAGCACTTGTTCTTAGTCTACCTCCTGTAAATTACTTTTCATATTGAAGTTTTTCTTTGGAGCTCGTTGTTCAGCCATGCTGGCTTTCTACCACCTTTCCTTGATTTCCTGCTCATTAGGATAAAACATGTTTGGAGCAGGTGGTCCTTCAAAATGAACCAGCTTTCCAGGATCATCTCCCATGGGATTATTAGAAGTAGAGTCCCAAATGGGTCAAATTATCATCTCAAATCCAAGGCTGAGATCCTTCTATTTGCTAATTTTACCCCTGAACTCTACTATCTCACAGCCACTGCAGCCAAGACTGCTCCCAGATTTCACATGTTAAGGCCAGTGCTCCCTTGGTTTTAAGTATCAGGTCCAACAAAAACTTTTTTATTTTTTACTCCTTGGTCACTCATGTCAGGAAATTATCAGCAGCACTCCTGGAGCATAAAATTACTTCAGCCTTATCTCTGAACAGATTTTGTCTTGTAGTTGATTTTGAGCACCAAATAAATTTCATTTGGCTTCAGCACTCATAACGGGATTCTCAGAGACAGAATTCAGTTTAAGACAAGGACAGCAACTGACCTGTCTACCTGTACTTTAAGTATCTAATTTAGGAATAAGTGTATTGCTATGTGTGTATAATTTAATGTATGCAGTATGTTTCCATGGGTTATGACAATATGTTTTACATTTGGAATATATGAAGACTTCCATATGTAAGCGTCTACATTTAGCCATGCTAATCTCAAACTCCTTTCAGACAAGATATGAACTCCCACTATGCCTTTTCCCTCAGCTGACATAACACAGGATATTAGTTTGTATTTTAGACCTTCTGTTGAATACAGCTGGGGAAAAAAAAATCCACGAGAAAACAAAAAATCAATCGGATAAAGACGAATGAAAGAAGCAGATACATACAAACGTATTAGAGGACAGAATGGTCCAAAAACCTTTACATTAGAAAACCAGGTTAATGATTTTATGAGATGAGTTTATTCATTAAGTAAAAAGTGGGTGCTAAAATCAGATGGAAAAGAATAAAGATAATTTTGATCAAGTAATTAAAACAAAATACAAAGTGACACAAAAAAAGATACAGAAAAGATAAACAACTTTTCTTTTTTTGTGTAAATCACGCACACAAAAGTGTGACAGCACTTTCCTAGATGAAGAGAAAAAAAGGAAAGAGTGATGATCATAAGAATCATGAAAAGTAATCTACAAAGTCTTTGGGGCTACCTGATTGTGAACTTCCAGTACCTAAAGGGAGTCTACAAGAAAGCTGAAGAGAAACTTTTTACAAGTGCAAATAAGGAGTCTGGATTCATGTGAGAATACTGGAAGATCAGAATTGTGCACAAGTTTGGCAAAGTGCAGAACAAGCAGTGAACAACATTGCACTGAAAATCAAGAACTGTGAAAGAAAATAATAAATTATTCATTACCAACATCACAAAAAGTTACTATTTTTTTTCCTCATTACTGTACATGATTTGAACTTTTTGAAAGCTAGGCTCCAAATTAGGCAGCTGTTCATAACATGTAGAGAGAACAAGTGGTTCCAATGGGGATCTCATGAAAGCTCTCGGTGCTCCTTTCTGAAGTGATGAACACTTCATTGCAGAGGAAAAAGCATTACCTCCTTGCATGAACAGTAAGTAGACAGGTATATATTACGAATTCCACTGTCCTCTCAAATGGAAAAGTCTTGAAAAGACATGAAGGAAAGTCCTTATTACATTAAAGGATAGGTGCTGATGGTGAGTTTATGCATATTTGTTGCATCTATATGCAGACAGTGCTTCAGATGCTTAAAACAAACAGGAAAAAAAAGTTATAACCTGGATGTTTTACAATGTGAGTTCAGTTTTCTTTGCATGAGAGGCTGAGGAGAACAGAAAAATCGAGACAAATTATATTGCCTATTATTTCCTTCTCCACCATATTCTTTTGTTCTCTGTGTCTTTATGCTGCATTATCTTTATTTTGAACCCTTTGTGTGCATTTCTTATGATAAGTCCTCTGTCATTTTGTTCTACTATTAGTCAATTTAACTGTCAATCTGTAAAGTCATCTTTCAGATTAAAGCTGTATTTTAACCTTCATTTCAGATTTATTGGAACTGAAACATTTTAGTATGAATTATGCCTAAATAATATATATAGATATGCTGTCACTTTCAGAATCCAGTGGAAGACAGTTATTGAGAGATAATTGTTGCTATTTATGGGAAATGGGTTCTCATTAAAAATAAAGGTTAAAGGAAGAAGTTAGTTCCTTCCTGGGAAAGAAATTTACATTTCTTTGTAAAGTGACAGCTTTCAATGATAATAAAATATAAATTCAAATTTGTTATATAATAGACCTTCTTCCTTATTAAACTTTTTTTTTTTGATGCAATAAAACAAATTTCTTAAAGTTTATTCCTGTTCATGCTTGGCTTGGTTCCTAAAGAAAATATTTCTGGAACCTTTGAAGAAAATCCCTTCAGCCATTTCATAATTATAAGATTATGAAATATATATTCCCATATAAATGCTAAATTCTGACTATCAGTTTCTTGATGAAATAGATAATTGAAAACCGGTTGAACTTTGCAACTTCCAACTAGGATATGTAAATGCTCCAAGGGTAAAAGTAAAATAATCAAAAGACCACACAAATCTGTGAAAAAGGTAAAGAGGGGATCTCTCCCAGTAAATATGTCCTAATTTTTTTTTTCTCCAGCTCAGGTAAAAATTGTGATGCTTAGATAGTTTTATAAGGGAAAGGATTAAAGTATACGTTTCAATGAGTCCAGATGATGATGCATTATATTGTGACAGTACCACTATTGAAGGAAGTTTCTGCTCCTCAGTGACAGCAAATCCATGTCCATAATGACAGCCTATATATTAGAAAAAGAAAAACATTTTTCTAGATAAAGTTTATTCCCACTAAAGTTGCTAACTTTAAATTGGAATATTTTTGAAAGTAATAACACATTAAGTCTTGATTGGAGATATGCAGAACTTTTATGACAAATATCTTGCAAATGATAAAAGAAAGATTTCCAGTCTAATGGATTTTCTGTTTTAAATATAATTTTCAGCTGATGCTATTTTTTAATTATTTTTTTTGATAATAATTTCAAATTGTGTATTCTGAATCAAACTGAGGGTCAACTTTGCAGTGACACTAGTTGTGAGGATAATCTTCATGCAGTTACAAATATCAATTTCTATATTGACAATTCTTGGTACATGGGATATAGAAACAGTGAAAAGAATCACAATGTGGAAGGAAATAACCATTGATAAAAAGGTCCTGTAGAAAAATGCATGCTTTCACTGAAGTACTTGCTTTGAAAATGCTAGGAGAACTACAAATATAAGCACTGCATTAAAAGAGTCTTGAAGAAAGTTTATGATTAAGCTTTTGTCTTTCCCATTGTTTAGGCATTAAATGAGTACTTGCTTTTCATTATGTGACACTAACATATTTTACTTTTCCATAGCTGTTTAACTCTAGGTGAAACATTCTGTTTGGATGTTTCTAGACTGTTTTATTTACTTTTTCAAAAACTAGAAATAAATAAAACAGCTAAAAAAATTCCATGAAAAGTAGCTTACAAATTGGTGACAGCAGGTTGTTTAACATAATGGAGCAAAAGTAACTGAGATAAGAAAAAAATAAAACTCTCCCAACTATAGCAAAGCCAGACCTCCCTGCATGAGATCTACCTGGAGAGCAAATCTTCTAAACCTAGCAATTCTTTCTCTTCTATCTCTCTGAATGCATGTGTTGCCTTCAAAACAATTTTACCCAAGAGAGATAAAATTGTTGTTTTAATTACAACTCACAAAAGAGAAAGCAACAGATGTATAAACATATTTTAAGAATTTATTAAATATCTGCTGAATTGTTATAGTCCTGTTGGTTCATTAGTGAAATCTCCATGGATTAACCACTGATTCCCAACACCTTCATCTACAAAGGCGAAGGAAAGATTTGCAGTTTCACCTTATGTACACTCATTATAATTTCTTTTATACATTACTAATTATAAACCTTTATATTTCTTTCTGTCTCCTTCTTGTTAAGGGCTCACAGAATTGCTGACTGTATTAAAACCCAAAAGGATCCGTAAAAGAATCCACTGAATAAATATACCTAACTATTAGGTTCTTTTTCAAATTGATCAAGGTTAAGAAGCTTCAACTAACAAATAAAGGAAAAAAAAAAGAAAAAAGACGAGGAGGGGGGAAAGCAGAAAAAAAGCACCTCAGTTCTTGGAAAATTAAAATACTTTGGTGATTTTTCTTATGATGTCAAGGTTAATTTTGACCCCACACCATAGAGGTTTAGAATTTCCTGGAAGGATTTTCTTTTTTTATATTATATCTCTGGATATAATTCAAGACTGACAAACAGTTAGAGATAATGATTTCTTAATATGCATAAATCAGGAATAACTACTGTGTATTTTGCCTAATAATACATAAACTTTTCAGAGGCCACATTGCAAGTTCCACTTTCTGGACTTATGAGAGTTTGCATTAAAAGTGTATGACCCTCAGAAGGGGAAGATGGAGTTTTTCCCATTACTTTTTCCCATCATTCCACAGAATAGACAAAGGTAATAAAAGAATTTAATCCATATTATAATAATCTCTCTCTGTGCTTGATATCAAGAGAAATTAGTGGCTTTATCCCTTAGCTTTCATCCAAATATTGCAACTAGCCACTATGCTTCCTATTTTCCTCTACTGTACTGAATTACAATTCCCAGGCTCACCAACTAAGCTATTTTGCTGATCTCCTTCAAGGATTTAGATATCTAGGTTGCAGTACTTTTTTGTGAAAAGTATTCTTTTAATGGCGACTGGATATTTCTGCCCTTCATTGGTTACCTGTGTTTCTTCTTGAAGACTTTCCTGAGGGGATCATGAAACTTCCAATAGTGGATTAAAAGTGGATAACTGAGGTTGTTATACCTCCCACCTTTTAGTGTGCTTACACTGAGCACACAATGGGCTGAAAACTGCTGCAGGTTTTGAACTGATTCAGAAGTGGATCAGATTAGTTTTATGTTAGATGTAGTAACAATCGAAGTAAAAAATAGTGTAGGTGTTGTGGTTTAACCCCAGCCAGCAATCAAGCACCACACAACTGTTTTCTCACCCCCCCACCAATGGGGTTGGGGAATCGGAAGAGTAAAAGCTAGAAAACTCATGGGTTGAGATAAAGATAGTTTAATAGGAAAAGAAAAAGCCATGAACACAAGCAAAGCAAAATAAGGAATTCATTCACTGCTTCCCGTGGGCAGGCAGGTGTTTAGCCATCCCCAGGAGAGCAGGGCCCCATCGTGTGTAATAGTTACTTGGGAAGACAAACGCCATCACTCCAAACAACCTTCCCTTCCTCCTTCTTTGTCTCACTTGTCATCTGTCCTGACTCTGTCTTCTCTCATCTGTCCATGCACCCCCAGCATCCTTGCCAGTGTGGCAGTAGGAACAGCAGAAAAGGCCTTGGATCTGTGTGAGCTCTGCTCGGCAGCAACAAAAACATCTCTATGTTATCAATCCTGTGTTCAGCACAGATTCAAAACATAGCCTCATACTGGCCATGGTAAAGAAAATTAACTCTCCCCCAGCCAAAATCATCTTAGTTAGATCTCAGAGTATCAGATTTTATTCAATATCATGTCTACCATATCTTTTTTTGATCTTTCTCTTCTTCCAAAGTCCATGAATTCCATTGGGTATCTATTCCAACAGATTTCACTATCTTACCAAATGCTTCTATTCAGAGCACTATTAAATAAATTTTCATTTCTGCCCACAAGAATTATTTTCTTTTTTCAAAGAAACTTGGGAGACATAATACCAAGTAAATAAACCACACATTCAAGTAGTTTTGTTCTACATATTTCTGGCCAAATGTAATTGTAAAAAAATCAGATCTCACCCAGTTTTGCTTCATGATTAAGTTTTAATACCATGATTGATTTTTATTTGCATAAAGGGCAGTGTAAGAATTGGTAGACAATTCTAGGACTAAAATTCAGGATTAGTCTCCCTGGGTTAAAAAAAAAAAGGGGGGGGGGGCAGGGAAAGCATTTATTCATTAAAACAACAACAATAAACTACACCATGAAGCAATATAAAATGTTAAAAATTCAAAGTATTTTGCATTACTGAATTTGATGAAATTGTTACTTTCAAAGATCCACTATTTCTTTTCAAAAAATGTGGTTCATAAGAAAGCACCTCTGTCAAAGTTTGAGGAATAGCAGCATGTACTTTGCTTATGAGAGGTTAAAAATATTTTATTTGCTAGTTGCAGTTGTGTGCAGAATGATAAAGAAGGAAAGCAAAAATTTGGGTTGTTGAAGTGAACAAATATAGGAGACTGTAAAAAAGTAATTTACAATCATCACATTAAATAACAATATAGCATAAACAGCACAGAGAAGAATCTGAGTCAGTCTTCATTGAATTTTAGGTCAAGGCTTCACTGACCGGAACTCAACCACCACAAAAAGAAAGGGTGAGTGGATTCTGAATCATAAAAAAATAAAACTTGTGTTGAATGAGCAGAAATTATTAATTGCACAGAGAAGATAACTAAGTCCTCCAAAAACTGACATGAGTCTACATAGGTAGCTAATGAAAGATACAGGGAGGGACTTCAGAATGGTTACACTTTTGTCATATTCTGTCTTCTCGCCCCATTAGACATTATACTAGAGATATCGCAAGACCAATTGTTCCGTGCTGTCACACAGTGACATTGCACCCATAGAGGAGTTCAGGGCATTTCAGACTACCTTGTAAAGGAATCATCTTAAAGAGGCACAAAAAAGTAGGACTAACACATTTAATCCAGATTTAAAAGTCTTTATATTGATTTTTTTCTATCTAGTGAAATTCTGGAATTTCTCTTGTCCTTGGATAGAGAGTAGATTGCAGACAATTTTATCAGAAACCTACTGACAGAAACATTTCCTTCTAGCTTCTGGCTACAAGACTTATAATTTTAAACAAGATTTTAGTCATCAGTTTCTACAAGCAAGGATAATATATGCCAGTCTACCTGGATTAGGTTAAAATGTTTTAGTTTTCATGCTACATAGTTCTGTGAAGTGGGGAAAATTGTTTAAGACAACAAATGTAACAATAGAAACTATTAGGCTTTTTTGGTATATCAACTGTTTTTGAACTTCAGACATAATTTTATATAAAATTTATATTTTTAAAAAGCAAAACAAAATTTGAAGTTAGTTACAGTAGTTTAACACTATAACTTGTGGGCAGCTAAGCCCCACACAACCACTTAGTCACCTTCTCACAGTGAGATGGAGGACAGGATCAGAAGGGTAAAAGCTAGAAAACTCATGTGTTGAGACAAAGACAGTTTAATGGGAAAGCAAATGCTATGCAGAGAAGAAAAGTAAAACAAGGAATTCATTCACCACTTCTTATATGCAGACAGGCGTTCAATCATCCCGAGGAAAGCGGGGCTCCATCACATGCAATAGTTACTTGGGAAGACTAATGCCATCACTCTTCCCCCTTCTTCCCCCACCTTCATATGCTGAGCATGACACCATGTGGTCTGGAATATCTTTTTAGTCAGCTGTGTTCAGTTGTCCCAGATGTGTCCCCTCCCAACATCTTGTACATTCCCAGTCTACTCGCTGGTGGGGTGAGCAGCAGAAATGGCCTTGACTGTGTAAATGCTGCTCAACGGTATTGAATCCATCTCCATGCTACCAACACCATTTCCAGCACAAATCCAAAACATAGCTCCTACTAGCTGCTCCAGTGTGGGGTCCTCAACAGGTTGCAGGGGAATCTCTGCTCCAGTGCCTGGAGCACTTCCTCTCCCTTCTTCGCAGACCTTGGTGTCTGCAAGGCTGTTTCTCTCACACGTTCTCACTCCTCTCTTTGGCTTCTGCTTTGCAGCAATTTGTTTTCATCTTTATCAACAGGCCATCCCAGAGGTACTACCACTGTCGCTGATGGGTTTAGCTTTGTCTGGGGGGGTCCACCTTGGAGCCAGATAGCATTGGCTCTATTGAACACAGGGAAAACTTCTGGTGTCTTTTCATGGAATTCACTCCTGTAGCTGAACTGCTGCCAAAATCTTCTATTGCAAACACAATACAGAGACTTATACTGAATCACACTCCTTTGACGTCAGGAAAAACTGTACTAGAATGAAATTTCATAATCATACCTGAAGACCATATTTGTACGTTGATGTCTATGACACAAACTATGATTAGTTTGTGAGTCAAAATCAGAATTTTAGGGTATTTCCATATAGCTATTATGATCTAAAGCAGTGTAAAATCAATTTCAAACATTAAGACTAAAAGGAATAAATATTTCCTTTACCCAATGAAAGGCTAAGACTTGATCACAATCAAGACACACAGAAGGCAAGATTTCTGGTAAAAAGCAGCTCTTTAATTGTCGCCTAGAAGACATAACAGTTTTCAGCGTTTATAGAGTAAAGGAAGTTCCTTCAGATGATGAAACAAAACATACAATTTTGGTAGTATAGGTGAATGATCAGTAGGGCAATATGCCTTCTGATTTAATAGCTTCTCCAGTTACTCAAAAATTACCAAGCCCTTGCTGTTTTTTCCTAAATCAAATACTCTCAATCCACCAGAAGTTACAATTTCATAAAGAAATCACTTTGCAATTCACAGTCTTTCCCACTGAGGAGGACATGCTGCCAAAGCACTGCTGCATTCCAGTCATCTCTGTCTAGTAAAACATTTCATTGTGCTCCATTACTGAGCAGCATAACTCAGAGTAGCCATGTGGGTGCCCTGGTAGACACTGCGGGATACACTGGCCCCCAGCTGTTATGACTAGTGAAATGCTCAGCTAAGCTACGTATCAGTGACTAAGTAATTAAAAATGGCCAACTTCCTTGGGCTTAGTAAATTAAATTAATCTGGGAAGATGGGAAAAAGTTAAAAGTTTCAAATACATTTTTATCACAGGACTCATTTTTACTGTCCATCACACAGGATGACACATCACTGCTTCATCAATATTCAGCAAAACTGGCAAAGGACTCAGTCATTTTATCACCAGAAGTACTGATTCATTTTCTGCAGAGTGGCAATCTAAGTTGTATTGTTTACTGCAGGAATTGCTTTGGGAAATAATTTTAATAATGGCATGATGTGTTGCTAGGGGACGAACATAACCAGATAGGCAGAAAAAATTTATACTCAACAATCCAAAACAATTGTGGTTAATGAATTGTAAATGTAAGCAAAAATGGGCCTGATCCTGATCCTCTGCTGCTTGGTAATTGTATGTGGCAGTGCAAGCACAAAAGTCCTTCCCAGCTTGACGTGTTTTAGATTTCCAGAGGTTAGAAACTACACAAAACAGCAGAGGGAATATTGCCCTCTAACATGGAGAGCAGGAGAATACACACTAATCTGAACTAATGGCTATCACATTTCTACAAGAGAATGTTTAAGGACGAAAAATCTGCTGGTTGTGCACGATTCTTGGATGACATCCCAAAGAACAGTTGGGAAAAAACAGCAAAAATATTCTAAAACAAATACTATATAATTTTTTTCAAACAGATGATTTATAAGAAGTTTGCAGGGTAATCTTGCAAAGATCTCAGATGACAATTTGGATCTAAACCAATCTTTCAAATAAGTCAAATCCACCACAGAGAAGCCAAATGACTTTTTTGCATCAGTGTTCACTGTGGAAAAATCAAGGAGGTTCTTCCACTGGAACTCTTTTTTATTGGAGACTCAGCAGTTGTGCCTGAAATTGGCTGTAAAAGGGGTTATGAAGCAGACTGACAAAATAAGCAGTAACAAATTGGTACAACTACATGGCATTCACTCAAGTGTTCTAAGATAACTCAAGGATGAAATAGCTAAATTACTAATGGTAGTGTGTAACTTCTGTCTTCAAAATTGCTGTTGTATCTTAGGACTGGGAAATGATAAATGTGATGCCAGAGGAGTTCCACAAAATTTCTCTCTGTGATGACTTGACTATGGCTGGCTGCCTGGTGACCAACAAGTCTCTCTGTCACTTCTCAAGAGAACAGGAGGAGAAAAATACAAGTAAATGCTTATGGGTTGAGATAAGGACAGGGAAACCACTCGGCAATTACCTCTATGAGCAAAACAGACTCGACTTGGTGAAATTAATTTAATTTATTGCCAATTAAGCAGTCTAGGATAAAAAAAAAAATAAGAACAAATCTTAAAACACCTTCCCTTCTTCCCAAGCCCTACTTTACTTCTCTAACTCATCCTCCTGACCAGTGCAGGGGAATGGGGAGTAGGGACTGTGGTCTGGTATCACACTTCATCACAGCTCCTTCTTCCTGTTCACACTCTTCCTGTGCCCAAACATGGGGTTCCTCCCATGAGAGAGTCCCTCATGAATTTCTCCATCACGGGTCCTTCCCATGGGCTGTAGTTCTTCAAGAACTGGGGGACTTCAACTTGCTAGATGTTAATTGGGAACACCATGCAGCTGGTAGAAACAGGTCCGGAAGTCTCCTAAAACACCTGGATGCTAACTTCATGGTACAAGTACTAAAGGAGCTGACTAGAAAAGATGTCAGCCTTGACTTTTTTTGCTTGTTAACAGAGAGGGTGTAGGGAAAGAAGGTTAAACACAGAAGATTTATTTGAGGAGGGAAAACGATTTTCGCTCAAGGAGGTTTTCGCTGCTGGGAAAACTAGGCGTAGAAAAAACCCTTCATGGAAGAAATGCTTTCACATGAACCTGGTTTTGCCTGTTTTGAGAAGTTAACTGCCCTGTTGCAAGAGGAGATAAAAGTTCTCACACTTGTTGGAGGCCTCTCAGGGATAGAAAGAAACCATAAAAGCACAGAAGAGATTATTGCTATGATGTTCTGGACATGTGAAAGATGTTGTTACAAAACCACCAGAACTGGTCCGCTGGGGCTGTTCTTTTGCCTGCTGCATGATCTGTATCCAGGGTTTCCAACTTTGAAATAAACTTTTCCTTAACATCTTAGCCATGGTTTTGTCCTCTGGGTTTACCTGTATGCATGTCACTTTTAACAGAGTCCCATGAGTGAAATGGTGATCGGTAGCTATCTTAGCCACAGCAATCATAAAGCAACTGAGTTTAAAATATCTGTTGACAGGAAGAAAAGCGTCAACAAAACTTCAACCCTGGACATGAGGAGAGCAAACTTCAGGCTGCTCAGGGAACTAACTAGTAGTGCCCTGAGAAAATGCTTTTGAAAATACTGGGGTCAATCAATGTTGCTCACTTTTTAAGCACCACCTCCTAAGGGCACAGGAACAGGCAATTCCAAAATGTTGGAAGTCAAGCAGATGAGGTAGAAGGCTGAGCATGGATTTTCTCTTGGAGTTAAGGTAAAAAAGTAGTATGTCCAGTGGAAGCAAGGTCAGGTGACATGGGAGGAATATAGAGGTGCTGCTTGTTGATGTAGGGACAAAATTTGTGCAGCCAAAGCTCATCTGGGGTTAAAGCTGGTGAGTACTGTGGGGGACAACAAAATACATTAATAACAAAAGGCAGCACAGAAATATCATTGGGCTGTTACAGGATGAGGATGGTCAATTCACAGACAGGGACAAGGCAGAGATATTTAATATTTTCTTTGCCTCTGTCTTCACTACTGATGATGGGCTAAGGGGGTCCCAGTTTCCTGAGCTAGAGGACCATGGCTGTGAGAATGACAAACTCCCAGTCAACCCTGAATTTATTGGCATCTGCTGCTCCAACTGGATTGCTATAAATCTATGGGGCCTAATGGAGTTCACCTGAGAATACTCAAAGAGCTGCCTGATATCCTCACTAGACCTCTCTCAATGATTTTTGAACAGTCTTGGGAATCTGGAGAAATTTCAAGTGACAGGAAACTGGCTAATGTTGTCCCAGTCTTCAAGAAGAGCATGAAGGATGACCCCAGCAACTACAGGCCTGTCAGTCTCACTTCAGTGACTGGTATAGTTATGAAGATTATTCTGGGAGTTACTGAAAAATACCTGAAGGACAATGCAGTCATCAGTCCCAGCCAGCACAGGCTCATGAGGGGAAAGTCCTGCTTGACAAACTTAATTTCCTTTTATGGCAATGTAATCCACTTAGTTGATGAAGGAAAGCCAGTTGATGTAATCTTTTCAGATTCCGGTAAAGCTTCTGATACTGTCTCTCACAGCATCCTTCTGGACAAAATGTCCAGCACACATCTGGATAAACACATCATGATGACATGTGAGCAGCTTCTAGTGTTTTCTCACAGTAGCCAGTACCTGGGCACAGACACTCATTATGCCTGAATATACAAATGAATAAATAATTGGAAAGAGGAGACAAAAGTAAGCACCCTTCTATTGCAGAGTAGTGAGTTTAGCGTAGATTTGTGTTGGTAGAATATTTTTTTACTCTCATTTGTAAATAACCTGAGAAAAAGGATCGACAGTCGAGTGACAAAGTCTTCAGGAGTGTGAAGTGCAGTGAGGATGGAGTTTGGATTTGAAAATTTTGATGAAGTTGGTAAGAATATGAATGAATATGTAAAAAAATGGCAGACAAAATATAGTGTTGATATGTATGATATATATGTTGAAATATAATGTTGATAAAACACATGGGGAAACCAATGAAGGACCATGAGGTGTCCATATTATACGGGAGAAGATCTTAGGTTTATGACAGTCTCTTCTAATACCCAGTGATTGTGAAAAAAAGAAATCAGTTGTCAGAAAGTAATACAGAAATAGAGAATGACACAAGAAATGTCATTATACCACTGTATAGGTTCATGTTTCTCATACATTTTGATATTTATACAACTCTAGTCCCCACACCTCAAAAGGATATAGTAGAATTGGAAAAAGTTCAAGAAGGAGTAAAGCCTTGTGAGTAAAATTGTGTAAACATTTCCATACAAGTAATGATTTAACAAGGTGGTACTGAACAGGAACCCTTGTGGAAGAAATGAGGCAGTGGATATGATAAACTTCCACAAAATCATGAGTGCCATAGACAGTTTAACAGGGATCAGTCATTCCTGTTTCATTCTTATCTACTGTCAAATAAAGCTAGTGGGAGATAGGTTTAGAATAAAAGATGGCCTTTTGGTTTTTTTGTTTTTTTTTTTTCCTTCCATGTAATATGTAATAGAATAATGAAGCTCTTTATCAAATAATGAAACTCTTTGTCAAAGAATGCTAGGGACTGTAAAAATGTAAATAGGTACAAGGGCTTATTTGATAGTTCTGAGAAAGAAAAGTTTATTAAGCATTAATAAATAAGAAGAACAAATCTGATTCAGGTTATTTCCTGAAATTAAAAAAAAAAATTAACAATAGAGGCAGTGAAGTAATTCAGGAAATTTCATATATGCTTGCTCCATTCTTCCTCCTGTAGTGTCTCCTTACTCCCTTTGCTAGGGGAAAGATATGGGGAGTGTTTTTTTGGTCTGACTTAATGCCATCAGTCTTGTATTCTGTTAAGTCATTTCTCGACCAGGGTCAGACATTGATTTGGTCAATATCCCATTCTTGCCATTAGGTCAGTGTAGTGCATAAATTCTGTGTGATGCTTCCTGAGAAGGGGAGTTGGAGAGGGAGGTGCTGATCTTTTCTCCCTGGTGTCTGGTGACAGAACGTGTGGGAGTGGTTTAAAGCTGCATCAGGGGAATTTCATATGTGACAACAGGAAACCTTTATTTGGGGTGGTCAAATACTGTAACAGGCTTGCTAGAGAGATGGTTGATGCCCCAAACCTGTCAGTGTTTGAGGGGCATTCGGGCAATGTTCCTAAAAACATGTTTTAACTTTTGATAAGCCTTGAGGCAGTCAGAGAATTGGACTAGATGATCATTGTAGAATCCTTACAACTGAACTATTCTAATCTATTTGATTCTAAATCTATCTGAAGGATTCTCAATTAGAAAAACTGTAAAATCTATTTATTTGTCACATATGTAAAAAAACCCCTATGCATAATGTGGGAAACGTTTCAATGTCATTTTGAAAAGCAACAACACTAATTAATTTCACACATCAAACCCTCATGATTTTGAGGTCTTACAAAGGAGAGTGAAGCATAAAGCAGCAAAAATTGAGTAGTGAGTGCACTCCCACATTTCTCTTTCTTTAGAAAAACACAAAACTTTAGACTGTAGCAGCTACATCTCAGTTTAACTTAGGTGGTCTTAACATCTAAGAAGAGTAAAAAAACCAATGAAATTCACCAGAACAAAATTATTTTCTTCTCCTGGTGCTATATAAAGCACACAAATTTTCCTAGACCTTTTCTGTGTGTTTGAGAGCTTTTTGATTAGTTTGGAAGAATGGCTGATGATTTATCTTGGCACTGACAGCAATCAAACCATAGGAGGGAAAGCTGAACATGACAAGACAATTTCTGATACTAGTTATATTAGGATAAATCTAGACTAGTCACCTTGATTTCTTTCACTGTTGTACATCTAAATCTGTTTCAGTAGGTTGATTTTCTTTAGAAAAAGATTTTTAAAAAAAGTTACAAAATTATCTTGCTCTTTCAGCTCTTTTCTCATTAAAGTCAATCTGAGTATCTTCTACCTCTTCCAAGATATTAGAGTCAGACATAATCACACCCAAAAGACCAACATATCCATCGTTGTTCAGCTGCTCTAGTGTTCTTCACTCTGTGGGGTAAGATTACTTTATCAGCAGGAGGTTTTCTGCTAAATCCATTGAAAAGCTGACATTCTTGAGGAATCTTTTATGTGATTATACCGGAGAATCAACAGAGGCAAATGTCAGCAGAGCTAGCAGCATTATACAGGGTTACAAACAGAAGAACTTGGGTCATACTGAAAGGATTGTCAATCTCAAGGAGTGCTGATAGATTTGAAGGTTTCAGTTAAAGAACTGTTATTTATATTTTCCAGTTCCTCTTGATTTTTTTTTCTAATGATCATTCTGTGAAATTTTTAGAGATAAATTATATGCATGTTGTACACAGCTAGGTGACCTACTTGGCCATGTTTTGATTTGCATTCTATAAATAAAGGACATAAATTCAATGCAAAGAGTATATTGTCTTCTTTTTTCCAGTCCTATACTTTTTTTCCCAGTGATTCCTATGATGAAAACAAGTCCCATCACCTCTTATAAGCCATATGCATATTCTGTAACTTAGTCTAGGCACTTTTTTCAGAAAGTTTTTCCTTGATTCTCTGCTAAAAGCAGATCCAAGCTCGACAAAGTTTCATGAACAAGCAGCATAATTAAGATTTTAGCAGATATATCTTGCTCTGGTAGATGGAGATTACTATCAGTGTTAGAGAGATTAAGGCAAATCTATCACTGCACGCCTATGACCAATGTTCAGAATTTCTGTTTGGGGTTTCATACAGATGGATGTTTAAAAATAATGAAGGTATTGAGGAAAATACTCTTATGTTGGGTTGGTTCTTTTTTTAAGTAGCAGACACAGTGTCAATTTTAAAAAATGTCCATTCTTATTCATGTAAGGAAAACAATCTAATTACAGTTTCCAGCAGAAACCATATTATAAGTAAACCAATTCTAAATATCCACTAGAAAACAAAGTCTCTTTACCGAATCTATATTTTTGCTAGGTTTCAGATAGTTTTGTTTTCTACAACAAATAAGAAAAGACATATCTTTTTAGAACACAGTCTTAATGAGAAAAGAAGGTTTTAAAACTGGTTTTTTTTCAGCCATTATTAGGCAAAAATGTTTTCTTGAGTCACGAAGATATAAAAATAACAATGTGAAGAATGTTCTAAAGAGAATAAACATATTGGGCAAACCCCAAATTTTAAGGCTTAAATAATATTTTGCCCTGAATCCTAAAGAAACACTCATACAGATTTCTTAATTTAAAAAAAAAAAAGCTTTAAATAATAATAATAAAAAACCTCTCACATATTTTTGAATACTAGTTTTTTTAACTGACTTCAGTTTTTTGCCATCTTTAAGTAGATTCATTTAAAGCCCTGGATTCTTACCCAATTAAAATATCTCTCATATTTTCAAAGTGCCTTACAGAACTGTTTTAAATGTCTGGTTTCTGTTAAGCATTAACGATTGACATTAAAGATAATAAAAAGCAGAGTAAACAAAGTCGAAAATAAAAAAAATCTTATGTCTTGATTATAGATTACATGCTGATTTGAACCAGTTCCATTTTGTTGTGCTATGAAGGAAAATCTCCATGAAGATTTTAGTTGGCGTAAAGTTGAATAATATGAATACATGAAAAAGGAACATCTGAAAATCACTGGCTGTGGAGTATCTCTGAATCTCCGTCTGTATGGAGCAGACCAGGCAACTGACAGGAAATATGTAGACTTTTGACTAGGAAGACTTCTAGTTAGTGAGCTGACCCGTGTCAGTGAATGCTGTAGCCACCATAAAGAAAGGGACAAACACAAAAGATCTTAAAGAGAGATTACCATTCTTGGGAGAAGCAAACTTTCAGATCTTCTCAACTCCATCATGGAACAGCATCTTTAGGATTTGTATTTAAAAGAATTTTTAAAATATTTTTTCATTAGTATTTTCAGCAGTATACATTCAATAAGTATTTTTTTCATCAGTCTAAACAATCTTTTAAGACAATAGAAATAATAATTTTTATTCTAAGATTTTGACAGTCATGATCTTGAAATAAGCATTGAAAATTTTTAAACCATTTATATTTTATCTCTGGGTCTCTTTTTATTTATATTTTTATTCAAATATTCACCAAATGAACTAGCTCTAATAAATAGTTGTAATAATTTATCAGACTTTTTATTAATATTAATTCTAAATTCTTTTATTTCATCACTGGGTAAAAAAAAAAAAGAATTTTCTTTCATTGGAATTCCATTAATCATGAAGAGACATTTTGTCTTATTATAGTTTGTTATTAATGACCAGATTTCATTTAATTTCACTTTCAACTGACTGTGGCAATTAAATAATTGATTTAATCTGACAATACATTGTGGTGAGGTGATAGGGTTAAAGAATGTCAGCAGTCCATGAGCAGAGTTTATGGATGTCAATGAGAGAAATAACAGATTCAAAAATCTCCATACAAAACACACAGGACGTAGCTTCTTATTTTTGTTTTGTTTTTATTTTTCTTTTCCAAGTGTTTGTTACTTTGTTTGATTGATTTTTTTTTTTTCCACCTCAGTTTCTGTGGGCCTCACTTTCCAGTTCATCAACTTTTAAGTTAAGTAATAATTTTGTAAATAGGGATTTCAACCATAAGGAAAAACAAAATTTGTGGACAAAATAAAACAAATGGACAAAGCTAAAGCCCTGGTAACACTGCAGAAAGATAGTCCTTGCAGCCATAAATTTAGGATCTGAAACCACTCAGCATACAAAGCTCAAGTAAGCTTCATTATTTAATTAAATAGAAAACTACTCGGACCTTATTTTCAGAAATATAACTGAAAATAGAAGGTGTTAAAATATAACAGAACCAGTGTGGCTGCTGAGGATTAGGCTTTAATATCTGATTCCTAATTATATATGTTTCTGATTGTTGGTGGTTTTTTTGTTTCCTTTCCAAAATTTCATGTTTTACTATAGGTTGCTGATGCCTTATTGAATGATTTAGTCCACAGGAAACAAACTAAGTTAAAATACCCATGTCAAGAGGAAAACTTCTTTCATTTTTTTCTGGATATAGCCATTTGATAACATTAATTTAATATTCTTCAGTACACATTCTAAAAATATATACTGCGTTCTTTTAATTGTTTTGTATACTCATAGCATTTAAAAATGTTTTGAAGTACAGAAGATGCTCTTTTAACATGGGCCTGTTAGTTTGGAAATTCACTTTTCACTTTAGTTATATGAACATGAAGTTATTGAGTGGTGGAGTTACTGCCTTTGGCAATGAGTAATCTCTGCTGCCAATAACATCCTCTGAACATGGACATGTATGAGGGTTGCAAGGCAGAAAAGGTACTCAAGCTCTTTGGCTACTGACTAATTTCCCTTTAAAATAAGGTGATTTAAAGACAAAGAATTATACAGTACTTTGTACATTGACAATCAAATCCCAGTAATGTATAGGAATTGCCACCTCAGAGGATATGGACATTACAAATAGATTTCTTGCAAATTTTTTTAAGACAATTTTTATTGAACTTTCTTCAATCTTAGAATATCATACATGCTTTTATTTGGAGAAATTAATTATTACCTGCTACACTGTATAGTTGATAATTATCAGATGTTTTTCAAAGCTCATTACATGTAGGAACCTGAAAGAAACAGCTCTTCCTTCCTACATCTTTGAAAGAGACTGCTGGTTTGTATCTGTTTGTTTACAATCTCATACTTTAGAAAACATGTTTCTTCTGACACTTTAGCTAAAATTTTACACTATAATCTTATTAGAGAGTATTGCAAAACCTAGATGCAAATATAAAATGTTATTGAGATTTATATGTGTATTCTTCATTGTTTATTGAGATTTATATGTGTATTCTTCATTGTTTATTTATTGACAGAAATTCTTTCTGAAGTTCCAGGGGTATGTGATAAGAGCAATTGCCTCTTTCAAGGTGACTTACAAGGGAGTACTAGGACACAATATTTTGCAACTTATAACACTAACATAAATCTGAAGCCAGAAGATGGTGGCCACTCATTAGCCTTATAAATCTAAGATGTTTTAACCAGGTGAGAGTTAAGGCCTAGGTGAGTGATATTAGATACTCTAAACAGATACCATCACCATGTTAATTTGTTTTTTGTAGTATATATAACAAATTAAACCAAATATGTAAGTCAGGTAGCTTTTGGAATACATCATTTAAAAAATGAAGAGTTCTCAAACAATCAGAATATAACTCACTAGAAATTTCAATTTCCCTGTGTTATTGTTGAAAGATTTCCTAGTAATGTTATCCCAAGTAGAACAATACTGTACTATTTTCAGTTTTGGATTTTTCAATTGTTTTACTATCCATTTGTACTATTCACAGCTTGATGCAGTTCTGCAGTTTGTTAAGGACCTTGAAGTGTGATCTCTCTCTTCCTCCCTTCTTTTAAAAGATGAAATTTATTCTCAAAAGCAGTTGGTGAATTATCAGTAATTTTCATGTGCTTGAAAGTGATTGAATCAACACAATCACATGCTACAAATGAACAGGTGCTGGAAACATGCCTTCAGATATCTCAGAAAAAGACCAAACCAGGCTGCATAAGCTCAGTTACAAAAGGTAACCCTTTTGGAATTCCATCAATTTCAAAATACCAGGGCAGTCTGAAAATGATTTTATTCAAAGCATGAAGAATTGGTTACCCTCAATCAAGTTCTTCGTAAATCTCCCTGCAGCATACAGTATTCACAGAAGACTGGTGGGTTTATCCCAACTATATAGTCTCTAGAAACACCGATGAGAGAAAATTCAGGGGGTGTGATTTATGAAGGTACTTTTTGAGATATTTACTGTACCTCTATGTCTTTGTTTGTTTCAAAACCTAGTAGTATTATGAATTTTAAAATAATTTTACAAGGCTATGCAAAGCTGTCATTGGAACTTCTTATTTCCTGTTATATCTTAACACTGAGGTTACAAGATAACAACCCTTGGTTTCTCCTCTTCCTTAGGAGCAAAGTTGAGTGTTCCTCTGCTATTCAGACTTGACTCGTCTGAGCAGCAGCTGTTGGAGTATGAGATTGGTAGCACACGTTATCACACCAGTACAGAAAATGACTGTTAAGCTGACCTTTTGTCAACAGTATTAAGATTTTTACATAATACATTTGCAAAGCAACTGAGACTTAGAGAAAAAAGGGAAGGCAAAATATGTTTATCTTACTCTATGAGCAAAGTTGTATCTATAACTTTCTCACTTGAGGCAATGTGACGACTAAGACAAATAAACAGATACTATGCAGAGGCTCTCTGGGATATGCTTTAAACCATTGCTGTGCTGAGAGGGTAGTTATCCCTGATATACCAGTAAAAAGACTTTTTCAGCTACCCTGATCAGTTCTCATTTCCTGAGCAAGCCAGGTCCAAAACACATTTCTTTTTTTTTGGCCTCATATAAAAAGACTTGTCTGTGCCTTTATTCCAGTGTGTGAAGGCAACTGGTATGTAGCAGATGTTATCACGTGATTTTTGATTTGACACAGTGGAGATACATATATATAGATATAGATATAGATATGATAAATATATTTAATTCTACTTTCATTACTACTGGAGTAAATTTTTATAAAGTAAGCACTGGCTTCTGCTGTAATTTCTGTCACCCAATAATCAAGCTCTTGATTTATTCTCTTTCTTTTTCTATGTGCATTCCCGTTTACATCCACAGCTTTTTTACCCTGTCCTAAATCCAGGTTCAAATGGAGATGAGTCATATATATTCACCACAAAACTATTTCAATCTCCCATAAAGTGCACCTGTGTAAAAACCTGGTCATTCTCTGAAACCTGAATTTAGCAGTGCAGAAATAAAATTACTTGACTTAAGTTGCAGTAACAGTGAAGAAACTCATGTTTCTACATGACCATTTTAAGATTCTGTAATGTACACAAAACAGCACAATGCCATTGACTTAATGCATGAACTTGACAACTCATGTTAGGATACGTATATGAGAGGCTATTTTATTCTTAAATATTTCTTTGTACCTCTACCTCTGTCTCTCCAACTGATTTTGGCATTGGTTAGAAATTGTTTCAGGGTTTCTGTGTTCAAGATTCATGCACAAAGTATCAAACACAAACTTATTCATTTCAAGAAAGTTTTCTGCCTGAATAAACACCTTCTCAGTGACCAGTCTAGGCCTGAGTAACTCAGACCAGTATGAGCAACAGTACAATTGGATCACAGATACTGTCCCAATACTCAGTGTGATGAGATATAGACCCCAAGAAAGTTGTGGAGGTTATGTTCTATAGGGTGATGTTTATAAGCTTATTTTATTCTTTAGAGTCTGTTATTCTCTGGGTTTTTTCAAAAGGAAGAATTTGCTTTCAGTTTGACTCATTTATCAAAGGTATTCTAGACAGGGGTTTGTTATATGTTATATGTTTAGCCTTAATGGCTTTTATTTTTCATGCTGTTCTGTAGAGAAAAAATCTGAGACTTCCCAAGAACATTGAAAATGCAAGCCTGTCTATCTTCTTTAAAGGAAAATGTAATAATAATATTTAATAAATTAAAATTAAGAAAGAAAAAATATCATTACTTTAAATAAGAAAAAATAAAGTTGTCTCCTCTACCCTCAAGGTTTTGTTCTGTTCCAAGACCTAATACAAAATTGCCCCACAGTGGGGTTAAAATGCATTTAGTCAGAGTTGTTCAGAAGAACTGAGATTCCATTGAAAAGATTAGTTTGAGACAAACAAAATAAAAGGAAAACAAAACCTAACATAGAAATTACATCTGTATACTGAATGTTTAATCTGTTAATAACTCCTTATATTGCAAGGATGGATGAATGATGAAAAAGAGAATCATATAATCAGACAGTCTAAATTAATTTAAATTTTTCAACTTTACCTAATGGATAATATTCAGTATCATATCAGTACACCTCAAATTATTCCAAAACATACTCTGAATCTGAATGAATTCCTTAGAAGGATGAAGTCAAACTAATTTGACTATGTACAGTCAAACTGAAGCTAGTTCAGTCATCCATGTGGAAATCACAGTGAAAAGCATCTATATTATTAAATGGATGGAATCATTTCAGTTGTAGTCATCATCCACCCACAAACATACTCACTCCCCCTGCCAGCACTCCCCCCACCCTCCCCCCAAAAAAGGGCCAAGCACAGAAAGAAACAAACAAATTAAAAAAAAGTTGTGGAAACTCCTGTTATAGTAACAAGTGTATGGGAGAAGCAGAGAAGCTGATCTTTCATTGGCTTTTAACAAAATGAGATAAGGCAACAGTTTTTCTACCTCCATTTTTGTCTCCTTCCACAGCTCCCAGCTCATACCATCCTATATCACCTATCTTCTACTCCTTTTTATATTTATTTCTATATTTGTCACATGAAGAGAAATTTGATTTTTTTTTCAAAATTTTGTTTTTAATGCTTGGAAACACATCACTTCCAAGACTAATCCATTAATGACAAAAATTAAACGTTTGGCTGCATAATAACATCTTCAAAATACCACTTTGTTGTCTTGTAATATTGATCTCAGTGATTCGGTTGAATTGCCAGTATGGGGGAATTCTGAAGATATGAAAAGTCACCAGAAGCTGACAAGAATTTCAGTCACCTTTGTTACTTCTTTTTCTGTTCATTCATTATTGATACATGAAAAACAACAGTCCCAAGCAAAAAGGGACATTGAGCTATTGCCTCCAAAGGAAACCCTTCTTAAATTCATCCAGTACTGAATATATTGTTTGCGGCAGTTTTTATAAGAGCCTAAGGGAAATCTTTGGTATGTGCTTCAGCCAATTGAGCCATATTTTGCTTTAATATTTATATTATTTATTTTTCTACAACAGTACACAGTGTGCCATGCATAGCTTACATACAGATACAGTGTCCTGAAGATGAAAGCTGGAATAAAAGTCATCCAAAAGCAACTCTTTCCATAAATATCTACAGTATAGTATTTCCAATATAATATACATTTTCCATCTTAATTCTTTTCTTATTACTCTCTCAACTCACTCCTGATCCCTTCCTCAATATTCAACCTCCCTGACAGCTGGTCTCCTAATGGTGGAGCTGTTGGGAGCAGTTATAAAGAAAGTGGTTTCCTTGGAAACAGAAACTGTGATTTGGTATGTAAAAGTTTTTAGAATATTTCGGTTTCCACTTATTTCCAGCCAGCAGTTTCCATATCTTTTCAGAGAAATGAGGGGTCTGACACTTTTTTCTGATTAATAGTAGCACTTTTAAAAATGTTCAAATACAGCTATTCCTTCTCTCCACCCCACAAGCTGTTTATTACTTCTATTATTATACGAAGCATAATTTACTTCATATCAACACACATTATGAGTATATAAAAGATGTGTTAGTTCATGCTCAAGGAACACATTTTCTTAATTTTCAGGCAAGGCAAATTGAGGATGACATATTTCTTTCCAATGTTTGCAAACTCCAGATAAAATCCACTTTTGTATTAAATGGATTCTTTTTCTAGTCCTTTGAAATATTTTTTTTTTAGCAACCCATTTTTTTCACCAGTCTTCCTTAGTGTACTTAAGAAACACAGTGTACTTAAGAAACACAGTGTACTAAAAAACCACATAGTGTTCATGTGTATTTTCTAAGATGATAGAGCCCAATGATGTTTTTCAATGTCTGGCATCTGCCATCCTAATGCCAGAGCCTCAATTTTTCTTTTTTATTTACTTATTTATCTGAATATTTATTTATTTATTTAGGGTAAAAAAATGTGTTAATATCTTTTCAAAGACCACTTTCCTTGACCAGTATACCAAAACACTCGAGCATCATAATGGCAGAACATTATCTTGTCCTCAATACAGAAGGAAAAACCTGTGGTTATTTTCCCTGTATAGTTTTTTTAATCTTGTTCTCAGAAGCATTAAAACTTCCTTATAGTAGCAATATGGATAACCTGTACCCTGTATGGATAGTCAGATCACTCCTACAGATGTGTGATTAATGCTTCTTTACCATTTGCTATTTCTGTCAAGCAGTTGGTCCAGATTACTTAAAATAATTCTAAAAAGGAATAACAAATCCAGAAAAATCTAAGTCAACTGGGATAATGTTTCTGGATAGAAGAATAAACATCTGAAAAAATATCTGAAAAATTAAGACTACACTACTATAGTACTTTTAAGTGTCATCTTCCATGCCTAATGTGCTTAAAATTCTGTTGCTGAACTAAATCACCAAATGTGTCCCATTTTCAAAACAGTTAGGATTCTTTAAATTTTAGAATTTGCTGCATGTAAGCCAGTTGCCAATTGTTTATCTTTTGGTAAAAAGGTGAGGTAAATGATAGAAGGTTTTTGTTGTTTGGTTTTAGTTTTTTGTTTTTCCAAACACAGAGTCAACTAACTTGCCATTTAAAATATCATCAAATTATAGAAATTATTTTTTCTCACAGTCACATGATTATTTCTTTGACTTCAATAAAGAATAGCTTTAGATAAAATAGCTAGCATATTTCCATCATTTTTTCTCTTTTTGTCAGAATCTGCTGGAAGTGTATCTATCTACGTATGATTGCTAGGCACAAGTAATATTATATAGGTTACTTATGGTATACTTCACCAGAATTCTTGGGCATGACTTGAAGGATTCTTAAGTCCTATATTAAAATTCAATCAGTAACTCATGGTTAGGCTTCGCGAACGAAGATTTGGGAAGGGCTCTACCTACATTTGTTACAAGCGCACTCATGGCTAAAAAGGCCAATACAAGATAGACAAGTCCGGTTGCAAAAGGTACAGCAGAAGGACTCCTTAGGTGGTATATTCTGCAAGGCACGATTCTTTCTGTGTTGCCTTTCTCCTCAAGAGTGATCCTGCGTGCTTTCTCAAAAGCATCAGCAGCGTTATAGATGGTGTGTCTCCAGACCTCCCAACTGGAGGCCAGAGTAGACCAGTTATGGTGATCAATATGGCCAAGGCTGAGATGTTGTTTCAGGGACAAAAGTACAAGATCAGTGTTTACAAAGCCATAGTGCTGTCTACTCCTCTATATGGATCTGAATCATGGGTCATCTACCACCACCACTTGTGACTCCTAGAACGCTTCCATCAATGCTGCCTCCGTACAATCCTAAACATCCACTGGTCAGATTATGTGACTATTACGTCTGTTCTAGAACAGCAGCAATCACAAGTATTGAGGTCATATTGCTGAGAACACAGCTGCGCTGGGCAGGGCACGTCTCAAGGATGAAGGACCACCACCTCCCTAAGACTGTGCTCTATGGTGAACTTGCCACCGGTTGCCGCAAGAGAGGAGCCCCAAAGAGAAGATACAAGGACTCCCTGACTCCTGACTCCACATTGACTTTCAGGTAGAATTCTCTCTGTAATAGCAGGTATTAGTCTATTCAAAAGTTATCCTTGGTGTTCTCCTTCAAGAAGAACAAGGAGTGGTTTGATGAAAACAATCAAGAGATCCAGGAATTGTTGAGGAAGAAGAAATCTGCTCACCAAGCACACCTTGCACTGACATCCTGTCATGTAAGAAAAACAGCCTTTCGTCTTGCATGCAGCAAGCTCTAACAGAAACCCTGTGACATCCAGAACAAGTGGTGGATCAATCTAGCTGAAAAAACTCAATTATGCGCAGATATGGGTGATCACAGAGGATTCTATGAGGCCCTGAAAACAGCATAAGGGCCTACGTACCAAATCCAAAGCCTGATGGTCAAATGCTTCTGACAGATAAAACCTCCATTCTGAATGAAATCAGTAACTAATGTGCAGGCTTTGGATCCCAGATAGTCAAACAGGTAACTCAGAGGCTGTCCCAAAGCTAATCTGGATAACAGTCATGAAATAACAGCTGAGTGTACTACTACTTATTTTAGACTGATTTTGAAACAAAATTCATTTGGATAGGACATGCTCAGTGTTTTGCTTGTTTTGTGTTTTTCTGTGGGTCTTTTTTTTGTTATTTTTGTTAAACTGCCAAAATTTAAAACTAGACATATAATGGACAGACAAGTAGAGGTGATCGCTGAACTCAGACATGTAGCAATGTTTAGTGAAGATCATTAATCAGAAGAACTGCGAAGTCTTTGTGTTAAAGAAAGAGATGAACTTATGGTAAGACTTCATACCCTGTTGTCCTTAAAACTGTCACCAAAATTGAGTCAGAGAACCTGTAAAGTGAAGAATCAAAACAAAGGAGGAAGCCTAAGGAGGAATATTTGAATTCTCAGAGCAAAAGCAGGGAAAAATAATCAAGCAAAAAGATTGACCTGAGGAAAAGAAGGAACAAGAAAAGCAAAGAAATGGAGGGATGGGAAGAGAAAGAGAAGGGAATTTCAAAAGAACTACAGAAATTAAAGAATTGCCGAAATTAAATTACATTCAACTGTACCAAGGAGTAGCACTTTCTCCCATGGAGGGAGACTGGTATTAGTAAACAGTACTGAGGGAGAACAAATATTAGTGAACCAAAACTAATATTTATGCTTCTTGTCTAATGCCATCCCTAATACAGAAATTAATATCATCTCCTCCCCATGAAAGGCAAGTGTTTCTTGCTTCAGATTATTCAACAAATAACATAATAACTAAAAGATTTCATTATAAAGGACTGTGGCCAAAAAGCTAATTTCCATTTTTGCTACATTCATTCAAAGATGAAATCATATATTTCTGATATGACAGGAAAAAAAAAAAAAGAGACCAAAAAGTAACTGGGTTAGTACAGTTCTGCATACTGTAAGAATATAAATTGTCTGTTGTAACAGCTTTCAGTGCTTTAAATTCTCATATATGCATGTTTTCTAACTTTTCTTTTAGTTTGTTAAATCTTCAGATGTTTATCACATTTTTCAGTTGTAGCAGAAATTCTTGAAAATGTGTCATTTCTCAAGGAGACATCCTAATGTGATGAAGAACAAAAAAAAAAAAAAGATCTTAAGTTACAGATTTCAAAGTCCTTTGTGTTTTGGACCATGGAGGCTATTATTTGCCATCATAAGTTCTGTATTGATCAATGATTGTAGGATGATGAATGACTCTCAGAGCACAGTAATTCGTCTTTCATCTGTTTAAACACGCTGGTGTATACGCCTATAGTGTGCTGCTCAAGGCAACTCTGAGGCAGCCTTCAGGGTAAGCTTTTAATGTTGCTGTGGCAACTCACATGTCAGCAACTCACTGAACCTTGTCCAGCTGTCACTAGCTTGTTATCATAGTTTTAGCATGATACACAGGCCACTATACTAATGGAGATATGTGAGATGTACCAAAAGCTAGCTAGAAAGACATCTTTAGAAAAGACTTCCTTATAAATTTTCCCAAAACGTTGTTCATGATCCACCTGGAAATATCACCCACTCAGTTTAAACAACAGTAGCCTGTGATTGAGCCTAAAATAAACCAGTAAAAGCTGACATATTATACGGGATTTCAATAGAGAATAGACCTTATGGTGGATCTCCATGTATGAGGACAGAATGAGGGCTAAAAAGATTTATTTGTAAGAGAAATCAAGCTCGTACACAGTTCTTTTCTTGGTTGATAAATTATTTTCCAGTCAATTTCAAATTCCTTTTAGCAGATCTGTTACACTTCTACCATAGGTTTTGTGATAAGTAGTTTGTTTGGACTGTTTACTGCTTATGTTGAGACTCTGGCAATTCCTATCAAAGGGCATTATTTCCTCTGCATGTCTAGGTGTATGAAATTTGCAAAATTAGAGAACAACACAGAACCAGTAATGAGCAAATAGCAAATAGTAATGATTGTCTATTAAATAGATATTTCTGCAAGAATGACAGGAAATTTCAGAACCAGAAACCATCTATTGAATTTTTTGGCCAAGTTTCAACTAATTAGTCATAACCAACAACATAACTGCAAAAATTTCAATGCATTTAGTTTTTATTGAGAAGAAATTTATTACTTTTTTTTCTTTCTCTTTTTATTTTTACTTCCTTTTCTTTTAGGTAATCTTTTAATACTGGTTCCATTTAAAAACTAAAACAGGGAAAAATTGAGGCAAAATATTTACAATTTAATAACAATAATAGTAGAAAAGGTATACTTTGGTTTTGTTCCTAATATTGAAACAGCTTTTATGAATTAAAGAATTCTTAAACTGATTAAAAAGCTTTAACCATCAGTGATCATGTCTAGCTGAATGAAGCATTAAAAAATGATTCAAAGAAAATAGTGTCTCTAAAGTCTGTTAACTCTATAATAGACTAAATTAATGACACAATAAGTCTTCATACTCATCCACATTACTCATAGAGTGATACTTTTTTAGTTCATTCACGGAAGGCAGATTTTCTGCTTTTTGAAAAGGTAAAATGGGAAATAAGTTTACTGCTTATCCTGTTTGAAAAGCAGGGAAGAAACTTCTAAATGGAATGGCCAATAGCTGCAGTAGAGTATATAGTGAAATTCAATAAGTTGTAATAACATTTTTTAAGATTCCTTTGAGGAAGAGGATGAACAATAAAACCATTTAAAATACTTCTGTCATTGTGCCAGACTAGTAAGTAAACTGCAACATCTTTTGCAAAGGTGTGAATATCTTCTCAGGCCTTGTAGCACAATACAAAGAAACTTATATATATATACCATAAAACAGGTTTCAGTCATCATGAAGAGCAACATGAATCCAAATCTGACTTTTCATATGCTTTATTATTATCACCTAGTAAACTTGTTTAACAGTACTTTATTTTCTATAGCAATACCTTTGACAATACTCCTCTTTCATGCATGTGTGAGTGTGCTGACTACAGTTATAGAGAACATCAGAGGCTTCATACATATATGTCTACCTTTTGCCCTTGTTCCCTAATGATTTAACACAATATAAAAAGTACAGAAACTGAAAGCTACAACTCCTGTGACAGATCGTTAATCTGTGTTCAGTACTGTCAAAATATATAAAAAAAGTAAATAACAGTATGAATTCACCTACAGACAAATCTAGACTATGAGTACATGCATCAGGAACACACTAGCAAACAGCAAAGAAACTATTTATTAGGAAAAAAAAAGAGATAAAATTACTGGCACTACTGAATGTTCACTTTAGAGTGTACAAGAACATCGTTGTACAGAGGTCACGTGCTCTACTATTTTGTGATTCACAGCAATACCTGTAAATCTTTCATAGTCATAAGGTTAAGACTGAAAATGCAGGAAGCTTAGCTACCTCAGTAGGTACATAGCTGAAGTGATGTTCTTAGGAATACATGTGATTAGTACTTTGCTACTAAGGCAATAAGTAGGATGCCTGCAGTTCTTCAAGACACACCTGTATTAGTAGATAGTGGGAATATGTAGATTAAGAAACATTCAGGTATGGTATCAAAAGATACTTAGAATGGAATGAACATATGTTACTGATAATGACTGACATTAGAGTATGCACAGTAAATGAATGAAGTAAATAACTGATTAAAATACATGCTAGATATCTGTAATGAAACTGATCCGCAAACACTGAGAAATTAGTGAATCCAGTGAACCGTTAACCTGAGTAGGTGCATGCCTGTAGTGTGCTACAGGTATGTATAGCTGTGCCATCTCACCTGTGCTGTGCTGTCTGTATCCCTTGGCTTCAGGATAACGTTAGTCCACCCAGGGTAACACAGGAGCCTGCAGGCAGCTCCCACTCAGTACAGGCAACTACACCAACTGCATGATCTTGCCTTTATGTAAAAGTGTCACAAAAAACTCTCACACGAATGTCTTTTCACTTTCACTGTAGAAACTACATTTTCTTTCAAGGAAACCTTGTAAGAGCTCAAAAGACTGAGATAGGGTAACTTTTTCATGGATGAAATCTGCACAATGCGCAACCCATCAGTTGCCCATTCAGTATCTCAAAAATTAGGCTTTCCAGCATCTGAAGGGACTAAGACTATCTATATCATCCCCTATTTCTTTCTAACTATGTCTATAATATATGATAACTATATTAATTATAATGTTAACAAAATCAAGAAACGGCATTATAAATGACATTTTATGGAATACAAGTTCCTTTCCTACAGAAATCATAATGAACCATGACCTTCTGGTGAAAATAATTTCTCGTAGATGAAAACAAGGTGTAAGAAAATTAGAGATATATTTTAGACAGAGAGAGAGAGAGAAACGGCTTGGATTTTGGAGAGCTAAATAAAAAAGTAAGTGATTTTTTTCTGAGTCTGTGATAAAGATAATTGGATGAGTTCCTGTTTGATGGAAGAAATAAATTGAGTAGTCAATCTTAACTGGCCTGCAGGTAAACTGAACCCTAGAACACCAAAAGAGAGAAACATAAAAAGCCAGATCCCATAAGACAAATAAGTCAATTTACTCAATCATATAAGAGTACAAGGGTTTAAATTATAGATAATTATGGAAAAATTATTTTATATTGCATAAAAAAAATGAATAGGTAGAAAGAACAGGTAGGAGGTAGAGATATACTGCTGGAGTGTGGAGACACACAGAGAAGTAAGTAAGAGCTCTAAAGCACCGTGATTACTCTTTTCTGAATTTTTATTTCAAATTCAAAATCATCATGTAAATAGCATTGCATTTTACACTTTTTCATTTCATTCGCATTCACAAGATTATAGATATACTTAAAAGGAGTAAAATTTATATATCAGCAAACATTAGTTCTCACTCAAAATACGACTAAGCTAATTAAACCCAAGTAGTTCCTGAAACCAAGAACTTAGCAGGATTTACAGAATGGTTTGGATATGTAATGGGTGTGAAGACTGTCCTGAGGTCTTTAAAATAGGAAATTAGAGCAATGGAATAAGGGAGAGAGACACACAAAGAAAATTATTACTTTGCATAATAATTTAAACCAACTTGTTGAGATCCTTACTGATGTTTCTCAAGAAGATTAGCCAGAAAAGATCCCTAGACAATAAATTATGGGAAGATAATGCTAATTTCAGCACATAGTAAGTGAAAATATACTGAAACTCATACTATTGTCTACAATCAAACTACATGTCATAAAAACTAAATTGGCAGTATTAAACTGGAAAGAGAATTAGAGTGATCACAATTAGATATATGTCCGTAGCGGAATACTTCATACGTATTTTGTGGGCAAATGCATATGTCCAGCATATAGTCCCAAAATGGATGCCCATTAGAGTAATGAAAACTGTCAACAGAAACACAGAAGGATCGCAGGCTAGATGAGAATTGGATTCCAACAAGCCAGAAGGAAATCACTTTTAGGAAAGAAATTGATGCAGAGGGAGATTCTGTCAGATAAAGAGAAATGCTGATGAAGGACTTGGAGCACCTTGAACTGACAATTAATCAGGATCATATTTTTTCTCCTTTCTATGCTGTAACTTCAAGAAATTCATTAGCCTGTTCTGGCTTAGGAAAGAAATCTTTAGTGTAAGCATGGATTTCTTGTAGTTAAATTCAATTTGTAGTGAATTTCTCCTGTTCTTAGCATACATATATTGCTGTAATACGTCAAAGACCTTAACTGAAGAAATAACTTGAAATAAAGCTAAGAAGCTTTCAGCTGTCTAAACACAGGCACCTAGAGTTCTTTTAGGCTCTGTTGAATACCTTGCCAGTGCTGCAGCTGCAGTTTCTAAAGGGCATAGGTCTTCCATGAGGACTGTTTTGTATATGCCAGTAGACATCACATGATAGCCTAGACCATTTTGAAATGGCACATCTATCTCCAGTCAAGTTAATTCCTTCCTGTCTGATTTGCATGTCCAGAAAATTCCTGAGTGGACAAAATGTTTGTGAAAATCAGGTTGGTTTTTTTTTATGATTTATAAAGAGCATGAATATTTTTTTCCTAATCGATCATTTTCTTGAGCCCTGCTGAAATCACTAATAACAGTATGAAATACCACAAGTTGATGAGGTGGAGTAACTTCTTTCATTCTTGTTTTTTTTATGATGCTGAACCTGCAGGAGTAAACCCCTTCAAACAATCTGCTTTTCCAAAATGAAAAATGATTCAGTGTTCAGCAAAGATTATTGAGACACTAAACATAAAGTCAAATCAACTGTGGGAAGGATTCACATATACATCATGAAGTTAAAATTCTCCAGTGCTGTGGCCTTAGAAATATATTTTATTTCTTGATGTTTGAAAACAATCCCTATGGGGCCCTTGTGCATGTCAGAGAGAAAGCAAAGTAGAGAAACTGCTTAAGTGACAGGGAAATAAAGAAAGTGAAAAGCAGAACGAAGAAGAGAAGGAAAAGTGAGGTCACATAATATTCCTCTAGCTAGTTCTTCCATAGCAAAGGAAGGATGCTGATGAGGGGAATGAGGATGTCTTGGAGGACAGAAAGTACTGAAATAAAAGATAGAGTAAAAAATACAAGGATTTAGTGGAGGAAATTAGGTGGGTCATGCATATTCTAGTATATATTTCTGAGGGGTAGAGAAAGAAATATTAGTGATGTGACCATGCGGATGAATTCTGAAGAGAATTGGATAAAGAACCAAGGGTGCAGAAGAATAAAAGCCAGGAGAGTCAGTCATCTGTGATAGATTATAGAACTGTTTGATTTGTTTGCCTACAGTTTGCTTTATGGAACTATTCCACTCTGATGGGAACAGGAGGTCACTGCTTTCCCAGAAAACAGTTGTGAATGGTCATCTCTGGGAAAGTTCAGAAGCAACCAAGAAGAGGGGCAGCAGGGAGGGACATTGATGCATAGGTGCAGAGACTGTCTATTGATTTATTGGTTTTTTTTAAAAAAGCAAGCAAAGACAGCAGTTTTAATGTAAGGTCATAGACAAATGGAGGTCCCATCATACCCTATCACAAGTGGAAAGAGAAAAGAGGTCAAGAACAATGATGAGAGGGTTGAACGGACACATAATTAACGCCGATAGATTAGAAGTCCACTGAGAGTGCTGACAGACCAGCATTTGATTTTGAAAGAAGATGAAGGAAAAAGTAGTGCCAGCTTGGCACTGCAGAGGTTCTGCACTGATTAAGTACTTAGTGAAGGGTTAAGTACTTAGAGCTCCCTGGGAACTTCACTCTGGGTTAAGTGCACTCAGCATGTGGCTCAGTGAGCCTTACACAGCAAAAACCCCTGAGTTATTGAGGCTGCAGCAAGTTGCACTCCGCAAACTTGTTAATATATTACGCAAAACATGAATTTTGTGAATGCATTGGAAAAATAAGTAAGTTTTTTTATTTATTAACATTTGTTCCTTGTATCTTTCCGTGTTTATAATCTGCAGTTTGACAGTCAAATAGAATATTATTATTTATATAGGAAGATATAAAGACTAATAATGAAAATTTGGGGCCAGGAAATATTTTATTTCCCAAACACTTCTGAGTAGCCAAAAGTACAGCTCAGAAAACATTTTTCATCATCGTGTTTGAATCCTTTACATATTATATGTAGACATGTCAAAGCTCTGGATATTTATTAAAATAGTCTTTATTTTATTTTACTTATTCTGTGAAGATTTTTTCGTTGCTATGTGTCCATTGAATATATATATTTCATTGCAGCCGCAGTCCCATACTAGAATACCTAAAATGTCTTTGTTAAAAAATATGCATCTCTTTATTTAATGTCAAACCCAATGTCATATTTGTTTCATATTCATCAATGCTCTTTAAATGTAATATCCTTGCCATAATGCCCCTTGTGCTTTGATTGGCAGAACTTAGTAATTAGCCTTGAGCTGAAATCTCTCAATTTGACTGATTAATCAGATTTTGAAAAAAAAAATCAAAGATTAACATAGAAAAAAATTGTTGTTACTGCAATGCAGTTATAGATATTTTTCTACTTTTATCGGTATGTATTACTGTATGGGGTTTTGCTTGGTGAGGTTTTTGTTGGGGTGGGTTGCAGAGGTGACCTATGTGAGAAGAGATCATGGGCTGCCTCCGTGACAGACCCAACCAGTTCTAGCCAGTTTTAAATGAACCCAGTGCTGCACAAATCTGAGCTCATCAGCTAAGCTGGTGGTGCCTCTGTGAAAACATATTTAAGAAACGGTAAAAACCACAGCACAATCCAAACACATTTCTGAGAAAGGACTGAGAAAAACGTAAAGAAACAGCCCAGCAGACACCAAGATCAGTGAAGAAGGAGGGGAAGGAGGTGTTTAAGGTGCTGGAGCAGAGATTCCCCTACAACCAGTGGAGAAGACCCTGATGAGCAGCTTGCCACCCTCACATCCCATGGAGGACCAAAAGGGAGAACATATCCACACTGCAGCCTGTGGAGGAGCCCCCACTGGAGCAGGTGGACATGCCCTGAAGGAAGCTGCAGCTCATGGGCAGCTCATGCAGGACCACATTTGCTGGCAGAAGTGGTAGCCTGTAAACAAAAGCCTACACAAGAACAGGTTTCCTGGTGGGAACTGGAGTGCATGAGGGACCATGCTGGAACAGTCCATTACTGAAGGACTTAACCCAGAGAGGACCCATGCTGGAGTAGTTCTAGAATAACAGCCCATGGGAATGATCCACACTGCTGTAGTCTGTGAAGGACTATATCTTTGCGAGGGAATCCATGCCAGAGCAGAGGAAAAGTGCAAGAAGGGAGTGGCAGAGGTGAAGTGTTACGGGTTGACTTCAATCCCCATTCCCCATTCTCCCACACCACTCAGAGGAAAAAGGTAGAGGAGTCAGGAGTGAAGCTGAGCCCAGGAATAAGGGAGGGTTGAAGGCTAGGTATTTTTAGTTCTGTCTTTGTTTTTCACCATCTCACTCTATTTAATGGGCAATATATGAAATTAATTTCCCCAAGTTGGCCTGTTTTGCCTGTGATGGTAATTGGTAAAAAAACCTCCTTGTCTTTCTCTCAATCCACAAGCTTTTTAATTGTATTTTCTCCCCCTGTCCTGTTGAGGAGAGGAGTGACAGAGTGCGTTGGTGGTCATCTGGGTGCCAACCAAGGTTAACGCATCACACTAGCTCTTCATGCTTTAATGAAAAAAAAAAAGCCAATTAAGAGGCAGCTTGTTATTAATAACACAATCAGGGTAATTTCTTCATGGTAAATCAGTCAGAAAAATGCTAATTACATAATCTCTAGTAGTTTTGTATTTTGTTTTAATAATTGAAATGAAGTACAAATCAAACATTGATCCTAATAGTAGCCAAAAGGCATACCTGCCTTTTTGTTGACTGACAAGACAATACTGTTTTGCTCACTACATTAAGGCTACTTATAAATTATTTCAGATGCCCAGAGCCCTAATGACACATTAGAAACATATTTAATGAAAATATGTATGGAAATCTTATCTTAGAGACACATAAGGTGAATTTTTGTGTTGTTTTGAATATCTTACCAATAAACTGAATGGCATAGACTTTTTGTTTTTCCTATTATGTTCAATGTGCAAGAGCACAGACATTTAGCAGAAACACTAAGGTTGAGACACTCCATCTTGTAATGTTTAAAAAAGTAACATAAAACAATCCTACACACAGTGATGGAGTGTGAGTTAATAGGTAGAGCCATATGAGTGTTAATACTTATTTGAATAGATTCTTAAGACAGCAAATAAACTGCCTGTAAAAAAGTTTTTCTCAAATTCTTCCTCTTGCATGAGCCCAGAAACCTCCATAAAAAGGAGATATATGTAGTTATGTAGAGTCTGGTAATTAATCTGAGCTAACAATAAGTCAGTTTGGGATTTGGTTTAGTAACAACTGTTTGACAGATGTCCTTCCCAAGTCATTCTTAGTCTAGGTTCCAGGAAAGTCTTACAGCATACAAATGTTGACTCCCAAAACATTTAGGCAGAAAAGAATTAAAAACTGAGACTCCCAGCTCCCAAGGGAATATTTTACACGGCAGGTAGACAATTATATGGAATACAGGTGACCTTATACTCTGTAATCTGAGCAAACCAGGTTTGATCAGAACATGACAAGCACATGGAGCCTCAGGCAGAGGGAAATCTGTTCACTGAATCCCTAATACAGAATCACAAATTCCCTTGTGAATGATATAGGAGAAAATTCAGGTTTTTCCTGTCACTACAAATGCATAGAGTAAAAAATTGTATTGCTTACCCTTTATGTGCTAAGATGTCAGGACAATGGAAAAGAGTCAGAATTAGTTTCAGACATCAGACTTTCTTTTTCACCATAAATACAGAACTGATCATATTTTCTTTAGTTCTTTAGAATTTCATATTAGAAGTCACATATATGTTGTTTTCTTACTTCACTGTGAGAAAATTTGTCAGTCACAAAGACTTTATTTTTGGAAAGTCTTCTGTGACTTCAAAAATACTTATTTGGCTTACTTCCATCATACTAGTCATTTTTATGTAATTCTTCTGATGATTTGGTGTAAGTCCTTATAGTTATTAACATTTTATTATTTTAATCACCTTAATTTCTTTTATTTCTCAATCCAGTCTTCTAGTTCCTCCATCTTATTAATTCTCCTATTTAAGTTCTTTTCAGTTTGTCAATATCTTTCTAGAAGTTCAGGTGTGTCTGTTTACAGAAAATTCAGTATTAACATCTTATTCATTACTAATTCATCGTCATGTCTCACCTTGAAGTCCCATTGGAATCCTGTCTTTAATTTTCCATCACCTTAATCTCAGGCTTGACTTAGCATTGCCAACTCCCTTATTTGTCCCATCTTCTGAACACAGAATTTACAAATCACTTTTCCAGATGTTTGTAATTTTGCCTTATTCCACACATATGATTAATTTTATAATTTAACTATTGTTTTCATATTCATGCCTTGAGATCAGTAACAAAGCCCTGGTATCATTCTAATAAAATAAGTGACTTTCTAGATAAAAGAAATACAGTAGATCCACTTTATCAAGGATACAGGGAAGTGTTTGATACAGTTCAACAGCAGGGAATGGAATTTAATTAAAAGAATTACAGAGCAGATAAAGAAACAGCTAAACTAAAAACAACAAGTATTTCTGAAGTGACATCTAATATTTTGTAGTGAGATTACTAATGTTGTTTTCTGAGGTCTGTTCCTGGAACCAGCTTTATTTAATATTTTCATTAACAGTCTTGGAAAAAAATATAGGCAAGATATAGTGAGATTTGCAGACAACCACACATGTAAAAATATTGTCAGCACAGAGAAACATTAGAATGTCATAAAGGGAGAACTGGATGATCTTCAGGGCAAAAGGAATAGAAAACCTATGAAATTTCATAGTTGAAAGTGCAAAGTGATGCAGTTTGGGACTCAATTAGCTATTTTTGGTTTGTTATAAATGGGACATTTTGACTTTAAAATAGCAAATGAAGGAAAGGCACTGGATGTAGTTTTTCTGGATTTTAATAATTCTCTTCCTACTTAAGCTTACAGCATTCTTCTGTAAAAGTTGCCCAGCTGTGGGATGAGCGGCTTCACAGTGTACTGGGTGGAGAACTGGCCGAATGACAGGGCTCAAACCACAGAGATGTGGTGGATTCCCCATCATCGTAGGCTTTCAAGATGCAATTAGACACTCTGCTGGATACTCTCATCTAGGCTCTCTCTCCCACAAAAGGTTGGAACAGATGATCTTTTTAGTTCCCTTTCAACCTGGGTTATGCTAGGACTCTATGATTCTTAATCTATTATTCATGAATACTGATTGAATTTTATTCACCATTGCTTCAGTTTTCTTGTGTAGAGAGTATAAATTCATTGAAATCAATGAAAACACTCGATTCTGCAAGCTCTAAGGGTTCTGTACTGGAAATCAGATACTTAGGGTTGTTTCTGTTTGATATATATTCACAGCCAAAAATTGAGATGCCTAGATTAGTCCAGTCTTTGAAAATTTAGTCCCACAAAGTCAACATCTCCAGTGTTTGATTCATCAGACTATCTGTAGGCAGCTTTCACGGAGTGAGAAGAGATGCCTTCTTTGAGGTGTCTATTCTTCTCTTTATTTGAATTGTTTCAAAGTAAGCCTACAGGATGAACAAATTAAGGTAGAACATTTAGAAAGCAAAAGAGTTGTTGAATCTGCACCCTGGCTTGAATCACTTTGAAGAGTTATCACTGACTTTGCTGAGAGCAATGGACAATACCCACAAAATAGTCTTTAGAATGGAAAGCCCTGTACACTGAAGGGTGTAGGACATTATCACATCAGTATTAAAATTATTTACATTGAGTGCATTTTTACTTTTTGTAATTACAATATCTAAATTTTGCTTTATACAGTCCCCTGCTTGATCTCTTTGCCTCTCTGTATCTCCCTTTCCTAGCCCATTCATCTATTGTTTCCCAACCTGACTCCGGCAGTTATTTACAGTCAAAAAAAAAATTAATTTCTCAATTTAGTTACGTCCACCTCACAAGTTGTCTCCTGTCATCCATGTGTTTAAACCAGGAAATCTGCTCACACAACAAAGATATTTTTAACTTTCTGTCTGATTCAGTCTAACCAGTATCTCCATTAAAATGACAAATACGAAATGTGGAGGGTATATCACCTCCACTCTTTCTGTTTTAGCCTGCCTGCTGCTTTATGCAGTTAACTTTTTATAAAGTCACAAAATTATGTGTTCATCAGCTTATTCATTTATGTATAACTCTTGTTAGTTTACGAGAGACACTTCATATTATTTAATCATCTTTGACATCTTCTTATCATAGAATCTTAGAATCATAGAATGGCCTGGGTTGGAAGGGACATTAAAGATCATCTAGTTTCAATTCCCTTGCCATGGGCAGGGGCACCTTTCATTAGAGCAGGTTGCTCAGGGCTCCATTCAACCTCACCCTGAACACACCCAGGGATGTGGGTGACTTCAAATAGTCTGATTTCAGGAATACAATAACTATGAATATGACAGTAACAATTGCAAAATATTGTAAAAGACAACATTTCACACCAACAAGGGTGACTTCACAGGGAACATTTCCCAACAATTGTCTTGATATTGAAATCAAAGAAGTGAGATTGCAGCAGTGTTAGATTTATTCGGTCACCCATAAGTGAATCAGAGGGTCATAGGAGGATTTATCTGTTGAGAAAAGAGTGATGGAATAACAAAACCCTTAGAGTAATTACCCTTTATATAGGGTAAAAGCTATAGTTTTTCTGTAGATCACATTTTTTGCCATTGCACTTTCTCTCAAAATGTCTCTTTACAACTTTTAAAAAATAGAATCAACTGTAACAACACAGAAAAATGTGCCACGCTAACATCTTAAAATATAAGTAATTGTTTGAGATCAGTTTTAAATCCTAGGTATTACTTTCCTATTCCTATTACCTTGAATTTTTTTCCCATTTTAAGATTGTCAATCTAAACATTGTATGCTACTTTCTCTGTAACGTTACTCCATAGTTTAATGCAAAATTCTTGCAGGCAGAATAGAGATATAAACCAACTGAAAATGTATTTTGACTTTGAATGTTCACTTCTTAACACAAACCTTTCTAGGAAAAGTTTTGATTCCCTTTAGCTAATTTTTATGAGGGCAATCTTTATGAATTCGTTATTTTTTTTCTTTTTTTTTATTTATTTTGAATTATCATTATTTTTTAAATGAATTTCACATCAATTTTCTTCCATTATATTTATAACTATTTACTACAAGTAGGGTATGATAACTTTTAGGTATAGAACATGCTATGAAAACACTTCAGGCAAAGATTGTGAGTCTTTGTTGTCCTTTCTCTCCTGGAATATGATAAAAGACAGCATTTGCCAGTCATAGAATGATAGAATGATTTAGCTTAGAAAAAACCTTAGAGATCATCCAATTCCGACTGCCTGGCCATGGGCAGGGACATTTATCACTAGATCAGGTTGCTCAGAACTCCATCCAGCCTGGTCTTGAACACCTCCAGGACATGCACAGCTTCTCTGGGCAACATGTTTCAATGTCTCATCATTCTCACAGTCAAGAATTTCCTCCTCATATCTAATCTAAACCTACTCTCGCAGTTTGAAGCCATTGCCCCTTGTCCTATCACTACATGCTCTTGCAAGAAATCCCTTTCCCTCTTTCTTGTAGGCCCCTTCAGGGGGGTCAGAATTAGGTCACCCCAAAGCCTTCTCTTTTTCATGTTGAACAATCCCAATCCTCTTAGCCTTTCCTCACAGGAGAGGTGCTCCATTCCTCTAATCATCTTCGTGACCCTCCTCTGGACTCATTTCAAGAAATCGATGTCCTTCTTGTGCTGGGGACCTCAAAATTGTATGTGATACTCCAGTAAGATCTCACCAGAGAGTAGAGGGGTAGAATCACCTTTTAAAGTCTTAAAACCAGGGTGATTGTTTGCCAATTACTGTAATAGGCAAAACAACTTGAGAAGAGCAATTTAACCTTTTGTCAATTAAAAATAGAACAGCATGATAAGAAACAAAGAAAAAACACCTCCTCTCCACCTCGCCCTTCTTTTCCAGCTCAACTTCATTCATGACTTTTCTGCTTCTTTCAACTCCAACAGGACAAGAGGAATGTTTTATAAAACTTCACCTCTGCCCTTCATTCCTCCTCACAGTTTTCCAATGCTCTGATGTGGGTTTCCTCCCATGAGACGCAGCCCTTCACACACCTCCATCATTGGTCCTTCCCATGGGCTGCCGGTCTTCAAGAACTGTTCCAGCATGAGTCCTATCCATGGGGTGCAGTCCTTCAAGAACAGACTGCTCCAACATGGGTCCCCACAGGCCAAGAATCTGTTCCAGCGTGGGTGCTCCATGGGCTGCTCCATCTGTGGCACTGGGAGGTCCCTGACAGACAGCAGCATAACTGTCTCCTCCACTGTTTTCTTCAATGGACTGCAGAGGAACAACATGCTTCACCACAGTCCTCTTCATTGGCTGGAGATGAACCTCAGCTCTAGCACCTGGATCCCCTCCTTCCCTCCTTCCTCACTGATTTTGGAGTCTGTAGGGTTGTTTTTCTCAAATTTACACTCCTTTCTCACAGCTGCTGCATAGCATTTTTTACTCTTTCTAAAATATGTGTTCACAGAGGCTCCACCAGCCTGGCTGATGGGCTCATCTGTCACCTGAGGTGAGTCCATTTGAACCGCCTGGAACCATCCATGCCTGACAACAGGGCAGCCCACAGCCTCTTATCACAGAGGTCACCCTTGCAACATCCCTGTTACCAAAACATAGCCAGTAAAACAGACACTTCTGGACATGTCTAGAGGGAGATTTATAGAAATCCAGGATGAGTGTCAGTGATATTTCTGAAAAGTGTGTCAGGGCTGAATTGAACAAAGAGGAATAATTTAGCTGGAGCAGTTTACTTCAGTGTGATCAGGTGATGTCATCTTGTTTCTGTATGAATCTCAGGAGTTTTTGATCCTCATGAAACTGATAACTCCATGGATAATTTGAACAAAACACTCAAAAGTAATCTCAAAGTGTTTGGGTTTTGGCTAAACTTGATTAAGGAACTCATTGTAAATTTTCATCGTTTTCCAACAAATCAAGTTTTTTCACTTAGTTATGAGTTTACTTACTTATTTATCCTAAATATAAATCACAAAATAAAACTCAAGAAGCTTTGATCCCCAGTGGTTTAGAGTAATAATTAAAAAATGCTTTCAGAAGTCATTATAAAACAAACTCACTAACTTCATACTTTCATAGAGTTATGGTTGAAAGAAAGTTTTCTAATTTGTTTTGTCTTCAGAAACTCTACAAATGACTGATGGCATTGTAACACTTTGGTAAACAGCATATTAGTCACAATGAAAGATCACTATCACAAACAGTTTGTTGCTAAATCAGGGAATTACAACCCAAGTGGAGTTGTGCAGAAACTTTCATACTTACCTGATAAAAAAAAAAAGAGACCTTTCTCCACTTCCCCCCCTCCCCTTCCCTAGTTTCTTTTAAATTGAAAGTTTTTGAGCAACTGATGGATGAGTCTTTATAAATGTTTTCCTGGACTTTGTTCAAAAGTTCAGACCAGTCCAGGAACCAGGACAGGCATTTGACGAAACATTTTGACCTTGAAAATAAAAAGAATATTTTCTCAAAGTTTCATAAAAGGTGCCAGGCTCTATCAAGCATTACAACTACTGTAAGGTTTTAAAGACAGAATAAAGGTTTTATCATACTTTGCTTCAAAAAAAATTATGAAAAAACAGAAGAATCAAGCTATCACCTTACATGATAGCAAGTTCAAGATTTTTAGGGGAATGCTGTCTTTTGGAGGAGCTTCTGTTAAAACTGTTTTCGTATCCTTAGAGAAGCATTTATTCAACCATAAGGAAACTGGCCTTTAAAAAGGACCTGGAGATTAGGTTCCAAATATTATTTTGTGCCAAATACACTGTTAAACTTACTGAAGGATATTTATGAGCAGCACTGCATTTCTGGTTCTACAATATGTTTGTATGTTGTAAACTTTGAGAATAAAATCTTCAGTTTACTTATGAAAAGTATTCCCTGAGTAAATGGCATATAGCGGTCACAGCATATCCTAAAAATACAGTAGACCTTATGTTGCTTATAAATATTTTGGTAAAACTGGCTTATTATGTTCTTAACTCAAAGTATGTAGGAAAGAGAATACTGCTTAAAACCTTTTATTTTCTCTTTCTCTTCACTTTTCAATTGAAGTAAAAAGTGGAAAATAAATTGTTTAGAAAATAGTTTTAAATTTGTGCAAAATGAAATCTTACAATTACATTTTTTTTGAAATTTTTAAGTAATTCTACTGTTACAATTTTGTTATCCTTTTATGTTGACGTAATAGCATTTTCATTTGGGGGAAAAAATAATTGGAACACATTTTGTGATAAGTTAATGGGACCATAAGGCATCTTGCAACTTGTAAATCAGCATGTGGTATAATGATGGTATAATATGAAATCAACTATAATATGTTAAAAAACCCCAAACTCAACATTCAAAATACAAAAAGTCTTCTGCAATGTCTCCTTGAGACATCTGTCCATGCTCATAAAATGTTTTATATTTTAAAGCCCTTTGTGTAGCTGTCTCAGTGCTTATTAACCACTACTTTTCAAGGTCAGAGAGACCATGACAGGTCCAGAAAAATCCAAAGACTTCACATGACCTCAAATGATATATTGGAGAAAACGTTTCAAAATTACTAACCTCTAAACTTCATTTTTTTCAATAAAACAATAAATTCTTTAATCCTGAAAAGTTCTTGGTTCACCTTTTTTCCTAACTTAAGACAGAAAGGCCCCACTGACCACCCTGATGATTCAGCATCATATCTGCTAAAGAATAACCTTTTATGTGTCTCCTTCCACAGAGTGAATGCTGCTCCACCATTTCTCTGCTTTTGATACTAGTATCTGTTTTACAGCAAAGGTATGAATACTAATACCTGAAATGTCAGTCTTGTTAACCTTGATGGTAAAATTCTTATTGACTTCAGTGTGGTAAAATATTTCTTACAGCTGGATTTCCTACAAATGTTTTGAGGCACATAGATTGACAATTTTGCTTCTTCTCTTCCTACAGAAAACATGAGCATGATTTCTGTAATCCTTTAGTTTACATATTTTCCAGTATATTTTGTAATCTAATAGCCCACTGGCAGAGACAAATTTGGATGAAATAGGAACTGATTGATTGAACTTCCTTTATAAATATGTAACAATTTAAAGTATTTTTATTACCTCAGTGAAAAACATTCTAATAATCCATTCTTTGTATTTTAACCTTCAAAAAGTAGATTTGAATAAACCACAAGCGTAATTCCAAAAATCTTAGAATTCCAAATTTCCTTTTTTACTATCAAAATAATCATGTTAAACTGAGAACAGTTATTGTTATATTTATATTATGCTCCAATGAAAAACAGCAAATGCAGTCATAGTGAGTTAAATTTATGATGTGTACACAGCGTTCTTCTTTTCAGCAAACAAAATATATTGGTGATATATGTGTTATCTTACCTTCAGCTTTACATCACATGAAAAGAAACTGGTGCAGAAGATGATCATGAAGGAAAAAATGCAATAAAGCACACTATTGTCTTCCATGAAAATAAATGAGATCATTACTTCAACCTATACTTATGGGCTATAAACTGCTGATGTAGACAAAAACTAAAAGAAAAAGTATTATTAGTACACAATTCATACATCCTGTTAACGTACTTTTTGATGCTGATACCACAAACAATGTTTTGCTACAGAACCTGACAATTGCACAAGCGGAATAAATCTAATGTATTATGTCCAGAAATCTAAAACTACCTCTCACTATGACCTCAAAACTCTAAAAATGACAAAAAAAGGTTGTGTCACTTGGAAATATTTGTTCCAACAGTTAAAAACAGTTTTAGTACAAGTGATGATCTAGATGAACATGCAACATTTCATCAGCTCTTATTGTCCCCTACTCACTCACTTTCATCTTGTTTCAGTTTGTGTTTCTATGCCTTCTGGAATGGTACAGTCCCTGTATATATTTGTACAGGAAACATCAGTTTAGGAGGACTTCTTAGTTTCCTGAAAGAGAACATAATTAATAACAACATCATTACTACATAGAATGAAATACAGCATAGTTGACACAGAATAATGCATCATATTTGAAAAGTATTGTCAAGTCTTTACTCCACTATTGTAGAAAGGATAAGATTAAATGGCGCAAATTGGCTCTGGTTAACAGAATATGAAGTTACAATTACGAGAAGTTTAATTCTTAATTATTTGAAGATATCTGGAGATATCTCTATTTTTTCTTTGTCTGTAGTAGTTTGGGGATTTTTTTTTTGTTTGTTTGGGTTTTTTATGCACTACATACATTTTTTTCCTGTTTCAGAATGTCTTTATATTACACCACTTTGATTTTTGAGATAATGCTTAAATTTTTACATATGGGACACACTAACAGTATGCTTTATAAGTCACTTTACACACACACACTCACACACACAGAAATACAAATGTCATAACTTGCTTATATATTTCCAGGGAAAGAGCAATGCTTTTGTTTAACCTCTTTCTGCTATTTATAGTGTGACACACAGGTGCTAAATAAGACCATACTGCTTTATCAATCTCCTTTTGTTGATGGTAAACACATATCTGAAAATAAAGGTTGTTTTCTTGTACACTGACATGTTGACAGGGAACTATCCCACCACATGCTCTGATAACATGAAACAGCTTGAATATTGCTCATTCAACAGAATTTCTCAAAACACTTCAAAAATAAATCATCAAACAGCATTTTGAGCTCCATTTAGGGAAAAAAGAAATCTCTTCTTTCAATATGCAAAGTGATATTTGCAGGTTATTTCCAAAATTAACTCTATTTTCCTTTTGCAGGTTTCCAGTTCATTTTAAAATCCAGCCACACAGTGCTGGAAATAGAGGAAAATTGCAGCCATTAGGTGCAGACAGGAAATGTGTGCACCAGCTTTAGCTCAATGTGAAAATTAAATCCAAACTGCTGCAAACTAGGTCTGGGTTTTAATGTTAATTGTTCACATGCCCTCAATACAAATTATTCACACTAATGTACTGCATTAGCCAAGCCTGTCACTTCCACAATTATTATTTTTGTTGTTACTGTTGTTGTTTTGTAAATGCCATACCATTTTGTGTCCATTGTGGGAATTTAGGTAAGCTGCTTTAGTTGTAAAAAAGTTCTGAGCATAACATTTAAGGCTGCTGCAGCAGTTTCATGGATCATTAACAATTTGCTAATATTGTTTTAGCTTGCAAATTAGTGCAGCTTAGTGACTAAGGAAAGGTTCCATAGCTGTCATCAATCAGACTAAAATTCTTCATGCATGAGATGAAAAACGATTTTTAGCCTTTGAGGCTCAGACAGCAATTACTGTAACAAAAAAAAAAAAAGGTAAGAAAAAAAAGTGGGGGGAGTAAAGGGAGGAGTGAAGGAGAGAAAGCAAGCTATATAAAATGCTGTTAGCAATTCTATTAAATTTATTTGTTGTTGCGCTAGAAAAGAATTAACACATGTTGGATAACCAGGCCTTAGCTTCCTTCTATATTAGTGAAGTGACAAACTTTAGAGGGGAAAAAAAGAGAACCTTCCTTAGGAAATGACAAGAGCTTAGTGAGTAAAGAATCACAGAAATCACAGAATCAGAGTCATTAAGGTTGGAAAAGACCCCCAACACTGAGTCCAACCTTTGACTGATCACCATCTTGTCAATTACACCGGAGCACTAAGTGCCACATCCTGTCATTTCTTGAACACCTCCAGGGACGGTGATTCCAACATCTCTGGGCAATCTGTTCCAATGCTGGACAGCCCTTTCCATGAAAAAAATTCTTCTTGATGTCCAACACAAACCTCCCCTGCTGCAGTTTGAGGCAATGTCCTCTCATCCTGCCACTAGTTATTTGGGAGAAGAGGCTGACCCCCATCGTGTAGCAGCCTCCTTTCAGGTGGTTGTAGAGAGTGATAAGGTCTCCCCTGAGCTTCATTTTCTCTGCTCTAATCAACCCCAGCTCCCTCAGACATTCGTCATATGACTTGTGGTCCAGACCCTTCACCAGTTTCGCTGACCTTCTCTGGACACACTACAGCACCTCAAAGTATTTATTGTAGTTAGGGGCCAAAACTGGACACAGTAGTCAAGGTGTGGCCTCACCAGTGCTGCGTACAAGGGGACAATCTCAATTCCCTGGTCCTGCTGGCCACACATTTTTGATACAATCCAGGATGTCATTGGCCTTCTTGGCCATCTGGGCTCATACTTGCTCATGTTTAGCTGGTTGTTGACCAGCATTCCCAGGTCCTTTTTGACTGGGTCAATTTCCAACCATTCTTTCCAAAGCCCATAGCACTTCATGGGGTTGTTGTGACAGCTGTAGGATCCAGCATTTGACCTTGTCGAACCTCATACCGTTGGCTTTGGCATATGGATCCAGCCTGTGCAGATCCCTCTGCCTTCCTACCTTCCAGCAGATCAATACCCCCACCCAACTTAGTATCATCTGCAAAACAAAAAAAAACAAACAAGAACCAAAAATCAAACGAAAAACCCAAATGAAAAAGAATAAACTCCAAACAAACCCAAACTCAAAACCTGGGAGTTTAGAAATATATTTCCTTTAGCCATCTGCCCATCACTTTTGTATTTGCTTCTTTCATGTTTGAGTTCCTGAGTTTTATTCACAGGGATGCCCACAGAAAGAAAATTCTTAGCTTCCATGCTCTAGTAGTCACAGATAGCAAATTTCAAACACCATGGACATACATCTTCACAAAAGAAGAAAATGTCAGGCCTCTCAGATTCTCTTGGCAGACACCTACAGCAGTACAGCTAGGAAGACAACAAACAGATCCTGGGGACTACTCAACAACTAAGTGCAAACTCTGTTGTTACTGAATTTCTTCAGAGCAGCTTCAGTCCGCACCATGTTACTGTGCAGCAGCTCACAATGGTATTCCCTTGCCTGCCCCTCCAGCAAGGTGAAGGTCAAAGACAGAGATCAGCAAAGTAGAAACTGGTGAGTTGTGCCAGACTCTTGCACTATTATGTGATCAGTGTCTTCTACTTCAGTGACACCAGCAAAAAAAAAGTAGATTTCTCATCATTTTGTCTTTTATTTTGTCTTTATCCGAGCTCTCTCACTCAAAAATGTTTTTCTCTCATTCATCATCTTCGTGCATACTCTTTTCTGATTGCCTCCTTGAAGCCTTTTCCAGTTTCACACTTTCAAAACTTCCCATCAAATCTTCCCCTTCCCCATTGCTCTCCTCTGTCACTTTTGGTATCTGTCTTGATCTCATCGAACTCATTGTAGCTCTACAGCCCACTCTTTCAAATATTTTACTTCTTTATGGAAGTTGATAATATGTCTTTTTAAAAAATTACATTTATCTTGCTATAATAAATGTTAATCAAATTTTCCTGATAAATTAATACTTTATTAAATCAATTACCGTTTTAGAACAAAGCTAAGCAAATATTTTTTATTAAATAACTTAAAACTGATATATATACATCAATATGTAAACTGTATTAAAGAATTTGAGAAGGTACAATATAAATTGTCAACAGTATCATGATTGTAACACCCTTTTTTTCAAACTACATCCTTCTCTTTGCATCAGGGGTTGTACAGGTTGGTTTTGACTTGCCAGTCAGAAATGCATGCAGAAAAGGGCATGTGTCTGTACAGCAGCCATTGGAGATCTCACCTGTGTTTAGCTTAAACCTCTGGTGTCTCTGGTAGATAAGTGAGGTGTTAATCTGAGATCAGGTATCACTGTAGTGCCATCATATTTTGTAATGTAAAGAAACACTAAGTTTTCAAATTTATGAGAATGTTTTTCAGGATCACAATCTATGTTCTTTATGTTTAGGGAGAGATGGAACTTAAGTGTCAGATATATCTATCCATAGGACTCCAGAAACAATCCGTAACTCAGTACTAGCATTCAAGATCATGCATCTTGCAATCATGCTCCTGTTCATATCTCATGTATTGAGATACAACTCTATTTTATCACTGTGCCACAAGGTAGAATCTTCAGATGATCGGATATTTTCTAAAAATACAAAAGAGACCACTATAACAAAAACTAGGAAAGTTTTAAAATATTTTTTTTAATGGTTCTTTTTGAGCCTATGTTTAGAAGACATTGACTCATTCCACTTTTTCCTGTTCTGTCTGTTTTCCAGCTGTTTAAGATGAGTTATCTTCTTGAGGACCAGAAATCATATCATGCAATTTATGTTATGAACCAAAACTCAAACCAACTCCTTTTGTTAAACAATCAAAAGTGTAAGAAGCCATGAGCAGAGAAATAGACGAACTAGTTTTGTGAAAAAGAAATAAAAGTTTTGATAAGTTATTTAATAAAAAATATTTGCTCAGCTTTGTTCTAAAATGGTAATTGATTTATTAAAGTATTAATTTATCGGGAAAATTTGATTAACATTTATTATATCAAGATAAATGTAATTTTTTGAAAAGACATATTTTAAAACAGCAAAAAAAAAAACAAACTAGCTCTGATTTCAAATTCAGCTTAACTTAATGTGAAAAGAGTGATCTTCTATAAGTAAGTAATGACATCAAAGTGCATGTGTTACATCTGTGTCAAATAATGTTGGAGTCAGAATCTTATGCTTGTCTTAAGTTTTATGCAAGACTACTCCTAGGGGACTCGATGGCACAACTGGAGTTATCACATCACGTCCAGTTGTGAAGCTTGATAAATCTTCATCTTTATACCAAAAATTTGCAGTATCAAGAAATTTTGTGAGCTTGTTAAGTAGAATAAAGATAATGATTTCAAGAATTTTTAAGTTTCTTTAAGTGATGTATTTTGAACTTGGGAAAAATAAATAAAAAACAAAATTAAAGTGCTGCCCTCTGCTGAGCCAGTGAGGAGTAATATATAAAATAATATTTCAATAAAGATCTTTACTGTTTTTTGATCATGGCATTTTGAAAGTAGTTATATGCAAAATATCCTGTGAAATCAGGTGATTTCATTTTAACACTTCATCTTGATTGCAGTATAAAAAAGAATTTTAACATGTCAAAAAGTTCAGTTAATTATGATCTACATTTCAGAAAATCCTAAAGTGTACATGGATAACATATTTTCTTGGTCTGTTAAATGTTAATCACACTTCTGATAATATAAACCGTATATATATTCCTAATTAGGAAATTTATAATAATATCCAACAGAACAGTTCTTAGAGTAAGATTTATTTTATACCCCTACCATATCTGAACAACATAATGCAATCCATCCATCAAAAATGTAATAATTTATTGCTGTTTCTTTCCATTTATAAGTATATTTTTTATCAGCTTGACAAAATGAGTTATGAGTCCTATTTTTCAGCCTTCACATTCATTTAAAAGTTAATTTAGGAACATCAGATACTTAAAATTAAAAATAAAAAAAATAATTATTGCTTAAATAAAAGAATAAGGAGAAAGAAAACTTTTCCCTTTGAATATTTCCAAGAGTGCTTTTACTTGTTGTATTTACTAATGCAATAAGTCTTGTTTTCTGTTTTACCTAGCAAGAACATATTATATGTTCTGGTAAAATAATTTAATTTAAAGTCAATTCATATTTATACGTTTAGGACAAGGAAACTAAAAGAAAAAAAAGAATATGTAGTTATTCAAATACATAACAGATTATTCACTTAAAATTTCAGAAAATGACTACTGAAACGTTTCATTCTATAAGTGTTGATAAAAGCATCTAAAATTGTATCTAGTAGAGGTGTTTTACTTTTATCTTTGGGTTGTACAATATGTCTTTGTCTATTGTCAAGTTGAGTATTTATTTATTCCTTTTTATGTGCTTGTTTAATTAAGAAGATTCCATTCATGTCTAAATTATTACACAACTCAAATTTCCAGCATAGCAGCCATGGTGAGCATGGATGAATTAAAAACTAAAAAAACCCTTTACTTACAACAAGTTAACTCTTCTCCACAGCACGCGGAATGGAAACTGAATAGAAGACATTAGTATTTTAGTAAATTATCTCCTTACAGGTAAGCAATAAGGGATGACTCTTATGGAACTGGCTAAATAAACTCTCTAGTAGTTGTCTATATAATCTGTAAGTATTTAGCTTTTCTCAAGAAGTAAATAAGAAAACTAATTCAAGAAAAATTTATTTGCTTTCTTGAAAATACTCAGACCTTCGGAAACTCACTAGGTTTCCGGTAAATCTGTAGCAACAACATTTACTAGATGTAAGACCCCAACTCTTGAACCACAAGCTCACCAAGGGGGTTTTACTTTAATACCAGGCTCCAACAATATCCACCCTTGGGATTATTAGAAGAGCCTTCAGTTCTTTTAAGACCCTAAGAGAGGGCACAAAGGAGAAACATTACATATGTTTTCTCAGGGGGTACTTTATTGGTAAACTTTAGGAAATGAGAGATCTTGGCAAAAGTTTAAAGGGTAATATACAACCAAAACCAAGCATTACACAAAGCATTGACTTAGCACATGCTAACACACACAAGTTAGCAAAATCCAATCTGTTCGGTCCCAAGTTGCCCAAAATATTAAGAAAAGAGATTAGGAGAAGAAAAAACAGTAAAGAAAGAGAGAAAAAGAGAAGATTATAGCTACTCCTACAGTCCTGTAAGAGTCCAGCTTGCACATGGCCAGGTGGTAGGTCATTGATGTTTTTATTGATTTGACTCCCTGTGGCCACCCCTCTCAGGTGGCCCACTGCCCACGCTGGGGCTCTGGGGCGGGCAAAGGGTGGTGCTCCCACTGCGCCAGGCAATCAGAGGCTGGGTTAGGGGCTCCAGGGGGTATCGTGTGGGTGTGCTCCTGGGCTGCCTTTGACTGACAGTTGCTCCAGGGTTGACCCTGGAGGCTTCTGGGGCTGCCATGTGGGACAAGGCATTACCTCACCTGTGTGAAATTTGATTTATCCCTCCTCCCTCCCCACACACACCTGAGTTGTTCCAAGACAATAAAATAATCCAGTGTCTCACACTACGTCATAATTTACTTTAAAATAATTTACTAAACACAGTACACTCAACAAAAAGAAACTGTAAGGAGCTTAGACAATGTCTTTTCTGGATGTATTAGTCTTTTTCCAGAAAGTTAGAATAATTTCTAGTTAGTCCCTCATTAATATTTTCTGTGCATAATATGGAGGAAACTGTATTGCCTATTAACCAGAAATTTTACTATTTTAGCACAGGACAAACTTGGCCTATATACTGTCAAAAGACATGTAAATCTCATTAAAGACCATAAGCAAGTAAAAATCACAACCAAAGCAAAATAAACTGTAAAATGCAACTGACATCTGTTTCTTTTTCCAAGAAATCTTCATGCACATTTTGACAGCAAACATAGTAAAATACTATTCTAAACTTTCCATATAATTTTCATTACTTAATAGCCTTATACTTAATGTCACCTATCTCGAATACACAATAACACATTGTAAATGAACATAGCTCAAACTGTACTGAAAACACTGCTGTGGGCAGAGTAACAACAGGGCATTAACATCTTTCAGCACTCAGAATTTTTTAAGGTTTTTAATAGCATGCCAAAAAAAAAAAAAAAAAAAAGAAAAAAAGAACCAATACCAAAACACATCAACTGAGAATATGATTTTATTTAATCATTGTTAATTATTTATTATAAACATTTTTATAGAAGTAACTGACAGACAATCTCGTCTCCAATTCTAATCAATATTTTAGCTGGACTAAAGCTCTGTTCAGAATGCGTTTTCAAAAATCAATAAACTACATCTAAAAGCAGCGTAAGAGATGAAGAACAAGTTCATTCATTGCTTCCAGGGTAAGAAGAAAGAGGATTCAAATTAGTATCATTAAAAATCTCTCTCTATGTTCATTCTGAGGCTGAAATTATGCTTTCCAGATACTTGCTCTCTGTTTCCATTTTCAAATAAATTTTGAGGAACATAGAGGGGTTTTGTGGAAAAATAATAAGCCTCAAAGAGCTAAAAGATATAATATAGTAAAAAATTCAGGAGTATTCTTTTTCTCGTAAGAGGACCGAATAGAGATTACAGCTTGAAAAGGGTCTTATGAAGACTATTAGTGACCTGGAAAAGTGATTAGAAACTCTCAAATGTGGCATAATTATATACACGAATATATATATATGTGTGTCATACATGTGTGTGTGTGTTTGTGTGTGTATGTAGTTATCAGTATGTATGAGAGAGAGAGATACATATATGTTGTCACATGTGAGCCTACTGTGACTGAAAAAAGAGATTCGTAATTAATTGGACACAAAGCTGGAATGTGAAAGAGAACTTGTGAGGAGGTATACTGGAATCATCAGATGGCTGTGCAGCCAGGACTCTCCTATGTAATTCTTTTCTTATTCTCTTCAATTTTAACTGATTTTTTTCTATACATATCTGAAATAATATATTTGTTAAAGAAAATCCAGTCTATACTGCTTACTAAGGACTTTAAATATCTTTTTTTTTCCGAAAGAGAAAAAAAATTTTTGGGGCAATTTTCTGATGCCTTATATATAAAAATAGGAATAAACACATGTTATAGAATAAAAGCACTGATTTAAATCTAACCCTGGCTCCCAAGCTCCTCCTAAATTTGCTTTCTCAAAGGGAAACACTTGTAAGTTCAGATATGTATTCCCTCAAGCTAGGCAAACATGGTATATATGAAGCACTATCTTACTTCCAAATGAACAAATTAGAAAAGGGGGAATATATCAAGACATTATGTAACAAAGATCTAGAATTGGACTTGCGTTTGGGAAACTTTCCAAGCTATTTTGACATATAGGAACTTTCAGCGTGCCATGTAGGTCATTCCTGTGTCAGTTCCCGGATTAAAAAGACAATAAAAGGAGAATATAATTTCATATGCAATTTTAAAATAAATTCAATGTTCTACAAAACCATTAATTCAGTAAATGATCTTTTTACTGACAGAGAACAGTAACTATATGCTGCTGTGCATGGAAAAGGGAGCCAAGTGCTGTAAACACAGCGGGCAGGCACAGCAGCATCTCTACCACTGACACCATTGCAGAGTATACATGCAAGAAGAGAAGATGACTGATGACAGTGACCAGGGACAGCCAACAGCCCTGTGATTGCCAGCCACACCCTTAGTGACAACTCAGGTCTGACACATGGCCAGGAGGCCAAGTCAGTGAGGCCAGCTCAGGGACACTGGGGTGCAGTTCCAGGTATAGGCATAGCTGCCACAAAACTCACACATGGGCAATAGGTCAAGGGCCTGAGCTCAGTACAGCTTCCAAGCAAAGAGGGAAGAGACACAACTTCTGTCTTCACAGCAGTTTGATCCCAGGTAATACAGCTGAGCAAAATCACAGCTGACTTTGAACACAGACAGCCAAACCTCTAGGAACTGGGTGAAGAAGCCGCAGAGACTGTTTGTTCCCTCAGCATCCTGGTACCTGCAACAGTTAGTTTTGTACTTAAATGCTGTGAGAGTTTAAATCCTCAGCCTTAGGAGAGGACAGGACATTTCACAGAATATTGCCTAAAGATTTCCAGCAGTTTTTCCTTTGATTTGGCTAAGGTTAATATTGTACAGCTTTTTCAGTTTTGGCAGGTACTGAGATAGGAGGGTGTAAAAAAATACAGAAATAACAAAACGAATAGAGCACTGTGCTTTTTACATTGAAGAATTTTTTACTTTACGGATGGGTAGATGTTAAAGTATGGTATAGGAAACCTCTTTATTTCCATATTCCTTTACCACTTTAAATAAGGATCTTCCTAAAGCTGAAGGTTAGGAAGGAATGATTTTTAAGCTTTGGGAGTTGGAAAGGGGACAGCAAATTTCTACAGCACATAGAGAAATGTTTCCTCAAATGTCTACTGGTTCATATTGAGTATGACTAACACAAGATGTCAGACTACTTTTTATTTGAAAGGTTTTTTTTCTTTCTGCCACGCTGATTTTGACACTGTGAGGTTTTGTTCCCTCCTTGTCACAGTACAGAGTTCTTCTGTCACCTGGACTGTAAATTGTATTAATCATACCATACAGATTTCTACCTGAAGAATATTGAGTTTGAACACTACCATCGTGCATTTCAAATCAGCGTATTGTGAAGTTCATTTGCAGAATGTGTTAGATCCATTCAGACAAGAAGTGATGCTCTAGTGTTTCTTCCCATTCAAGGTAATCCAGACAGGTTTATTGAATTCTTTTAAAAACAGAAGCCATTAAATATAGCCAAATTATTTTAAAATAATATTTTTTATAAATTAAAATTTGTAACACTGTTTCAGAATATTCGTTCTATTACTGTGAAACTCTGATTTCTGGTTGTGGTTAATGATATGGAAACAATGTGTGATGAGGTCTAATGTCAGATCACTATTAGGTGCTATGAATTATGGAAAGATGAGTTATCTGCTTTAAACCATTTATTGTTAATAAAATACCCAGCCTACTTCAAATATGTTCCTAACAGCCTCATTTTTACTTATAACACCTAACAGTGTAAGGAATAAAGCCATTGAACTCAATATATTTGAATTAACACCAATCAAAGTAATGAAAAGAAATACATTTGTTTTTCCTTGTTAAAAAGCCCCCAACATAGTAAACATAGGTCAAAATATAATTAAAGTGGTTTGAAGAGCTACACGTGTTCCATTTTTTCCAGGATTAACTTCACTTCGGGAATATGAAAACTGTTTGGATAGAAAATCAGGTCCACGTTACATTTCCACAGAGTAAATCCAGAATCATACTGTTATATTCATGAACAAAAGACAACAAAACCACCTCTGATTTTCTACTCCTGTAATCACATCTGTAAAAGCAGATTAGGAACATTTTGCTTTTGCAAATTAAATGCAAATGTGATAGCTGCAGAAGGAACAATGCACTAGAGAATCAGGCCTATCGTCCACAGAAGGGATCTTCAGTTGCTGCTCAACATTACAGAATTCCATTAAGGAAGGAAGAACTGGTTTACAAACTTCTAGGGACCTTTTTCTCCATTTAAAACAACCTAAACCACTTAACTTGTGAGAAAATTTCTTATATATAGAACTAATCTTCATTCTTTGGCAGGTTGCTGACCATTTAGTAGATCATTAGAAATAGTCATAGTAATTTGGCTATTTCAGTTGAATCTCTCCCTGCTAAGTTAAATCTCCCCATTACCATAATCAATGTAGAGTAACTCCCTTGAATTTTAAAATGGTATAGTGTTATTCTGAGTTTTATGTTCAGTGTTGTAACTAGAAGCTTAAAAACTACATAAGAATTTCCAATAGCGCACTTGTGAGTTTCTCATGTTCTGAGTTTCTGGGAACACAAGGTGCTTTTCCAGAGCTCCTCTGACACCTTTTCTAGTACAACACAAAGTTGTTCCAGTTGCAGCTAAACTGGCTCTGATAAATTTCCTTATTCAGACTGGTTTCCTAGTTTTCAATAATCTTCTTTTACAGTGAAAGATTCACCATTCTTGCAAGTTTAGGACAGATGATGAGATCTAGAGACAGATGATGAGATCTTTATCTTTAGGATCAAGACTGAGATTTGTATTAATCACCACCAAGGAAAACGACACTTGGCAACCTCCTGTGGTGTCTCCCGACCCTGGCCTAGGACCCTGTTTCATCCTCCAGGAGCTCTTGGTCCCTGGCCCAGAGATGCCCCAACAGGGCCACAGGACCAATCCTGGACATCTTGGCCCATCTCCATCCCCATGGAGATACCCCAGCTGGCCCCTGGTCTGCTCTGTGCCAGATCCCATTCAACTGCCTTTGGCTTTTGTCAGTGGGATTGGCTCTGGCCACAAAGCCCTGCCCTGACACCCCATTGGGAGGTCCCTTGGCCCCAAGCATCTGGCCCATGAGGGCCACCAGCCCTCACAGTATCCTGACACGAGACAGCAAGCTTTAGCTTTTACCCAATAATGTTCTGACCAGAGTGGACCAATACTTGAGTTCCTTATGCATATTCTCTTTGGTTGCTAAAGGTACATGATAGATTTTATGTTTATGATGTAAATAGCTGCTTGCAATATGTACCTTTTTCGTGTACAGTATTTTGTAATTGCTTTCAACATGAAGATAAACTAATCTATTTGGATTTCAGGTGTCTCACTGGGGTTTCTTTGACTGGGCTGTGCCTAAAGTATGTTAGGTACAACTCCTCATACAGGTCTTTCAAGATGTGTAAGGCTGGAACCAAAGAATATCAAGGGTTGGTTGGTTATATTTTATCACTTAATAGACATATCGTGCTATTTATGGGTTAGCCATATTTTATCCCAAATTAGATTAGAATTGTAATCATAGAATCATAGAATATTCTGAGTTGGAAGGGACCCACAAGGATCATCGACTCCAACTCCTGGGTCTGCACATGACAAACACAAAAATCACACCATGAATCAGTCAGATTATTGACAGTCAGTATTCATAGGATTCAATGGACGTGGTATTCTTGACTTTTTGTTTTTCAGAACAAGTAATTAGTTTTAAATACCAACTTTAGGATTACTGACTCAGTCACATGTGCACACACATGAACACACATACACACGAAGATAGAAGCAACAAATCCCAGCAGGCATGTCACAGTATGGATAGTATCCTATTCTCACTTATTAGCTCAGATTTTTCTGATTAAAATTATGTCAGGAGGAAGACTTACCTTTTGGGTTAAATTTCATATGATCACAGGTGGAAGGAATAGTCCTGTGGCATTGATTTAGATGTGAGCGCTCTAAAAAAACACAGAGGAAACCAACTTTATTACTTTATTTTTAAGATTCTGAATTTCCTTAGAGGAATTGCCAATAAAACATATTTTTCTCTTCTAGTTACTTTCTCACTGTTTGCCTAGCTAGTTCAAACCTGATTCTTCCCAATTCTGAACTGTACATCACAGTGATCCCTGAACCTGAGCATAAACCTCATTTGGGTCAGAGCAGAGAAAGTATGCGGCCTGAATTTGAGATTCTGAGCTGAGTTGGAAGTCCTGGTGACTGGGGGAAGAATCATATGAACATTTTCCTTAAAGATAAGGACTTTCAAACTGACACTGCCTTTTTACCTAGGCACTCCTGTGATGGGAAGTCTGCTTTAATTAATTCCAACGGAGATGATTCCTAATCAGTTCAAGAGAGAAAAAAAAAGCCAACAACAAAATAAATCTTGCTGAAAAGGCTACAATATCATCACATGAGTTCTGTCCTTACTGCAATGGTTCACTTTAATTCAATCTTAATAAAAACTGAAACAAATTTCTTATTTTTGAAACTATAAGAAAATAGCTGGGAAAGATAGTCAAATTCATGACTGAAATTTTAATCCTGATTAGTCATTTCATACCAACCTCTATTAATTTCAAAGAAAAATGTTTCCAAATTGATTAGACTGCTTTGAAATTGTTAGTCAGCATGCCTAGAACCCTGTGGTGTTGCTATGACAGCCACTTTAAAGCCAAGGAAAGATTTATTTGCTATATGCTTGAAAAGGTCAGAGAGAAAAGTACTTAAACAAGGACAATGCACACAGTTTGATATAAACACAACAAGGTAGTAAGTTCAAATATTTACCCAAATAGAAATAACTCTTGCCTGTCATCTTTAAAATAACCTTCCGATTAAAAGAGCATACCAAAATATTTCTGATTAATTTGAAGAGGCAATAATTCAGTTTTTCACATAGACCAGTGAGACTGGGTATGTTTCACTCAGATTGGTCTGTTAAATATTTTATAGATCAGTTTTCTACTTCTACTGAATTGAAGTGTAATCATTACATAATATTTTCTTTACTGTCAAGGAACATGCCAAAGAAGCTTTTTATATTTGATTACTTATTTCTGGAGTAGATAACTTATTCATCAGCATCACTTCGTTATTGTACCTGTCTTCAAGAGCGATTTTAGTTGATATGATCTGACAGAACCATTATGATGAATCCACGATCCTGGCAATCTGAATAGAATAATCCTTAATACTGGCTAGTAGAATGTATCACTTGTTTCTTGTCTTTCATAGAACAAAAGAAAACAAAAAACCAACCTCATACACACATAAAAAAAACCTCTCAACTTGTCACTGTTTTAATTGCTATTAGTAATATGTAGAAGCTGTTTATTACAAAAGGCCTTTCAATATATAATAATTATACTAGGTCTGGCTGAAATGTAGTTAACTTTCTTCATACTTTTGGATTTTTAAGCCAGTATTGATAACACACCAACGTTTTGATTATTGCCGAACAGTGCTTGATGACATGTCTTTCTCTTTTTCTTGCTCTTCTCAACCTGCCCCTTCAACAAGTAGTCTAGGGGAGGGAAAGATTATGGGAGGGAATACAGCTGGGACAGCTAATCTGAATTGACCAAATGACATCCTGCTCAATGATAATGACTTTCTTTCAGGATACTTGTTGCTCAGAGGGGGTGAGGAATTGTCTTTGTATGTTTGGTTGGGTTTTTCCCTCCTCACCCCTTCACTTATTAAGCTTTCTTGTCTTGTCTCATAAGTTTTCTTGCTTTTGCCCTTCCTATTTTCTTCCCCAGTCCTTATGAGAGTGAGGATGGAAGTGAAGGAGCAGCTATGTTAAGGATGTCAGTCTGAAGGATCTCTCTAAAGAAAATAATACATGTTTTCTGAACAGTTTTGCATGCACCAAGCATAATTTTGTTGTGCCTCTCCTTGTGTGATTGGAACATTTATGCAAAACTAATGAAAAATGATGATATAGAACAATTGTTCATATACTGCTTATATTTTTCTAATTGTACCAATACACTAATTTGCAAGTAAAGAGATATCCCTATATAAAATTTCACATGATTTTCAATGTTTATAGCTCTCCAATTACTTTGAAAAATTTGCTTATTTCTAAGTGGTTTTCACCAATATGAAAGCCTACTCTGTACTTATGATCAGTTACCTATGAAAACCAGGTGTTTTTGTTCAGAAAATGTAGCTGCAGTAGAATCAATCATATTCGTAAATAGGATTTGAACATATTTCTCTACTAAAAATAATAAAAGTTACTGGTTTACATCTGGTTACACTTCTGATAGTTTTTTACCTTCAATCATATGGGTTATACAGGTGATTATATTCGGTGTAAAACATTTTTAAAATCTTGACATTTGAGTATGTTCATGTAACCTTTTACAGACTGACTTAATCTTCCTGCACTATGAATTTGAGGCCTCTCTCTCTCTATGATCCACTTGAGTCAGAGAAAGGCCATTTCCAAAATGGAGGGCAGCATAAATTGTCATATCAGGGTATCTAACTCATCTAACCTCCAGCTCCCATCCAACTCTGTGAAACAATGAACAGGACCACTGAAAACTCAGATACAGTTTCCTGAGTTTGACTCACAGTTGCTATTTCAGCTCACTGTTACTACATGAAAGCAGCACAGTAGCACAACTGCAGTTCCAGAGACTGATGTTATGATTTCTAATCAGAAACTACAGTGCCAATATTTGCAAAATGCCTGTGTGGACCTGTCATGCTAGACCACAACCTTTACGTACCTACTATAAGCTTGTAACAGTATTTTTTTTCGTGTCAAGAGACACAGGTGGAATCTTGTTTCCATCCATATTCATAGTTTTTGTATCTTTGTTGTTTTGTCATGGAATTCACTATTTCTCCCATATTTCTAGAATTCAGTCCTCATACACATGCTTTAAGGTATACATTACCTTTTCCTGTGACCAAGAAAAAACAAGAAGAAAATAAAAAAAACTTTTACAAGGGCTGCAGTTCATTAGAGCCCTACATTAAATTTCATAATTGAAACAGCACAGATCAGGACAGATCTGGCTGAGATAATCAGCTTCTCCAGCTGAGCTCAGCTGCTCTCTTTTTTTCAGACAAGGGTTAAAGAGCAAGGGAGTTGTCTTCTTTTCTTGAATAGAGCACTGGGGAAAGGTGCCATAGGGGAGAAACATTTCCTTGTTTTCTGTAGGAGATTCCCTTGCTATAAATCTTATTGCACCTTACTCAAGCACCCAACTCTTTGCTGAATAAGTATTTCTACTGTTAGTAAAGTTTGAGCCTTTATCTGTTGTGGGGAAGGTAAATGCAATCTTCTTCTTAGGAGAAATAAAAAGATCTTCCTCTCGGTGCCCCAAGTTATATTGCTAATAACTGGCATCTCATCACCCCCAAATATTCTGATTTAAGGGAAAGATGATACTTGAAATAAGGGAGTTTTTGCAGGCTGTTGGGAGTCTTTGCTACATGCAGATGGTGTTTACAGTTCCACAGAGCAGTTGTTAACTTGTGTAGCATTTTAAAGAATAGATTTCTCTCCAAAAACTTGTAAGGGATCCTTATGGGAATTATTTTACCTTTCCCTGTCAGTTCATATGAAATCCATCCATCTTTTCTGAAGGTCTCATTTTATTTTTGAGACGCTAACGATTATTAATTCCATTTTCACCCTCTGTTGAGAACAGAGATATGTATATATATGTTTCATTAAGTCTACAAAAGTGACTCATCCATTTGTATTTTTTGAACAGGATCTTGGCTGGAAGTATATTACCTGTTTATCTGCAACCTTCCTGCATAGGGAAGGCACACTTGTAGCAATTACCAAGTCAGGCACCGTCAGTACAAGCTGTAAAACCTTTGCTTTCATAGAAGTAGATGAAATATGATCAGCCAGAAGTCTCGAAAAAAATAGTTTTGGTGTGTTCAATAAAAGAAATAATGAAATGATGCAAACAACATTTCAATCAGTAACAAGTGCAAATATGACCAGATGTGTCTGGAACAGATTATGAGTGCCAAAAATGGCAACAGCAACCAAGAAAAAGAGTACAATTTGAATGACCTAATGGCAAACAAGGTTTTCTCTATTCAATATAATTTATGAAAATTCAGAGTGTCAGGGGTACTCAGAGTACCTGAAAGACTCTGGGAACAGGTGGGAGACATCATGATCCTGAGCCAGGAGCTAAGACCTTCATTGCTACTTCTGGAGAACCCAGGGAGCAAAAGAGAGACCAAGGAACCCCACGACCCTACCCAGGACTACATACATCACACTGACATCCTATGTGCCATTTCTCCCACAAAAGAGGGAATTGTATAATTTGTAAAATTGCATAAATCTGTGATTAAAGTCTTTTGCTATCCAAATTCCTTCAGCCTTCAAATCATCATTAAGTCTTAATCTGTGACTATGTGCCTAGATACTGCTCTCATGAACCAATATGTTTTTCAATAAAACATCTGCTTTTCAGTTAGAAATGTGAAAGTTTTCATAATTAAACCACTTGCTTAATAATTTAATGAGATCACTTCATATCATGCTAAAAAAATCTAGCAAACTGTCCCATTAAATACTTAATTAATGAAAATCTGCAAGTCTTTAGTTTTAAATAAGTATTTGCAATCATACTCACACACAAATCAAAGCCTGGATTACAACGAAGGGAACAAATAATGTTCCAGAATGTAGTGAATAAACAATTCCTTAATTTGACTTAATGAAATATGGTTTTAATTCAGTTTAGTATATATTTAAACTGTCATTTGTGTGTGTATTTCCCCAGGGATACAGCATGACATTTTCATTATTTCATTGTCTACTTTTGTGTATATGCACATGAGACCCATCATTGGTGACCCAGCAGGGTGACTGTGGATGGCATCCAGTCATCTGAAATATGCTTGGGCCAGATATGGAGAAGGCTTAAATCAGCATAGCATCCCAGCTGACTGATGGGATTGTGTATTCACACAATTCACTTTCTGTTATCTGATGGGTGCATTTTCATTAATAGCTACATAATGTTTCAGATAAGTACACATTTCACTCAAATATATCATTACTATGTCTGAAAGTGGTAGTTAATCAAACTGCATTGTCTCTAAGGGCATCTTTAAATAGATGACCCCTATTGGATAATTAATAATAGTAATAATAATAATAAGAAGAATAAGAATAAGAATAAGAATAACCACCACCACGACACAAATCAAAACAGGACACTATTATACATCAGGATTTTGCATTTGCAATAGAAATTTGTGATTTCTTATGTGAATTCTACTTGCTTTCTTCTACCTTTGTATATAGAAAGAATCAATATAAAAATATATTTTTCCTTTTCAAGTTTCTTACTTTTCACCCATTTCAAGGCCCTTACAGCTAGTTCTTTGTTTTTAGATAACCAACTAAATATAACTAATTACAAAATTTTCATTCTCCCTTTAATGTGTTAGGTCAACAAAGATCTCCCTGAAACTAATATTAAGATGAGAGGTGAGGAAAAAGACTTCATTTTATGTATGCATACTTGCAGAAAAATTAAATGCACTGTGATAACAGTTAAGGTTAGATGCTTATTTGTCATGTTAGTTTATCATTATTTAATTACATACCGATGAATAAATCCCTAGAGGCTTGAAATCCTTATTTAAGTCCTCTAAATGAAATTTTGTCCATAAACAAAAATCTCATGAAACCTTGAATATGCTATCATAGAAGTCCAGGTGAAAAAGAATGAGTTCATAAATATTTAAGAACAGCAGATGTCAAGAAATATGTTCTGAAGGAGAATGTGTGATTTTGGTACCATTTATATTCTGTAATAAACAAATACAGTTAAGAATTCTTTCTCTTCATTTTCAGTTGAGGAGATATTTAGTCAAGTGAAAATGGTCTTAAGAATCAAAGCTGTGCAATGGAAAATACTAAAATTCAGTTTGGACTAATAAAGCCTTTGTAGTGAAATATGGTAATCCTTCTTTGTAGTGAAATGCAGTAATACTTCCTGTGCTTATCTTAACCTGATTTTTAATTTTATATATATGTTTGGACTGTGTTAGAAATATAAAAGTCAAGTGATGGCAACCCCTAGAGTTGATGTGAAAGGTCAAGGAGAAAGCAAGGCAGAATGATGTAATAAATATGACATATATTTAATTACCAGAGAATGAGGAAGAAGAAGCCATGAGTTTAAGAATGTTCATTTTTAAAGCAAGTATAATCCAAAATATGATTTGGTTATGGACTAGATTCTATGATGGAACATTCATCACACAACTGAACTGATTATTCACACACAATTAGATTTAGTTAGGATAGGGACTCTTATGGACACTTTAATCATTTGCTTCATGAATTGAGAAGGGGTGTGCATTTGATTTACTGTCATCTGGGTGGGCAATAAAGATCAGCTAGTTGATAAATGTTGCAAATGAATTTGCTGATCGAAGCTATCCTTTCATTTGTTTTGCACAATAATTAAAGATTAATTAAATCAGACATGACTCTAATGAAAGACTCTTACCTTCAGTTCTCTTCATCCAACTGGAAAGTACAAAACAGATGAAGATGAAAATTCTTCAAAGAATGAGGACTTGGATAAACAGAAAAGGAAATATTTGTATTGTTCTGCAACTATTGATGCAAGCAATGTGTAATGTTTACACTCTACCTATTTCGAACAATAATTACTTTTGGACCAGAGATTGGTAACATTAAGTAATAAGCATGCAATCAATATAAAACTTGTAAAGATGCTTTTTTTCTTTTTTCTTTTCTTTTTTTTTTTTTTTTTTAAAGTGTAAATGAATTCTATATTTGACAGAGGTAAGTATGGACTTTAAATTGAAAAACTTCTAGACCTAATAATGGTGCAGAATAAGAGCTGTTTCAAGTGCTTCACAGCAGTCAAGAAGGCATGCTTGTTTGTCATGATCAATGCCCTAAAGTAATCTTCAGAAAAATATTACACTCTTGTAATAACAAATTAGGTTTGCTCAAATATATGACTCTGTACGTAGGAGATTCCAATTAATGTGAGAACTTTTGTGTTGGACGCTGATAGTTGTAGCATCTCTGATATGTCCCTGTGGGTTTTTTTGCATTGTTCTACCAGAAGGTATCTGCTATACTCCACAGTAACTTCACTATCATGAGTAGTACTAGTCTAAAAACATATATGTCAGGGACTTTTCAGGAAGACTCAGGAAAAAATCAGTAATGTGGAATGTTAAAATTCCACGTAAAATGTAAAAATTCAGTAACGTGGAATGTTAAAGAGACACGTGAGACAAAAAATGGAAAGTGAAAAAGTTATACACAATGTATATTAGACATCTATTTCAGCTGGGGTGTTATGATCTCTCTAGGTGATGGTCAGCATGAGAGAAAGCATAGTTAATTTGAAACCTAACCTTTAAGTAGTTAAAAATATGTCCTATGACTTCAATCCTAGTGGTTTTATTGAAAACAGAAAGCGATGAAAAATTAATAATTAAAAATTAGAGTTATTTTGTAAATTTTATTCTGAGAGTTTTGTTTAGAAGCTTTGAAAATATCATTGAATTTTTAATCAAAGTTGGGATGCAAGGAAAGGATGCAGTTCCTCATAAATTATGTCAGTTTTACCGACACCTCAAAACTGTATGGCTGTTTACCTGCCTCCAACAACTGTCATATCTGTGTGTCATAGCAAAATGATAAATCAAAGACATTAGAAGTCTCTCAAAGATCTTTATATTTTTGCAATGTGAAATGTTTACATTTTCCAAATATGAAGGTTATTGGGCCGTATTTCAACTTTTTTTTTTCTTTTTTATGATTTGGGTAGATCAGTTTTAGTTGTATTTAAAAGCCTAGTTCTTCTCCTGAAGCACTGATCTTAACTGCCCTGATCTTACTTTCTGGGCATGTTTTAGTCTGATGTGGACTTTCTGAAACTTACATTATCTGACTATGAGAAAAAAAGATATTTCAGTCACCGGGCCTTCAATACTTTCATTTAGGGCGTGTAGTGATAGAACAAGGGGAATGGCTTCAAACTAAGAGAGGGTAGGCTTGGGTTAGATATTAGGAAGAAATTGTTTACTGTGAGGTTGATGAGGCTCTGGAGCAGGTTGCCCAAAGATATTTTGTATGCCCCATCCCTGGAGGTGTTCAAGGCCAGGCTGGATGGGGCTTTAAGTAACCTGGTCTAGTGGAAGGTATCCCTGCCCATAGCAGGGACTTACAACCAGATGATCTTTAAGATTCCTTCAAACCCAACCCATTCTGTGATTCTGTGCACAGAGTTTTATTTAGCTCTACATTGTGGATAATTCTTTGAAAAATTGAAAAATTATGAAAAGAAATAGATAGAAAAATCTCGTAAAATGTTACTACCACCTTTCTTCTTCAACTTACCTCAATTTTTTTTCTGTGAACCTGCCATATATATATATATGTATGTTTGCATGTATATATATATACAGATATCTATCTATCTATCTATCTATCTATAGACAGATAGATAGCCTCGATAGATCGATAGATAGGTATATATATGCACATAAAGGCAGATTCAGAGTTAGAGAAAGTTAAGGAGGACATTCTCCAAAAATTAAAAGCAAAATATAAGATGCTGTTAAAGCAATGTTAATGATGTTGAGTATCACCTATTTTTGACAAAATATTTGTCCCTGAAAGCAATCACATTTGCTGCAAACTTGCCATGGAATAGTAGTTCTTGTGAGGACATGACAATGTAGCTGGTATGTTTCCAAAAGGATAGAGAAAATAACTTTCATCCTGACACTGTAGGCTACCTTGAGAACAGGTTACAAAGGAAGGACTATCAATGGTATGAATCAATAGAAAGAAAAATCAATAGGGAACAAGAGACATTGACCTTGCATTATAAAACTCTATTTCTTGTGTCCTGAGTACATATTAATTGATCCTACAGTACCTATTTAGGAATACCAATTTTCAACACCTGTAGCAAAAAACATCAGCCTGGCTTTAAAAGGTTTAAAAAACGCAAAATAGTAGTTCATATCATAAAGAACTACAGGGCATGCTGGCTCATAGCAGAAAAATGCAACTCACTTTTGAAAATACTAGCATTTCACTATTATATCTTGTACCTTTTCTGAATTAGAAGTCTGGTTGTATGAAATAAGGCACACAGGTGACCCAGAAGAATAAGTAGCCAAATATATTTTGCCATTAAACTACATAATCTATTGTCCATGCTGCTGTCCTACATATTTTATTTTTTAAATTCTTTGTAATGCTGTTTACGCAAATGACCTTTAATAAATCTAGGAATACAATCCAATTTTATCTACAGAATTTCAAAACAAAAAAAGAGAAATGTTGAAAAAAACCCCTGCCTATTGTGAATTAGTGAATAGTTGTCAATGCCATGAAACCCGGAATTTGTTCTGATATAGTGATACCAAGATACTTGATCATCTACTGAGGTATTCTCTCAGTTTCGGGCTTTTTAAGCCATCAGGGAGAAGCAGGAATCTATGTGGTAGTAGCATGAGGTCAAATCACAAATTTTAAATCCTGCGTTTTTAAAAAAAGTTTTGGTAATCTGAGATATGTAATTGACTCATGTCCTAATTTGTTTATTTTATACTATAAAATATCTGCTTTTCTGTAATGCTTGGTGTCACTGTGTTATACTTCAGAAGTGTCATCTTTTAGCATCTTGAAATTTATATTTTAAAATGAAAATATGCTCTGGAAAAACCAAAACTTGTGCACCACAGAGAGAATGAAGTCACATTTTCCCTAGGTTCATGTCTCATTACATATGAATCTTCAGAATTACTCTTATGGTAATATATATTATTCTGCCTTAGTGACATGATTCACTTGCCTCAATCTTCCAGCATCTCTCAAGTAGCATGAAAAATGAATGAGAAGTGTGTAGTGTGTTCATCCCAGGAAATGTTTTATACCCTGTGCAATACAGATGTTCTTGTCTAGTCTTCCAGCATAATTTTGCCAGTTACTGTTTATTGTTGTACTCATAAAGTTTTCTGCTGTGTTTAAGATCATTCCTGTAAGCTCAGAGACTTTTCAAACCATGGTTTACAAGGAAAACTTCTACCATTATTCAGGTGATAATTCTAAGGACAGAAATTTTGGGGCCTTCATAAAAGCATCAGTAACCTAAATTAAAAAAAAATTATAGACCATAAAGAAAAACAAAAGAGAAAGTAAAAAGGAAAGCAACAAGCCTATTTCTAGTTTCTCAATACATTAAATGCTATTAAAGAAAGTTTTTAAGACAAATACAAATTCAAGCAAATAACCAATGCGTAAGGCATTTTCTATGGGATGGTTCATAAGACAACAAAATACTGAAGTACTAGTATAAAGTGAATATTAAGAAAGAAGTTAAGTATCATATTTTCAATGTCATGTAAATTCTTTTTTGTTTTCAAAAAAGTTTTCATCATCTGATTTTCAGAGAAAGTTATCCTTAAAAATTAGTTTTCACAGAGTATCAGAAATGTTTGTTTAGTCATAGAAATAGAACTCATGTCCTTTAAAGTTTTGCTACTGAGCAGCATCGTATTTTTGATAATGACTGACAAAACTCCATGCTTAAGGATCTGAAGTATGTGCAGGATATACCACCTAAGGAGTCCTTCTGCTGTGCCTTTTGCAATCGGACATGTCTATCTCATATTTGCCTTATTAGCCACCAGCGTGCTTGTAACAAATGTGGATAGAACCTTTCCCCAATCTTTGTTCGTGAAGCCTAGTCATGATGATGATATACATATATGTTATTAGATTTAGCTATATACACTTATATGTACATTATCTACACATATAAGTCACATAAACCTGCTTGTTCAGTTTTACCAAGACAAAATATGACTGAAATGAAAATCATCTCACTAAGAAAAGTGTAAATTTATCATCTAGTATGTCTCTGATTAATGTGTCCTACAGATTTTTCAGTCAAGTGATACATTTTAGAAATCAACTATAAAAATGCCTGGCACTAATTAATTATACACATATTGATATTGACCATCCTTTGTTGTGAGATATATAAAAACTTCAAAGCTTTTCTACACTGTGGTATTGCTTCATTCGGTGTCACTGGAGTATGAAAAACACCTTCGCTCTTTCTCTTTCTCCTCTGCCTGCTCCTCAAAGCTGAATAAAAGTGCCTGATCCCTGCTAGCTACCACTGCAGCCTCCTAAGAGCTGCAAGTCTGTATCACAGCTGGAGCAAGCTGGGCAAGAAGACTAGGTTACAGAGAAAGAAGAGTGAAGGAAACGGATGTCTAGCAATTAAACTATCTTTACTATACCTCTGAATTAACTCAATGCCTTATTCTCAAGCAGGAAAATAGTGCTATTTCTGTGAAATCACAGAAATAATACACATTTCTCTACAACATAAGTAGCTTATTGTACAATTAAAAAAAAGACATAGTTCTTTTTGGTTAACAAAGAAGTTGATGAGGAGATACAGAGAATAACAGAAACTTCCTGTAACTGCTACCATGTGTTAAGTGTGGGCTTCAAATGGATTGAAATTTAATGCAATGACAGAATACACCTTACAGTTTATTTTATAAGCACATTAGAAGGAGATGTGTTAAAACTTTTTTCCTTAAGAGATTCATTCAACTTTGTACCTTGTTTTTCCCATTTGTTCAACTGAACGGTGTCACTGTGGAATAATTGAGGACTGTTTCAGTCAGATTTGTAGAAACATATGTATGTTTTTATATATTGATACATATAAATACAAAGAGAAAGAAGACAATATTCTAAGGACAGTTATGAAGCTTGAAATTCAAAAGATAAACCAGAAATATTTTGTTATTCATTAGTATTACTGTGTTTGGACTCTGAATGGAATTCTTATTTTAATTGTATTATGTAACTTTCTCTGCTATTTTCATGTTGATTTCTAAGCTTAAATGCCAGACAGAATATTTTGCACTGAATGTTTTACTGTGCTAAAAATTTCCACTAAGTCCTATTCAAAGAGCCATTTGATTTGAACAGCCCAGTTTTACTGTGTTTAACAATATCGAAAGAAATGTAAAATATAAAATCTTAGGATATATTCATCAGGAAAATTACCATTTCCTATGGTATCCAGATCTTTTCCATGGAAGCAAGGTTAAGACACATACAAAACAAGAAGGTGATTTGAGACAGCTTCCCTAAGGGTAAATCATACCTGACCAATCTGATGGGCTTATATGATAGAGTGTCTGCAGCAGCTGACAAGGGAAGACTGACCAAGGATATCTACCTATACTTCCTCAAGGCCTTTGACACAGATGTACATAACATCCTTATATCTAAACTGGAGAAACATGGATTTGAAGGGTGGACTATTGAGTGGATAAGGAATTGGCTGGGTGGACACAGAGCTGTGGTCAACATCCAGGTGGAGGATGCTGATAAGTGGTGTCCCTCAGGGCACCTGGGACTGGTAATCCTTAGTATCTTTACCAATGACATAGGCAGTGAGATTGAGTACACCCTCAGCAAGTTTGGAGATGACACAAAGCTGAGTGGTTGAGTTAACTCAACAGAAGGAAGGGATGCCATCCAGAGGAACCTGGACAAGCTTGAGAAGTGGGCCCATGAGAAAGTCATGAAGTTCAACAGGTTCAAGTACAAGATGCTGCACACAGGTAAGAGAAATCCCAGGCATAAGTACAACCTGGTAGAAGAAGCCATTGAGAACAGCCTTGCAGAGAAGGACTTGAGGTTCTGGTGGATGAGAAGCTGAACATGAGCCAACAGTGTGCATTTGCAGCCCAGAAAGCCAATCATATCCTGGGCTGCACCAAAAGCAGTGAGGCCAGCAGGTTGAGGGAAGTGACTCTGCTCCTCTACTTTGCTCTCATGAGACCCCACCTGGAGTCCAGCTCTGAGGTCCATAGAACAAGAAAAACATGGATGTGTTGTAGATCATCCAGAGGAGCACCACAAAGATGATTAGAGTGGTGAAGTCCCTCTCCTATGAAGACAGGCTTAGAGAGCTGGGGTTGTTCAGTCTGGGGAGATCTCATTGCAGTCTTCAAGTACTTAAAGAGGGCTTGTAAAAAAGAGGGAGAGGGACAATTAATATGGACAGATAGTCTATAGGACAGATAGACAAGGGGGAACAGTTTTAAACTAGCAGATCAGAGAGTTAGATTAGACAGCAGAAAGTAATTCTTTACTGTAAGGGTCGTGAGACACTGAAACATATTGCCCCACATATTGTGGATGTGTTCTAGGACAGATTAAATGGGGCCCTGAGCAATCTGATCTAGTCGGTGGCATCCCTGTCCATGGTGGGAGGGGTTTGAACTAGGTGATCTTTAAGGTAGCTTCCAGCCCAAGCCATTCAGTGATTTTGGACAAGCAGTGGAAGCCTCTAGAAAGGATATATACAAAATAGTCACGATTTTTCCCCACTAAAATTAATTGTAAGAGCGGGGCATGGGACCAGAAGACAGTCCTTCTGTATCATAAGGATGTGTAAAAAAAAGTCACAGAAAGGAACTTCTAAAGAGTTCAGAGAGTAAAATACAGATGCTTAACATGGGAATTTTTTCCACATATGCATGTCTTTAGCAAGACTGTGCAGCCAAAAGGAAGAAAACAGCTTAGCAAACACAGACCTGAGTAGCATAAGAAAGAAATAGTTCACTGTAAAAGTGCATCACATTTTCAGCTAATATGAACTAACACCAATTTTGATGGGTCCGTATTTGTTGATTTATTCTATCTGAGAAAGCAATCCAGAAAGAGAGTTGTTATATGAGTGATATGTTTTCTTTTTACTTAGAGGGAGAGGTAGATTGTTATTTGTTGCCAGTTGGAGAATAAGCAGAACACTCGAAAGAACCAGAAGTATTTCTCCTCTTAGTCCTTTGAAAGAAACAAAAACCCCCACCTGTCTCAGTGTCGAACACTATAAAAGTAAACAGCATAACAAGTGCTAAGAATGAATTTTGTGTGAAAAAACCTCTCTGCTTCATTAAACCACAGCTTTATGTTAGTAACCCATCAGCAGTGGTTGCAAATTTTCAGGGTTCTGCCTTTTCTGTTTTCACACTTGCTTGTTCCCCAGGAAAGATTACCACCCCTGATTAATTCCATTGCTGTGTCATCTTACTATAACCTACATTTCCTGAAATGATCCACTGAAATAAATAAAAAGATATAGTTTGTTTTACTCTTAAAATACCTTGTAGTTGTCAGCTTTAGAGCAAGGCCACACAGCTGAATCAGCACACCTGAGGGTGTCATAAAACCTTGCAAAGGATGGGAAGCAAAATATCTTAAATTAGGTCCATCTCCAGTGCAACAGTAATGGAGAATGGAAGCCACAAACAGAAAGAAATTGGACCATGTCACAAATTCCACATCTTTTACAGGTGTAAGAAAGAAATCAAATTTGTCTACACATATCACCTCCCCAGCTGAATCAGACTATATATCCTGAAGGTAGAAAGCAACATAAGGAAGTAGAATCTTCACTGTTTTTGATATGAATTTTTTCGTAGGATCGCTGATCTTGCGTATATTCTGGGGTCTCAGTTTTTAGAATGATCATACAGTTCTTTTTCATGTTTTTTCCCAGATGGCGGAAATCTATTTCTGATCCACTGTAGCAGTAAAAAGTTGCTATTTAGAAGAAGTAATTGGTTTCAAAATCATACCAAATCCACTGGAAAGAACATATGCAATTGCACATACTGTATAAGTTTGTCAATGTCCCTGTGTGTACCTAATGGCAGCAGTCAGACTTTTTTGAAAGACTGAGCCAGTACTACCCTACATTACTGGAAGGATAAATTGTGTAATCTATGTATTTAATCAGTAATGCAGCTGACAGATTTATCTCTATGTATATAATCTGCTTCAGGCTATACTTAAGCATCTTCAGCTGCTTTCTACAATGCAGTTATCACAGTCAAAATATATTACCTGTAGCATATAAAAATCTTTGGACATTGAACTCATTCTTTCAAGATAAAGAGGGAGGACAGTCCTTAACAGCTTAAAACAGCTTGCCAAAATATCACCTAAAGCAGTGGGATTCAAATCTAATTATACATTTGACAGGCTTTAGAATCAAATGGAAATTGTCCCAAGCATGCTGACAAGTACAAGATAAGAAAGGAGAGCTGTCCTCAAATTGTTAGTAGCCAGACTCAAGAATTTCTTTCAGAAGATTAGATATCAGCTGGGCAAATGCTAATGTCATCTTTTTAAGCCATTTAGACAACACTGAAAATAAATTTTTGAAACTAAAATAAGACACAGTTCAATTAAATGCATGCCATGACTTGTTTTAAATGATGATATGTTAAAGCAAATCCTACAGACATACAGTTCTGTACTATTCTCCTAAGCTTACACTTGAGAACCTCTGGCACCTATGTCAGAGAAGACTTTAATATTAATCTAGTAATCAGTAAAACTACAGCTGAGCCTTCCCACAGGAGAAAAGTTCCATCAGCCAATTATTTATCTAGCTTACCAGACTATTAAAGGAGATTGAGGTGAGACATTGTAGTCTATAACTTCCTTGTGAGAGGAAGAGAAGGAGCAGACACTGATCTCTTCTCTGTGGTGACCAGTGACAGGACTCAAGGAAATGGCCTGAAGTTGTGCCAGGGGAAGTTTAGGTTGGATATTAGAAAAAGGTTCTTCACCCAGAGGGTGGTTGGGTACTGAACAGGCTCCCCAGGGAAGTGGTCACAGCACCAAGCCTGACAGATTTCAAGAAGAATTTGGATGATACTTTCAGACACATGGTGTGACTCTTGGGAAGGACCCTGTGCAGAGCCAGGAGGTGGACTCAGTGATCCTTGTGGGTCCTTCCAACTTGGCATATTCTGTGATTTAATGATTTAATGATTCTTAGGAGGCCTTACAGCCCACCTACTGTAAAGAAAAATCTGAATCTCTTAAAATAATGGATTTCGACTTCCTTTCATCAGTCATCACAGCATCACAAAATGGTTCGGGTTGGAAGGGAGATTATTTGGTCCATGACCCTGCTTAAGCAAAGCCATTTAGAGCCACTTGCCAAGGGTGGAGACTCCAAAAATCTCCCTGGGAAATCTGTCCCAGTGCTCAGTCACCCTTAAGTGAAATATTTTTTCCCTTTTTTTTGGTCTCCTCTGTTTCAGTTTGTTTGCTGCTTCTTGTCCTGCTGCTGGGCAGCAGTGAGAAGTGTGATTCCATACTCTTCCCTCCCTTCTAAGATTCCTCCTGAGCCTTCTAATCTCTAGGTGAAATAGTCCCATCTCTGTCAGTCTTTCCCCATAGGAGAGATCCTGCAGTCCCTTCATGACTTTTGTGGCCTTTCACTGTACTCTGTCCAGTATGTTCATGTCTTTCTTATCCTAGGGAGCACAGAACTGGATGCAGTACTCCAGATATGTCCTCTCCACAGTTGAGTGGGGGGTAAGGATCATCCCCCTCAACCTACTGGCATCAATTTGCCTAATGCAGCCCAGGATAACATTTTCCTTTCCCACAGGGTTACTTCACTGTTTTAACTTGGTGACCACCAGGATCCTGAGGCCCTCCTCTGTCAAGTTGCTTTCCACCTGAGTGGTCCCCACCATGTACTGTTGCATGGGGGTTGTTCCTCCCCAGCTGCAGGACTTTGTACTTCTCTTTGTCAAACTTTGTGAGGTTCCTTTCAGCCCCTTTTTCAAGGCTGTCGAAGTTCCTCTGGATGGCAGCAATGACCCTCTGGCATATCAGCTACTCCTCCCAGTTCTGTGTCATCAGCAAGCTTGCTGATGCTGCACTCTACCTTGTGATACAAATCATTAATGAAGATGTTAATTCTATCTTTGTTGAAAGATTACAGAACTGAAGTACCATTCTGATAACATTACAACTCAAAGAGTCATATCGTGCTTTAAATTGCTTTGTCATTTTCTCTAAATCATGTCAATTTATTCCTCTCCTATATCCCTTGCTTTCTGTCTCTGGAGATTTGTATCTTCTTCAGTCCAAATATTCTTATCCATAAACTGAAAAATGTTTATTTTTACATAATCAGAGTTTTCTTCCTGGTAAGTACTGGTCAGAGCCAGGATTTGTTTAATTTTACAGTGTGTATTCAGCTCAGAACATCCAAGAAGAAAGTTCTCCTATATCAGATAACCAATCATGGCAGCCATTCTTATGTGCATGTTTATAAGTGTATTATGTGGTTTCCCAATGTTATCAAGGTTTATGAAGTTATCAATTCAATTAATACAGAGTGAGAAAATTAGCACTTCGATGAAATTTTCATCCAGAACTGAAATCTTGAAACGCACAGAATATATTCCAGTGGCCAGTGCGAGAGGGAGATATGACAACTCACCTGTAGAAAAATGTGAAAAAATCTGCCTTTCACAGAGGTCTTGTTCTGGATTCCTGTAACTAGATTCTGGATGATGTACAGATACACTCTTTACATTTTCAAAAATATTGTAAAAGCTTTGAGAACTTTCTGGTTCATTATTAAATCCCTCTAGATCAAAGGAAGAAAACGAACTCCATATTTGAATTAATAGTTCATCTACCATCTTTGAAACAATATGTTCTGCAGTCTAAATTAAGACCCTGAATCCCTGCATAATTCTATTATAGCCTGTCTGGCGTATTCACTGTGGTTCTATTTAGTATATTTGGAGATTTGTCTGTAGAGAAGCTGAGAAAACTCAGAAAGCTTAAAAAGTGAGTCAGCATTCAGATCATGCATCTCTGATTGTTTATATTGTAGGCTGAGAAGAGTAATTAGGATTGAGCCGTATGTGAGTAATGTGTGTTGATTATTGTTAGCTGACCAGTGAGATGTGAAGGACAACCTAGAAGTTGCCAACTACGATTAAAACTGATAAGTTTGATTCCTGCAAAGAATAAAAACAGACTAGTTTCTGTCTTTGAACAGATTTGTACTGAAACTGATGTATAAACATATGGGTTTGTATGAATAAACAAGTGGAAAACGTGGTGACCATAATTACGGTTCAGTTATTCTTTGATTGACTATATATATCCTTCACACATGCACACACACTCACACTGAGTATTCTTTGTGCTTTTTTCCTAACATATTCACAACTATTCTGAATGTGCCTCTATTAAAATAATTGCTTTGAGGAAATTTTAAATAGTCACGCTTTTGTTTGTTGTCAGACAACATGTGCTATGAGAAAATTGGTTGGGTTTAGAATTTCTTCTTAAAAAAAATTTTTTTTCATAGATTATAAATGGTTTTGGGGACCTGAAAAAACCACAAAAATATATTTTGTCCACAGGAAAAATGCAGTCAGTGAAAAGAGAAATTCCCATTTTATCTGTTGGAGTTTGTAACCTGATAAAATATGTGTGGTTTAAGTAAGGAATATTTGTAGTTGCTTTTCTTCATGAATGAACTCAATTAAGTACAGGAAAAAATGGGCAAAAAAAGTTTTAAGTAATTTCCATGATTTTTAGGGTATATTAATTGTGAAAAGCAAATTGATGTATCCACAAATAATGAAAAAAAGCCTGGCCACCGATATGATCTAATGAAGAACAATCTAGAAGAATCTTATCTCAAATAAAATTAATAGTTCTAGGTACTTCAGAAGAATGTGAAATCAAAAGCAAATTTCCTGTAGTACTTTTAGTAGCCAACAGTACTTACCACCAATAATTTATTTTTCTTGGCTAAACTAATTGAAGTTGCATTTTTAGAAAGGCAAGCAGTAGATGCTTATTCTCTACTTTTAAAACCAGTTCACTTGACTTGCATTTTCAGAAAGAAATCTTATTTTCTAGATACTAGGCTCCCAAATTTGGGTTTTAATAACCAAATCTCTCTGAGTTCAAAGAAAAAACGGAGAAATACTGTGAGATGTACGTGCTTATTATTACCTCCTGGTAGATAATGCCTACCCCACACTCAAAAATAAAATGCAATTTTTAGATTAACAAAAATGAGAAAGAAGAGGCGGTTGGTAATTTTAATCTGCTTTGAGGTGACGATTACATCCAATGATGACTCAAAAAGAACTGTGTAAACTAGCAATTGAGTGAATCCTGAAGACTGTATCCAGAATATTAATGCAATGACAAGCTCATCATAAGTCATTCAAACAGCCCACTAGAAAGAAAAAAGGGAAAACGAATAAACAAACAAAGCATGAGTTTGAGCATTATTATATTTTTTCTGGTAAAGAACTACTTTTGATGAAAAAGACAGGTCACATTCTTTCACTTTTATCTTTCTCTAGAGAACATGAGAAGGCACTAGCTTAGTAGACAGAAAATTCCAGGATGCTTAAGGACTGATTATTTATTGTCTACCTTGGATCAGACTATTAGTTTGTACCAGTGTGCCTGTTGCAGATATCCAAGCAATGATAACAGGAAACATAAATAGTATGCTTGGTAAAGATTTATCTTCTTGAGTGAATTGAGATTACCATGTTGTAGTATTTAAAACTAGTTCATAACTGTTTAATTTGTAAAAATTAAGTGTGAATGATATAATACACTCAATATATCTATATCTATATCTCTATATATGTATATATATATATCAGTGCAGTTAAAAATATGACCCTTTTTACATTTGAGCTACTGGTGACATGTTTATCACAGTATGTCTGAGTATATCTTCGTTACTGTTTATCTCAGTTTTTCTACGGCATATCCCACCAAAGAGGAAGAAAGTTTGAAATAAACTCGTGATTCGCTATTTCAAAATTATTTCCATAGTCTGAATATTGCCTGTTATTGCTAGAATTCCTATGTTTGATCTTTAACACTGGATTTGGATGTAGGAACTGTTCTTTACTCTTTTCTTTGCTGTAAATGAGTGTTTTTAACATGTACTTTTTTATCTAATAATAGGGGAGAAAGAAGCATTTTAAAATATTTCTAACTGATTTTGAAATCAAATCTTTATTTTTATAAAAGAAAAAATTAAAAAAAATAGAAATTATGTCCCTTTAATGTATTTTTAAGGGGTGGCGGTGATGTAATTTTTAATTTCTGTGTATTTAATCTTTTATTCCTTTCATTTTTTCTTCTGTGTTACCTTCCATGAGAACATCTGTCCATTGATATCTGACTACATCAAACCCTATTTCTGATTGTTAAATGATACTTGTATTAATTACTTTAAAAAAACCTGTAAGGAATAAATAGAGCCAACTCTCATTTCATACAGACAAAATCAAATTTTGAATTTTTGCATGAAGTAAAAATTACAAATTTTGATTGCCTAGAACAACAGATTTTAATTAATAATAAGCACACAAGTATTTGTTTTTCGGCCATATCTCCATATTTCTGATACTGTGGTCAGATTGGTGGCGTAATTTAATTTTTAATGTAAGATTCTTTAAGAGTCAAAGCAAAAGACACAAATTATTGTACTCTGCATCATTATTTCAAAGAGTAATACTTGGTCAGATATGCCTTATTTGAGTCAGATGGCTATAATTTCTGAAGTTTAAATAATGATTGTTTCATAAATCATTAACATATACTATAGACTTTTATTCAAGTCAGGTTGATATCCTATTGATGAGAGAAGAAAAATATTTTTTTCATAAATCAGGCACACCATTGTAGAAGTTACAGGTAAACTACCTTAACCAAAATATTTAAATTTATTCCTTCTGTAAGAAGAGGATTTTTATCATAATTTCACATTCCTCTCACTAAAATATAGACCTATGAAGAATAAAGAAAGTTCTGGTAAAAGATGTAATCTTAAAATTCATGGCACTCAATGTGACAAATCATATTTTAATCTTCTTAGAATAAGGCTATTTCTACATTAAAAATTTGACTTAATATTTTCATTTTACTTAATATAAAATTATGCACTACTATGGATTCGCTTAAATAAGTAAGGCATTAAATGTTTATTCTGGTTATAAAATGGTTCACCTATAAAATCACTTCCTGAAGAGTATATGAAATGGAAATCATAATAATGCATGTTTTTTATCCATACATCAATTAATTTTTCTGCTTGCTGAATTCTAGATATATCATTGATGAACCTGATTAAAATACTGATTATGCATCAATAATAAAAGGGAAAATTCATTATAAGTTAATAATCTAACATCAAATATTAAATTTCATTATAATACTGATCAGAACATCCTTTATGTTATTTAAAGAAGTTTGCTCTCCCTCAGAATAAAAAGTTGCAAGAAGTAACACAGCTGGGTATTCTCCTACAGTGACAGTTCTTTTAACTTGTGAACATATTAAAGTTTCTGAGTTATAATAGCAAGTTTTCCATAAATGTTAGCTTTTTGTAGGCCTTCAATATTTTCATTCAAAATACACTATATGAATTTTTTAAATTACTTACAGAAACATCGGTGACATTCTAAATTATAGATTTCTATGGATAAAAAGCATCCAGGGTAAAGAGAAAAATAGACAATAAATATATGGCAGGTCCAGCATGGTGAATTATAGTTCCACTTTGTCAGTTGTACAAATAGAATTATAAGAACTTTTTTTGGTTTTAATCCTAGTCTTTGCTTTAAAAAATCTTTAAAAATTATAAGATTTTGAATCTATCTAAAAGGTCAGATTAAATCAAAAGATGTATATGGTTCCATAACCTCTTTCTGTCAGTAGTAGATGCTTAGAAATAGACTAAAAGAAAGTGGACATATCAGAAAGGAGATGACTTCATCAATAGCCACTTGTTTTAAGATACCAGTGACTTAAGGACTTCCAATACCAGTCTTTTTTTATTCTACTTTGAATATTTCTGTACTATCAGAAAGGATTGTTGCCTCACTACTGAAATCCATTTCTATATAATTATGACTATACTATATATGACTGGTGTCATATTTGGTATCCTCACCAATAGCCTAAATTTAATCTAAAAGCTGACATTCTTTTGCCATTTCTTCTTTGTTATCTTAAATCAGTTAGTAATCCAAGGAAAGCTTTTCTCATATCCACTTACAGCTTAGTTCCCCATCATAGGACTTTTATAAAGGTTTTCTAAATCCAAACGCATTATATCTGCATGTCACTCACATTCATTCACGGCTCGGCTTCGCGAACGAAGATTTGGGAAGGCTCTATATCTGCATGTATAGCTCTTTCAAAGAATATTGGAAAATTTGTAAGGTACGATATCTTTCCAGAATGCCATGTTGTCTCTACCCCTATGCAAAGTACTTATCCATGTCTGTTGTTTACCTTACTTACTATTGTTTCTTTCAGTTGCTCAGAAGGCACCCCATTAACAATGATTTTCAACTTTACTCAGAGTCCCAGGCTCTGCACTGGCACGAGAGGTCAGATCTGGACTGGGTTTGAGGCTTGTTGCCTCCCCTACCTGAGCCTGAACTGTGCCAGTGCCTCCATGGGAAGGGTCTGGGAAATGCAGGGTGTCACTGAGAGGATGAGACCTTGGAGAGGCTGAGTCTGGGGAGGGTGTGGGGACATGTTCACTCAGCTTGGAACAGCCATACAGCAGCCACCTCGGGTAAAGAAATGCAAGAAAGCTCAGGACAGAAGAAAAAACCTTGTCCCATCCCACCAAATTTCATACTCATCCTGCCAAAGACTCAGGGTGCTGGTGTCACGTCTGATATACTTCTCTAGTCTTCCTTTCAGGAGCTGAGCTTCTTAATTTCAGGATCCCCTGGGACTTTGGAGGTATGAGCACAGTCGAATAGAAAAGAGCTAGATACCAGGAAGGGACAAAGGGATCGCATAGCAGGTTTAACTCTGTCATTAATGAGGCTTTTATCTGTATTAATTACATAGTTTGTATTACTAGAGTGTTAAAACATTACAAGACTGCCAACAGGTTCCTAGCTTCGTATACACAGTGAGTTTCTTTTTGCTAAAAAGATTTTGAAGGTAGAAAGTACAGAGATCAGACCTGTGACCTTTTTAAAAGCTCACACTGGATATCAAACATTTAATTTCTCTGATACCTAGCCTGTTTAAAGAAACAGCTCTGCTTCGCAGTAAGCAGCTATAAGCAATTTCATATTTGAGTTTGCCTGAAATGTGATAAATGGTACAGAATTAGAACAGATCTCGATCCTTCATATACTTTTCTTCTAGGCTAAATAACTAAAAATAAGATTGTAGGGTCAGTGTTCAGATGACTTTAATCTTTTACAATAGTCCTATAGGAAGTGGTAGGGTTCTACATACAAAGATGTAGCATAAATCAAAAAATGAAAAAAATCTGCAAACTTGAAAGTTACCATTACACCTTAGTCAGACTTATTCTACACCTCAATGTCTTCTGCTGCTCTTCTGAAGCACATACTTCAAATACAGTTCATAGAAGTCTTCTTTTTGAATGAAAGGGTCTTGGTAAAATTAAAAAGGAAAAATAGCTGATGATAAGGAGTGTCTCAGTAGTAGGGACTGATTAATATGACATAATATATCAGGATAGTTTATATTATAGTACTGTAGGAACAATGTATATAGACAGTTTCAGTGGAAGCTATAGTAAATATTACGGTAGGTAGATAGGTGGAGGGATGAATTCAAACTGCCTAGAGACAGTACATGCAACATTCTTATTGGATATTTATTGTATAAACCGGATCAAGGAAAAAACTAAACTATGGTTAATTTTAAAGAGAGGAATAATCCCACTGAAATCAGTAGAATCAATGTTATGTCTGATGTACAGTGTGCATTTCTTCATATTATAGGGATCAAAAGAGCAATTCATAATCTCATTTTTGTTACCCTTTTAAGTGAAATATTTCTTTTACTGTATTAAATATTTATTTTTTATTTAAACTTGGATAAATATGTTGGAACTTCAGGTTTATTTTTGTTTCTGAATACACCAGGGTTTTTTCTCTCAAAAAATCAGATTTGGTAGCTGAAGACTTAAAAACTTAATATCAACTGTAACACTAAATATAAACAAACAAGGAGTGTTGCACAAATAGTTGCAACACTGTAAAAGCTCTGCACTTCATTAAGTAAGGTTCATGTCTAGAGACCTTTTAAAGTCAAAAACAGCAATGTAAACATGGTTCCATTATCAGATTCTGATTATTCTAATTCACAAACATTTGTGGGTTTTCAGGTTTTTTTAGTTTGTTTGTTGACCGGTTGGGTTTTTGTATTATTTTTATTTTAATGTTTTAAAACATTATTAACAAAGAGAAACATTTCTATCTACTCTGTTTCTTAAGATCACATCAATGAAGTGTTTCTAAAGGACAAACACCTATAAACAGATGGAGGTGAAAGGTCCAAAACTGCCTTCTTTTCACCTCAGCTTTCTCTGATTCTTCCAACCACTGTCCTTCATTACAGTGATTGCTGCACTCAAACTGCAGTTCTGAGGACAGACAGTTTACAATATCCTGCTGATACGAATGGTAGTATTACCATTCCATTCACTTCACAACATAACAACGGATCGAATTGTTAGATACAAGGGCAAACTGTCATTTCCCAACATTCTAAGTCTCTTTCCTATAGTGTATAGTTGTATGTCATACGAAATTTTGAGCAGCACTTCAGTCTATGGAGCAAAGCTGTTTTAAAGATCAATGCAACTCACAACACTTGAGTTACCAAAAGTGTTGCAATATGGTTTTCTATATGTCTGCCTATCAAGATTGCACAAACATAGTTTTACTAATTAGTAGCTGTATGTGCACAAAGATTGCTATTTCACTTATAAAGAAGAAAAGAAAATTTAAGTTAGTGGAGTATAAGTCTATCAATCAGGCTGTGTTATCACTATTTGCTAATGCCAATGGCATGTTTATATGTATCCGTAACTTCTTTAATAAGTAATACAGAGACTAAATGGCAGCTGAGTAGCCTGTTGAGAACAATTAGCTCAAAACAGATGGCACTACAAATACAATTCTTAAAGGCTCTTTTCTTGTTTGGAATTTTCGCCTTCCTTGTTGATTTTGCCCCCTGGGTGAATTAGGGTCTTTATTGATAGATTTAAGATGTTCTTGACATTTGATTAAGCAAACTTCATACTGAGGCTGTATTAAACTTTAATATCTTTCAGCACTGAACAGCAGTTTCTATTGGATGTTTTCTTCTCAAGTCTAGTTTTTAATATCATGTAAGTTAACTGATAACTCAGCAACTACAAATCCTGAGAAAGCAATGCAAACACAGACACTTGATCTAATAACATCCTCGAAACATTAACCCTAAGGGTCAAAAGTTTTTGTGCCCAAACAGGATAGTTAATTCGCAAATATATCAAGAAATATGGGCAACAGTTTCATTGAGCCATATACAGAATATGCTAATATATTTTTTAACCACTTGAATCTTCTACATGTTGATTCTTTAGGAAGCAACATGCATTAATGGAGGCTGATAGATTTTTGCGACATATGGTATATGTGTGGACAGCTGTCCATCAAGATTTCAGTGCAAATTTGAGGCCTTTTATGTATATAAAGACATAAGTGAAATATCTCTCCTACTGTAATGAGGCCTGAGAGACAAATCAGTGTCCAATATGTGTCCATCAAGTAAGTGCTACACTTAACAGAACACAACTCCCCTCAAGCTGTTTGTAGTTCTATTTCTGACATCTACCCTGGTGTTACACTAAGCAAAAATTTTCACTGCTCCTTTAGAGAGTGCTCAAAACAGGTTTCATCGGAGGTAGACATATGGACTTTTTAAGTATCATTCGAATGCAGAGTATCTTAGACATGCAAAATAGCTGACAGGAAGATTTGCAAATGTATTAAGTATGGTCCTAGGACTGAAAATCTGGTGGGGTTTTTTTGTTTTGGTTTTTTGTTTGGTTGGTTTTTTAAATAATAAATGTTCCTTCTGATTTATGAAATATATTTCTACAAAGTAAAAAATAATATATATCTATACAGGAGTCTGTTTTTATAGAAGCATGAAATACACTTTATTATATTAATGTTTTCCAAAAAGAAGAAAAACTGGCAGAAAGCTGATGACACTGCTCTGAAAAAAAACAGCAAATAAAACATAGTACTGTATCAATATTTAAAAAGTACAACTACTTTAATATTGCTTGAAAGAGTTGATAATCCAGTCCTCAGTAAAGCCCTTTGCTGCTCGATCCTCCAAAGCAAGTTAAGGACGATCAGCTACATTTTTATCTACCATATTTTGAACCAGTTTCCGATCAAATTGTGTCTTCTTTTGCTCCGTAAGATTTACCAATATCCACCATGACAAGGAAGTATTATCTGCCAGGTTATTTATAAAAGATTAAAATAGAAGTTGTTAAAAAATAGAATTCCAAAGTCAAAAATAGGAATGAAAAATGGAAAAGATCACTTTCACTCTGCAAGACAGAATTTTTTCTCTGTAATGTACTTTTCTAGTGATTTATGTTGCCTAACAGGAAACTTTCCACAGTCTAATGACATACAATGTGTTCATAGAATCATAGAATGATTTGTGTTGGAATGGACCTTAAAGATCATCTAATTACAACCCCACTGCCATGGACAGGGACACCTTCCACCGCAACAAGTTGCTCAAAGCCCCATCCTGCTCAAAGACCCAACCTGGTCTTAAACACTTCCAGGGATGGGGCATCCACAACTCTCGACAATCTGTTCCTGTGCCTCACCACGCTTATAGTAAAGAATTTATTCTGAACATCTAATCTAAACCCTCTCTCTTTCAGTTTGAAGCCATTTCCCCTTGTCCTATCACTACACGCCCTTGTAAAAAGTCCTTCTCCAGCTTTCTTGTAGGCCCTTTAGGCACTGGACGGCTACTTCAAGATGTCCCTGGAGCCTTCTCTCTCAGCCTGTCTTCACAGGAGAAGTGCTTCAGTTCTCTGACCATCTTCATGGCCCTTGTCTGTACTGACTCTATCATGTCCACATCATTCCTACAGAGGAACTTGGGGCTTTTCTCCCACCCTCAACATTCAATTTATTTCTGTGTTTGGTGATGCTTCCTGGACTATCCTAAAAAACAAGTCGTCATTAATTGAAGAGTCCATTAAGGCATATCAGCAGGATAATAAAGTTATGAGATAAGCAAATATGAGCACATTAAAAAATATAAGTTTTATTATGTTGAAATATTATATTTTTAAATAAAGATATTGAATTTTTGCCCTTTGTCTAATCCTGATCTGCAGTTAAAAATGCTATTTTGTTTCAATGGTTGATTACTATCCACAGAAAGTGCTTTGTACCACAAAATAGACCAATTTTGTCCTTCTTAGAGAAAAATGCTTTTTATTTTTAAAAGCTTCTGATGATCTAAAGATTTACAGTGAAAAATGACAATTTCTTGCATAGGTCTTGTAAAGATAGGTGGCCATAAACATAACAATTAATTTTATGGATCTTTTAAAATGAATATGTTAAAAAAATCTTCAGAAATGCATTAGAAACCAGCTGTAAAGAAGAATGTGACACATTTCTATCAGGGTTTTTCAGGCTTTACAGTTTATTTTATTGATAAAACACATTAAAAAATGTTAAACTTATTTTGTTATCAAGGAAAATAAGCTAAACAGAAACTGTTGTTAGGATTTATTTGGTCCAAAATTTCATTCATTTGTATATATGTAAACAAGAGTTTCAAATGAACATAAACATGTAGTATCATAATTTGCATGGAACAAAGGATTAATGTGGCTTTACAAAACATCTGGAGGCTAGATGTCTTTTATGTGGGACACTCATAGGAGCCCTTTGATACTTGACCTTGAAGGACTAGCTTCCTTCCTATTTTACGAGTCTCTTTTTGTATCTTTCTTTTGACAATTGTGTAAGGTATAAAGTCTCCAGTAAATACTGGGTCTAATAAGTTAGTTCAGCCCCTCCTTTTGGCCCCTATTTAAAACAGAAGCATCTCCTATAACATCCAATGAAGAGTGCAACCCTTGGTAGAATATATTTGGTGTGCATGTCTACCAGATCAGCCTATAGATCCTAGAGAGAAATAGCTCTGCAAAAAGAGTTGTGGGTTATAGTAGTTAACTTAAAGTTCTCACTTTGCAGTTCTTACTGCAAAGTTATAGCTATGAATGCCAAGAAGTGTTTTTTGGATATATAACTATTTTGAGAATACCGAGTAGTGATAGAACATGTAACTTACAGATATTTCTTAAGAGGAGAAAAAGTTCAAAGGATGGTTTTAACTCTATTTAGTACTTCAATTTTACATATGTTTGTTATAACATAATAGAATAAAAATTTTTAATCTTAGTGATGCTGAAAGAAAGGTTTATAATTTCAGCACTGTTCTTGAATTTTACTAGAATAGCTGGTGAAATATCAGTCATACTACCACTCTATCTAAAGCAAACGTCCAAATATAATTCTTCTAGGCAGACCTACTGCACCTCATTTTTTATAATTGACTGACATTCCAAAAGTATATTCGATTATATAACAATAGAAATAAACCTGACCAAGTTTTTTTCTCATTCTTGAAGATTTTTGAAACAGGTCTATGAAAACTAAGTTAATGTTTGAATTTTTTCTGTGGTTTTGTAGGTATATAGGTATATAGTGTATCTATATTTTTATTCTATCAATATATTTTACTAATATGGTAAATTTATTATAATTCTTACATGTATATTTTATATATGTTATTATTTTATTAAAATTATTGAAAATCTGTACCTTTTAAAAATGTAAATAGGAATCTAAACCCACAGAAAAATCCCAGATAATTCACACTAAATTTTCACCAGCCTTCAGCACAATTTTCAATGTGATCATTTACTTTAGAGTTTGTGTTCCTATTTAAAACCAGTGTTCATTGATTCACGTATTTTTGAGGAAGTTTTTCTTTTAGCTTTCAAGATGCTGAAGATCTTATATCATAATTCATCTTCAGGTATATTAAAGTATAGTAACAGATAAAAAAAAGGAATCTTTGTTATTCATTCAAAATGTACTTTGTCAGTTGTTTTGTTTTGGTATATCTTGATTAAATACCAAATATAATACAATATTTATTTATTCTACTACCAATCTTTGTTTAAATCATATCAAAGCATTACAGTCTGACCTAGACAATACAGGATATCGTCATTGTGTATTATTCTTTTTAAATTTTCTATTGCATTCTGGTCAGATCTCTGCTAATTCAAGCTAAGCAAATGACATGTTTGAATTAGCTCAAAACAGTTCCTAAAACAAGTCTGTGTATTTGACTAAAGTGCTATGTCTCACTGAATCATGTCTGAAAGTATTTCTGAATTCAGCCTGAATTAAGTGACCATTTCGTAAAATGCAGGAGGCTTCTCTCCCAAATGGAAAGATATATCTTTCTCTATTAGCTATTTTTCCCTTTGGTTATGGGAGAAATTTTCTATATTACTATTCAAACTCAGTTTGTGAATTGCTTTCAAATGTCAATTAAATGACTCTCATAAACCAAGAGTTACTTATAATAACAAGTTATTACTGCTTTAAAAAGTTTGTATGTTTGCCTTCAATGACTTAATGTATATTTCTCATTCTATTTAGCTTGTCTTAAGAATATTAAGGAAAACTTATCAGCTGCCATTAGGGGAAGTCCATAATAGCAGCAAAGTATTTGAGGGAAAGAAAGGAGAAGACAAAATACAGATATGAGGTTATATTTAATCTTACAGAGTAAGAGCATTAACTATTTTGAAATAACTGATCTCTATGAATATAAAGGTTATCTTTACCACTCATATTCACTATATGGACTCTTTGTAAAAGAGGTGAAAGAGATGAATAACACTGGTTGTAACACTTTAGTTCTGAAGCCTGTGACCTTTTATTAGAGACTTCTTGATACCATAGTATGCTATTTTTTTCAGTGTTAAAAGAAATGGATTCAAATGCTAAACCATAATGCTTGCAAGAATTGATGTTGCATGGTAATTATTTAAATTTTAGGCAAAGACAGAAGTCACCATAAAGTTTTTAGAAGCAGATGGAGATATTATAGTAACTCAGTCTACAAGATGTAAAGAGAGAACTTGCTGGAGTATATCTGCTGCTGAATCACCATCAAACACGCCAGAAGTGCAGAAACAGGATTTCTCAAGGAATTATCAGCCTAAAATAGCAATAAGTCTGTATGTTGTCCGCCTAACACTAATATTTAAAGCCATTTTAGGTATTAACATCAATCAGTGTAACCACAGAAAGAAAGAAAGAATCTTAGAAGTAAAATTTTAATGTGGATGTTAAGAGGAATTCAAACAGATCCTGTTAGTCATATTAAGCAGGATTTGTATGCTTATCTCCTGCACTTTGTATATTGGGCTAATTTGCTTCGTAGTACATAGTGGCATGCAGAGTGGTGAGGTACCAACAACTTCAGACCTACTGCACAGGTACAGGTGATATTTAAAGGAAAATAATTATAGTCTAGACCTAATGCATCTATGCAATACAATGAATCTACATAGACAGGGTGTACCCTACACTCCTCAAATATTTGCGGTACCTTTACATTACACATACGTAGTGATTTTAACACAAATATGTATGGTTATGTTATTTAGACCATGCACAGTGGTCACTCATCCTGAAATTTAATAGATCTACTGGAAAAGAAAAATAACTGTTCAACCTGACAACCTGACCAGAATTTCTATCCTGGTATTGTCTGGAATGCATTGCAATGTCAACAGCACATTATTGAGAACTTTTTTAGATTTATTTTTTGGTGAAGATTTCTTATGAAATTTCAGCGTGACGAGTTGCATATCTTCTCCAGTGTGGTCCTCCATGGACTGCAGGCATCAACCTGTGTCACCATGGTGTTCTCCATAGGCTGCAGGGGAATCTCTGCTCCTACACTTGGATCACCTCCTTTACCTGCTCCTCCACTGACTGTGGTGTCTGCAGGGCTGTTTCTCTCATATATATTCCCACTTCTCTCTCACACAATTTCTATTGTGCAGTGGGGTTTTTTTTCCTTTTGTTAAATAAGTTATCACAGAAACACTACCAACATCACTAATGGGCACAGTTTTGGCGAGAGGCAGTTCTGTCTTGGAGCTGGCTGGAACTGACTCTGTCCAACACAGGGACAGTTTCTGGTGTCTTCTTACAGTAACCACCTCTGCACCTTCTCTCTTCACATACACACCCCCACACACACACCCTCCCCACCCCCCCACCCCCCCCCAACCCTTAATACCTTGCTGCATAAACCCAATACACATCACTAATGAATTTCTTTGCTCCAGAGTGGAGCACATAAGTAGCCATATAGGATATAAGTGGTGAGTTAGGAAATGAGAGTTCCACATTTAATGATAGGCATGATAGGGAGAGATAAAGCCTGTCTTAGCAGTTACAGTGCCAAAAAGAGAGCAGGAGCTGCTGATCTTTCCATGACAGCAAATAACAGTATTTTTTACTTTCTCTCTCTTATCAGGCTACTACATGGGATCTTGTTCCTTCACTAGAGTCAAATGGTTTTATGGATTAAGCTGAGAAGTTGATAGAACTTCAATAACAAATCATTTCCAAACAGTAATTTCTCTTTTTCATTATCAGTGGGATACACTTGATTGACAGCATCCATCTCAACACAAGTATGTTCCCAGAGCTTTTGCATTCTTCTTGGTACTATTCATGCATACAACCTCTAAAGAAAGAGACTATGTGAGGACAAGAATCTTATTTGGTTTCTTATTTTATGGAGCAGTTTTTCTGCCATAACCATAAGCTCTGCAGCAGGATCATTCACAGTCGTGTCTGTCAAACATCTTCAGGTGTAAATAATACACCTTTTCCTTGCTTCAATTTTAGCTGTTAATTCACTTCACTGCTATGTTCTAAGCCTAATAAATATATTTTGTTTTTTTTTTATTTAGTAAGTGCTTGCAAGTACTAATTCAGATCTACTAAAATTTAGCTATTATTGGGATTACTTAGTATTGTTATTTAAATTGACTGAAAAGTGACCTGCACTGCTCTCATGTTGTTTTCAATGTCATGAAAATTTATGCAAGGTTTGTTCAGTGTGGAGTTGTTGTGGTTTAACCCCAGCCAGCAACAGAGCCCCAAGCAGCCGCTCAGTCACTTCCCCACCAGCATGATCGGAGAGAAAATAGGAAGTCTAAAAGTGAGAAAACTCACGTGTTGAGATAAAGACAGTTTAATAGGGAAAGCAAAAGCTGTGCATGCAAGCAAAGCAAAACCAAAGAATAAATTCACTGCTTCCTATGGGCAAGCAGGTGTTCAGCCATCCCCAGGAGAGCAGGGCCCTATCACGGGTAATGGTGACTTGGAAAGACAAAAGCCATCACTCTAAATGTCCCCCCTTTCTTCTTCTTCCCCCCACTTTATATACTGAGAATGATGTCAGATGGTCTGGAATGTCCCTTGGGTCAGTTGGGGTCACCTGTCCCAGCTGTGTCTCCTCCCAATCTCCCATGCACTCCCAGCCCCCTTGCCAGAGTGTCAGTACGAAGCACAGAAAAGGCCTTGGCTCTGTGCAAGCACTGCTCAGAAATAACAGAAACATTTTATCAATCCTGTATTCAGCACGAATCCAAAACACAGCCCCATGCTAGCCACTGTGAAGAAATTTAACTTTATCCCAGTCAAAAGCAGGACAGGTGTAAACAAATCATCTCTACTCAGAGAAATGTCCATGAGAAACCACTCTAAAGCTGCAATTCTTGTTCCTGGTAGAATTCAAACCTGGTAAAAACCAGTAATAATCTATGTTTATTTTTCTTTTATTTTTCTAGATTCAAAAGTAAAATCTGTTTACATATGTCACAACCTAAAGGATGACCTAGCCTGCTAGGTATAAAGATTACAGCTGTGGGTTCATATGAATCCATAAAACACAAGGTCACAGAAGATTTATTCTCTAAATTTCACTAAATGATTAGAGAGTATCACAAATACAAAAAAACTCAAAATCACTAATGACATATATATATAAAAATTAATAAAGCAAATATATATGTACACATATTCAGCTATTAAAAATTATTATCAACAATAAATAGTATGGCAGTAATCAATAATATCAACTGTCAATAGTATTGTGGCAATTAATAATAGCAGGAATAGATAACTGCAGCCATAAGCACTTATAAAATTACAGGTTACTGCAAACTTATCAGTAATAAAGTGACTTATCAATAATGTAACAGCAGATATGATAGCTTACTTATATGACTGTATACAATTACAAGTACATTAAACAGATTTCAGAAAGGAACCAAAACATCCCAGAGGGGACCCAGCTGCCCCAAAAGTGGGAGGACTAACTGAACCAACCCCAGAGGTATTCCCAGAAGGTACCAATCCACATCATGGGGTTTGGAGTCAGCTGGTTTGAGCCCAGCGGGGGCTCGAGGTCTCCTAAAAAGGTCTCACTCAGACCTTTTGAGGAAAGGGAAATATATATGCAACACAAGAAGTTCTCAGAAAGAGAAGCTCCACTTTGGATAAAAAATAAATCATTTTTATATTGTAGAGACATAAGAGAGGATAGAACACTACCACTTCAAGCAGCCAATGGATGTTGGCAATTTATAGTTTTTTACCTGGAACACAAGAGATGATGACATTTTTTGTTCTATGGGATAAAATTTTTATTTTTCCAGACTGTTTTCCTGTTCTTGCAGTTAGAACAGCAAATGGCATTTACTGATTCTTAATTTCTCATGGTATTTTCCCCTTTTCACAAACTATTTTTCACCTTTTCAGACTATAAGTCACTGTTACAGTTCTCTGGTTTTTGTTTTATTGATGAAATCTCAGGATGTTTCTAGGATGTTTCTAGATACCCAACCGTACTTGAGAGTTACCAGCTGCACTTCTAAAGGATGTTTCTGGCTTATAGGTCTAATTCCCAGGGTAAGAGTTCCCAGAGGCATTTTCTCTGTCAGTATTTCAGCAGACATATTCTTCTCAGTATTCTTCCCTTATAATCAGACCTCCATTATGGCTTCTCACATCAGCATAAAATAAAATTAAAGAAAAAAAGGAAAAATAAGGGGAGAAAAAAGAAAAGAAGCATGTGATGATTTACGTACCCTTTATGTACCACTTCTTGTACTGAATCAAGAACTTTTAAAGCATTTTGTTCTTACATTTATCTATTACTCATGAAAGAAAATGGTACTAATAGAACTTTCATTCTGTCCTCATGTTTAAGGTGTGATATGTCCTTTTCCCAGATGGTCAGAGACTGTTCTTCACTTCAGGTAATACTTCGGCCCAGGCAACAATTTTTCTAGAATGGCTAGCAGAGTCTTCCCTTTTAGGATCAGTTTAGATTCTAATTTTGAATAATTGCATGATGGCAAATGCTGCCTTACACTGTTACACTTTTCTCTGGAAGGCATAATAAAAAAATGGAAAATATCCTCAAAACTAGTCCAATATAGACTATGACCAATATGCCTAAGCTAGTGAAAGAATTTAAAACTGCCTTAAAACAATGATCTATTTCCATTATTTACAGAGGTTTTTTCAATTCAAGTCTCATAAGAGAAAAAACAAAAATATGTGACTGTTGTCAGTAGACAGCCTAAAAATATAATGATGCTTTCCAGTAATTATACTACATAAAAGATGCGTATTTATTATCAATGTTCCACAGATGTCTTTGATGTTCACACACAGTCTGTAATACTCTTTGAGAAAATGAGAAATCTGGAATCCATTCAAACTATTTCTAAGAATAAATGTTGGCAAGTGCCCCTTAGATATTTGTGGAGTGTCTCAGAAATGCTATTTTTGCTAGATATTGGTGGATTTCAACCCAGAAAATGAAAGAGAATTCTTCTGATATTTATAATGTAATATTGCAGAATCACTATATTTTCATTAGACGTGAAATGTTAGATGAGAAGAATCTGTCAGGAAATCTCTAAACTACAGCTGAATGAATGTTAAGGGAGATTTTTTTGGGAAAAAAATCTTCATATACTTTCCCTGTTTTTTAATGATTGACAACTCTTCCTGTCCACTGTCAGACAAGAGATAGTGTTAGATCTTTTTTTAGATACAATATGATAATTTCATTTTAACAGAGAGTTGCTTTAAATTCAGTACTAGTTTATTTTTCAATTAATGACATACATTATGACTTTATATTTGAAGCTTCTCTTAATCAGAGTTGGACTAAAGGCACATCATCACATAAATTTAGTATTTCAAACTATAATATTTTAAAAGGGTTCTGAAAAAAAAAAATTAATTTCATAAGGATGAAGTCTCCCACACACATAAGAAGAATTCATTGAAGAAATACAAGATAGGAATGACTGGATAAATAGAAGGTTTGCAAAGCTGGAGAGTACGGTGCATAACAATTTAAAGAGGGCTATTTGCATTTCACCAAGAAATGCAAACAAAACGAAATATACTGAAGTGAAAGTGATTGGCAGATGCAAATTAACCTTAATTTATGAAATAAAACATGCAAGACTAGCTCAGAGTAAGTAACATCTATGCAAGTTTAGAAAATTTATTATTTAGCTAAAATATTTTAACTACATATTCCAGCTTTCAAGAACCTTGAAACATCAGAATAAGTATACTTCCTATAAAAAAATGTATATGATTTTCAATGTACTGATAAAATCATAGCTGTGCAAAAGAGTATGACATACCTTAACTCTATATTTAGGATGTGTTAAGTCAAAAAAACAAAAAGAAAAAAAAAAGATTTATAAAGCAATGCAGTTTTATTGACAAGTATTCTGTGATCTAAATTTAAAATCTCATTTTTAAATTAACTTGACAAATTGTATAAAGCAAGTGATTTCACATTGTAAAAGGTTACCTCATGATAGATATATTTAATTCCTTTTAGATATTAAAATTAGATATGAAAAGGTCATAGAAATACTTCAACATAGCATAATCAGGTAATTAAGTCAGATAATTCGGATCATCATTGAGTGATTAAAATTCATGCTGGTGACACCTGATTAAAATAAATATTTTTTGATCTCTACATAATTGCCTGTTATAGTGAAACAACTAGCTCTGTGGATGAGGGAAGAGAGGGGGACATGATCTGCCTTGATTTTATCAAGGCATTTGATCTGGTCTCTCACACAGCTTCCTTGCTAATGAGCTGCTAAGATATGGACTGGACAGATGAATGGCAAAATTGGTGGAAAAGTGGCTAAACTGCTGAGCTTGAAGTGTGGTGGGAGTTAGTGACTCAGAATCAGACAAGCGGAGTTCCTTGGGGCCAGTAACTTCAATACCTTTAAATATCTTTATGACCAATCTGAATGTCAGGACTCAATACACACCAAGTTTGTGAACAGTGTCAAATTGAGAAGAGAAGTAGTTGAATCTGGACAGATAAATCACCACTTAGCGTGATCTCAGCAGGCTGGATACAGACCAGCAAGAACTCTATAAGGATTAACAAAAATAAATGTGAAGTCCTGCACTTGTGACAGAATAATTATAAACTCTGTATGTAAAGGCTAGGGACTGATGACTGAGAAGCAACTCTGATGAAAAAGGCCTGGGGTACTTAGGACACGGTAAGATCAATCTGACTCAGAAGCGTATCTTGGAAGCAAGGAAGGGCAACTGCTTCCAGGTGTCCATCTGAAAGAGTGTACCAGCAGACTGTGGGATACGATTATTCCTCACTACTCAACATGTGGAATGCCTGGAAAAGTAAACTGTCCTGATCCTTCTAATGTAAGAGAGACATTGGTATAACCATAGGGAATAACAGAGAACTGCCAAGATGATGAGATACTTGGGAAAATTATGAAGAAAAAAGTTGAAGGAACTGGGTCTGTTCCACCTTGAGAACAGAAGACTCAGATTTAGTGTAGATGGAGAGGAACTATACTCCAATCACGCTCATTAAGTAAAAGGTAGTTACTGAGAAGATGGATTCATCTCTTCAGAAAGATTCAAAGTGACAGGACAAAAATCAATGGGCACAAGTTGTGTTAAGGGAAATTCTGTATGAATATAATAAAAGCTTTGTTGTGACAACAATTGTTGTCATATGTTGCTTAGAGAAATGATGGAATCTCTCTCTCCAGAAATCCTCAAGATTCAGCATGACAAGGTGTTTAAACAGGGCCCTGGAAATCTTGACTTGAGGCTCTGCTTTCAACAGAATGCTGGTCAAAATGAGCCCTGGAAGTCTATTCCAGACTAGATTTTTCTATGGTTCTATGATTCTACAATGAATTATATCCACAAATATCTGTTTTCTGGTGCTGTTGGTTTAAAGATTATTGGAGAAATACTTGTTCTTTTTTTTCACCCCTTATAGAAGAATAGATACTTTGTCAAATCCATTGGAGAATGTTTATAGGCACATTAAACAGATTTGTCTTAGCTTAAAATGCACCAAATATAATGAATACTTGAAATATAATTAATACTTTAAATATTATGAGGCAATATGATTATTATTTGTCTGATCTATAAAGACACACTAATTTAGAAATTAAAAAAATTCTTTTGGTCCTTAGCAATAGCAGAATTTAAAATTGTCTAGTATGAATTACATGGTTTATTCGTTTAGTCAAAATTCTTCTTATTATCACAGTTCTAAGATACAAAACAATAACTTCTACCTTGTAAGGGCTGTGTTTAAGTTCTTGCAAATGCAGTCTAATAATAATATTGAGAGAAACACTGATCTATCTTATATAACCTGAAAAATAGTTTTGAATGTAATTGCATAAAAGAGGCACAATTTTAAGTTTGTAGGAAATCTGGAGATCATGGAATCACAGAATTAAAGAATATGCTGAGTTGGAAGGCAACCACAAGGATTATTGAGTCCAACTCTTAGCCTTGCACACGAATATCCCTAAAAGTCACACCATGCATCTCATTAGGTTGCATGGACTTGTGCACCTTCAGGTTCCTTAGATATTCTCAAACCTGATCTCCTACAGTGGGCAGTTCTTCAGTCTCCCAGTCCCTGCCTTTACCTTCTGACTTGGGTGGTGCAGCTCATGCACTTGTCGATGAAGACTGAGGTAAAAGAGACATTAAGTACTTCATAGTCTCACAGCTGATGCGAGTCCACCTGGGGATCCATCTTGTTATATCAGCTCTCAAATACAGACATTGAGTGACATAAATTTGTCAAAAAACACAGGTTTCCTGAAAAGGCAACCTGCATGAACTCTTTTAACTCTATTTATCATCATCATCATCATCATGGCTAGGCTTCACGAACGAAGATTTGGGAAGGCTCTATCCACATTTGCTACAGGCATGCTGGTGGTTTATGAGGCCAATACGTGACAGACATATCCGATTGCAAAAGGCACAGCAGAAAGACTCCTTAGATGGTGTATTCTGCAATACACGGTTCTTTCTGCGTTGCCTTTTTTCCTCGAGGGTGATCCTGCGTGTGTTCTCAAAGGAGACAGCTGAGTTATAGATGGTGTGTCTCCAGGCCTCCCGATTGGAGGCCAGAGTAGACCAGTTGTGGTGATCAATATGGCCAAGGCTGAGATGTTGTTTCAGGGAGTCCTTGTATCTTTTCTTCGGGGCTCCTCTCATGCGGCAGCCAGTGGCAAGTTCACCGTAAAGCAAGATCTTAGGGAGGCGGTGGTCCTTCATCCTTGAGACATGCCCTGCCCATCGCAGCTGTGTTCTCATCAACATGGCCTCAGTACTTGTGATAGCTGCTTGCTCTAGAACAGATGTGTTGGTCACATAATCTGACCAGTGGATGTTTAGGATTGTGCGGAGGCAGCGTTGATGGAAGCGTTCTAAGAGACGCAGGTGGTGGCGGTAGATGACCCATGATTCGGAGCCATATAAGAGAGTAGACAACACTATGGCTCTGTAAACACTGATCTTGGTGCTTTTCTTCAAGTGTTTATTACGCCATACTCTTTTGTGGAGTTTTCCAAAAGCACTATATGCCTTTGCTAATCTGTTGTCTATCTCTCCGTCGATCTTACCATCTGAGGAGATGAGGCTACCGAGGTAATTAAACTGTTGGACTGATCTGAGCTCTGATTGGCCAATGGTGATGTGAGGATGATGGGGGACTTCCTGAGGTGCTGGTTGATGGAGGACCTCTGTCTTCTTTTAGCTGACTTCCAGTCCAAAGAGCTCAGCAGCGTCTGCAAAGCAGGATGTTAAACGCTGCAGAGCTGCTTTTGTGTGGGCAACAAGGGCGGCATCATCAGCATAAAGCAGCTCCCGGACAAGATGGTTTAAGGTCTTGGTGTGGGCCTTCAGTCGCCTTAGATTGAATAGACTTCCATCAGTACGGTATCGAATGTAGATACTGTCCTGATCATCGAGGTCTGCTGTGGCCCTTTGGAGCATCATGCTAAAGAAGACGATAGTTAAGGAAAAGGTGGTGGGACAAAACTGTCAGTTTAGCCTGTTTTCAATTTTTAGCATTATCTAAAGGTTGAAAATTTAGATTGTTGTTGTTGTTGCTAATCAGCAATTCAATTACTGATTATAAAATGGGAGACAAACTGGGGAAAGTGTAAAATGATAAAAAATAGGATACTGACAATCTATCTAGTAATTTCCCACCTTTGTGAAATTACCTTGGTAAGATGCTTTTCAATTCATAAACATTCATTCCTTCAACATTGACATTCTCCTTTGTTTTTATTAATTTATATCCTTATTTACCAGTTTTGTCTTTGCAGTAGGAACTAAGTTTCAATGATATACATATCTTATCCCAAATATATCTACTCTGATTCATTTTGTTGTTTCCACCTCCTCTCTCCTGTCTTTTCTTTATCTCTTGTGTTGATCTTTTTCCCAAACCTTTTTAATGTAAATGAAACATTCAGTACTTGGCCTTAGGGCTGATTCATTGTAAATTAAGCATTCTGTTTTATCAGGGGATGAGGGAGGAATGTTACACTATTTTCAAGACTGTTACAATATTTTATAAATCGCGTATCATAAGAAATATTTACTTTACATAGATACTATGCAATTCAGTCTTCATAACACCTTTACTTTTCCACTGACATTTTATACTCTCTATTAATAACATGCATGACAAATATTAGTTTCAGAACACTTTTTTCCTGAGCTCTCTCTCCTGTTTCTGCTCTTTTTTTTTTGGTTCTTTTGCTGTATATCACAAGTGTTACGACTATCTCCCCCAAAAAAAAACCAAACCCTACCACAATAAAACAAACAAACAAGTGCATCAAAATTAAATAGTCTTTGATGTCTTTCTGAGGCAGAATTTCACCCTTCACATTATTCCACCACTCTGAGTTTTAGGAAGGACATAATCTTAAAACACTGAAAACACAACTCTAAATAACAGAGGCAAACATAACTAAGACAGTCCTAAGTATTAGCCAGCTCCGCTTTTCAACTCCTTTACTTTTCACAGACTCTAGACCTTGACTGTGACTATCACCAACCTCACTCAACCTTCAGACTAACAAGTGGCAAGTGCCTTTTTGCAGGTATGTTGCTGGTTCTGATGAAGAGCTACTTGCATGTTTTTCACTGGGAACATCTGTACCTAATTCAGTGATTCAGCTTTATTTGAACCCATTCATGTAATATTCCCTATAAGTAAACACAACAATACTATTTCATCATCCTCACTAAATACTTTGAAAGGTCTTCTCCCTCTGTCTCAGAGAGGTAGTATGTTAAATATTTTGCCACCAAATGTAAGAAGAGAAAAGCTTTCAAAAGAAAATAATACTTCTCTGGATTTTTTTCCTAAATTAAGCAGTAACGTCCCAAAGTCATTCTCTGTATAATAGTAAGACTTGAGTCAGTTGGCTAAACACAAGCAATGGAGAAACTGATGTGCCTGAGGGTAACCAAAAGCATCTGATCAGAGCTGGTAAAAAAGGGGGCTGCAGTTTTCTCAGTGTCAGAAAAGGACAAACTAGATAGGCTATCTTTGGACAAGCCCATATAGTAGCAGACAATTATGTTCAGGTAAGTCAGTGCCCACCTTTTTGTCACCTCTCACTGAAATAGAAAGATAAATGTGGAATTCATCCTATATCTTTTATGGAAATCTCATACCTTCACAGCAAAAACAAATGAAGAACTAAGTATGTAGTCAGAATAATTTTTATGTCTAAGTAAAATTAAAACCAACTAAAACTATTTCTGTTTTTTTTTTCAAGACTAACTCAAGGAAGACTATATGACAATCAATTTCACTATCCTTCTCCAAGATTTCATTTATCTACTCCCCACCTAGCCCTAAAATCAACAGTCTGAAATGGCTGAAAAATTTTAGATCTGGTGTGGAGAGGCATTAGTAGAGTACGACTTACAGGTTCAAATATGTATCTCAAGAAAACTTATTTTGTATATTCTTATCCATTTTCCAGCAGTTTTCAAGAGGTTTTTTCAGTCTCTATGTCACAGTCTAAAGTTCACTGAAACAAAAGTCTGCCTTGAATTCTTTTGAGATAACAAATTCTGCAGAAAAAAAAATGGAATTAAATTTACGTTTGCTTTAGGGAGTTTTTTCCTTACTTTTTACTACTTTGATACATAATATGTTATGACTCCAAACCTTCAAAGGATTAAAAAAAAGGAAAAAGAAATGAAAAAGTCTAACACAGAAAAAAAAAAAAAAAAAAAAAAAACAAAAAAACAGCAAAGGAAACTTGAAGCAGGATGACCTAACAATTGTTAGTTGCTAGGGATAGAATCTACCTATGACTGTAAAAACACAATGAGAATCTAAGACAGAATCTTTGTGTGAAAAAGCTAAGCAAATTCTTTTGATCTCATCAGCTTAATAACTCTGGTTTATAATTATTGTTTCACCTCTACACTGTATTTCATTTAGTTAAGTTTTGTGGGTTTTTTTTATTTTTTATTTTTTTACTCTCCCTACTTAAAGAGAATACAAATTAAAACAAAAAGTGTTTCTTAACATTCAAAATTATTTCTTGATAAAATATACTAATATGCAGTATATTTCTCTCGGTTTTTGGATATCCATGTATGGTAAAGGAATTTGTTTCTTGTGAACATTAGTAGTCTAAAACATCTACTGGACAAGAAATATTATTTTTTAATATTTTATTTACATTACTGTACTAAACCAGGTTTCACATTTCATGCCTTGGTGGTTTAAAAGTTGTTTTTTGCTCTATTTTTCTTGTCACAATTGTTGAGAATTCCTGTCACTTACCAGTCTTCAAGGACTTGTGTACTGGACTTGTGTAATATTTTTTACAGAAGATAAAATACCTTTGTTTCACACCACCAGAGAGCACTGTTGGATCATTAAGATTTGGCTTTTTTCTTTCTAGACATTAGCTAAAGTAATGGGAACCAGGGAGACAAATAAAACTTCGCTAAATATTCTTTCTTTCTTACCACATGACAAATGTTTCCAGTACATAAGGCATAATAAATCAATTGGTATTTTTGTGTTTATAGTTATACATTCTTTCAACATTTTTTCTTTCAAATAAATGAAAAGACCAGTGTTACCAAGGTTACAATTAGTGATACAGTTTGTACTATCAACTTTCATAAATTTTACTTTACTCAACAGTCCAACTGAGTGCTGTATCACAGGACAACTGAGATCACTTCTGGTTCTTCATTCAGGGAAACAGAAAAACATCTCTTACTGCCACACTAAATACACGACAAGAACTTGAAGACCAAGCTGCAACAATACCTTGCCACTGTGTCAATCACAGGTGATTAATGCAACAGTCATGGCAAAGATCAAGGAAATTGTGTGCAACTAGAAAAAAAGAAAGGCACCAAGTCACCTTCAAAGGATGAGGAAGAGAGTGGTAGCCTGGTGTTCCAACTTAACTTTTCATTCAAAACTAAGAGCTACAAATCTTTGGTAGGTGTAGGAATTCATTCTGTGTGTAGGTATATTCATGCATGCCTATGGCTACATGTAGATGTATCAATAAAATAAAATACATGTATACATTAATGTATAACACATTAATGTTTTTTAAATCTCTTAACTTTGAAAGAAAGCTGAGCACCCTTCTGTATGCAGCTATGAAATGAAGCTTTATACTAACCTAACCAAACATAGTTTTGAGATCTTTTTCATAAGTAAAAAAAAAATAAAAAATTAAAAGGACCATAAAACTACTTAACCGCTTGGTAACCACAGTTTGGGGATTTAGGGTTAAAGCCATTTTCAGATACTGATTAGGATTTTTCAAAGATAGGGGAATCAAAGATTATTTAAGGTCTTAACTTCTACTTAGATTAAAAACTTTCCATTTAAATTTAGGTGTCTATATGCATTTTTGTTTTAAAGCTTGGTGATTAAAATATGTTGGAGAAATTCAAATGAACTTACTTTGATTAATTAATTATGAGATTTCTAGTTTAGCTATAAAAAGAAAAAATTTATACAAGAGCTTCTAGAAAATTAAATGTGTTTCCTCTGGAAAGATACATCTCAAAATATTCTTACCTTTAAACCTAGTGACATGTTTATTGTATTGCAGAATATTTTGTGAGAATTCTATTTTTGTAGTAAGAGAAGACAATTAATCTCAAATGAACAATACTGAATGTCGTTATTCCGCCCTTGATTATTCATTTTAACATAAGGAGATTATCCTGAAATTATAGTGTAGTGATTCAATGTTAAATTTTCCTACCATATTAATGTTTAGATATTGAAATGCCTAACTGTCAGTTTTACTGATTATTTCTAAATTCAAGCAGTAGCACACCACACCAAAGAAATCCTTACTGTTTTTTTTCCTCATCATACCTTACACTTATGGTAAACTCCAGCGTAGAAAGACTGCAAAAACATCTTTCAGTGCTTCTGAAGTGAAGAGTTAAACAGTCTTTTCCTTTTGATGAATCTGCTAAGAAGCATTTTTCCTTCCCATCATAAAAAATCTAACCTATAATGAGCTTTCTCTCATTATCCGGGAGCAAGGTGATACAGACTATCTTGGATTTATTTGAGATTTTCCATTGGCTCAGAGATGATAACAGAAGATGCTTGTTTTCATGATGTTAATGCTTCCCCTTCTACTTTAGGCTTTTCTCAGATAAAACGTGTATTGGAATTTTTGCTTGGGTAGGAACTTCAAAATATCTATATATTCAAATGAGAAACAGGACAATGATAATCTTCTTAACCTGTTTTCTTGATTATTATATTCTTATTGCAGGTTTTTCATATCTATATCATACATTATTTATATGCAAAGCTTATTCTCATGATTTAAACATATATAAAGCTCAAAAGCTGTGAAAAATATGTTGTCTGTAAATCAGAGTCAAAATAGAATCATAGAAACATAAAGGTTGCAAAAGACCTCCAAGGTCATAGAGTCCAATCTTTGACTGAATACCACCATGCCCACTAAACCATAGCACTAAGTTCCACATCCGAACATTTCTTGAACACATCCAGAGGAAGTGACTCCACCACCTCCCTGAACAGCCCATTATCCAATGCATTCTTTAAGTCCAACCTGAACCTTTCCTGGCACACCTTGAGGCCATTCCCTTTTATCCTGTCACTGGTTTCCTGGAGGAAGAGACCAACCCCCACCTTGCTATAACTTCCTTTCAGGTAGTTGTGAGGGCAATAATGTCCCCCGCAAGCCTCCTTTTCCCAGGTTAAACAACCCCAGCTCCCTCAGCTGCTCCTCATGAGACCTGTGCTCCAGACCCTTCACCAGCTTTGCTGCCCTTTTCTGGACATGCTCCAGCATCTCAATGACTTTCTCGAAGTGAGGAACCCAAAACCGAACACAGGACTAGAGGTCCAGCCTCATCTGTGCCGAGTACAGGGTGACGATCCCTGCCCTGGTCCCGCTGGCCACACTATTTCTGATACAAGCCAGGATTCCATTGGCATTGGTCTTGGCTACCTGGGCACACTGCTGGCTCCTGTTCAGGCACTATTGACCAGCACTCTCACTTTCTGCTGAGTCACTTTCCAGCCACTCTTCCTCCAGTCTGTAGCAATGTTTCTGTACTATATAATTTTTTTACTAAACACTTTTATATCCTCTATATGAGATAGCTCTGTTTCTTCATGATACTAGTGCCATATCAAGGCTTCTATTGTCAAACAATTTATAGGTAATTGAGAACCTTAGTTCAAAGTAGTCTTGACTGATAATGTCTATATGTAATCTAAAATGAGAAATATTTGCTATAAACTAAAATCAAAACGTGGTTGAATTATCAACTAGAGAAGGAAAGAAGAATCAGGCAGAAAATCTTATTTTTGACTCGGAGACTCTTATTTTTGACTGTTTTCCATAAATAAATGAAAGCAAATACATTCGTATGCATACATATGATATCCTCATAGTAAGTTAGTTGCCGAAGACTGGGAAAAAAAAGAAGGGAAAAAATTTTTGCCAGAAGTTTATGTTTCATGGCTCATTTTAATTCATGAGTCAATTTAATAAAGAGTCAGCATACCTTTTCTTACTATGAAGATGATTAACCAATGGAATAATGTAGCCAAGGAAGGCGTGAATTCTTTATCATTTGACACATAAAAGAGTCTGAACACCTGTTGAGAACATATAATTTAATTCAAATGCAGCATTTTCTTATGTCTATAGTGCGTTTTTTGTTCAGTATTTATTCAGATAATCTCAGGATTTTCTAACCTTAAAATCTTGTAAAGGCTATAGGGTAACAGGTGAAGTAGCAGCAATATAGGTGTAAAAAATTATTATACCTGTATTTCAAGAGATTCCACCATCCACCTCTTTCCAGATAAACTGTAAAGGTGTAAACAAAGAGCTTGAGGTCAATAGAAATTTTGGACTAAGTTTGAAGGACACTTACAATTTTGTGAGTCAAGGAAAAAAAAAACTTGCTTCATGGCATTTCTTTAAAAACCACACCCATCTGTTTTCAGTAGAACTTCAGATTGGTAGTTCTATTTCATTTAAACAACCTAACTTCAGCTGCATACACGACAGCTGGCACCATTCAAGTCTAGTAAGCTACAATCACTAGATGAGAGCAGTCTTTACAAGTAAGCCCCAATGCTTTGAAGGTATTTCTAAAGACAGCTCACATCCTCTGACAAGATTTATTCAATTTGTTGAAGTAATGGGCTAGGTTTTAAAAGACTTTAAATGTAAGAACAAAGGACATTCTGTCACAGGCTAGTCTACCATCTACTTTTTACCATGTGTGATCACAACATGTCTCAGGTTAGTAACTCAGGTTTTAATAACCTTCCCTAGCAATTAATGACTTGTTCCAATAAGGTCCCAACTCTATATTGTTATATTACCCTGTGGGATTGATAAGTTTCTGTTATAATAGCTTATTTTTCCATTCCAAAAATCTTTTTTCGGTAATGACATTAAAATTAAAATTTCTTCCACATCACTTGTGAAAATCAAGTATTAAAAAGAATCTTAATAAGTGCAATCATACTTTAATCCAAAACCATTCTTAGTAAAGCTCTTTAATCAAAACTCTTTCACAATGGTCGCAAAAAAATAGGACTACATTTATGAACTTATTTAAATGACTTCACAGCAAAAATAGGTCAGAGGGATGCAAAAATCCCATAGTTCTTATCCAACTAACTTTGTCTTTTGCTTTGAAACTTTGCAGTCATTGGACACTTATAAAGTCTTTAAATTAGCTTTTACTCAGTAAGCCACTAATACACTCTTAGGTAAAGACCTTCATACTGATTTCAAAATCTGGTAGCTTTAAGCAATTATAAAGTCATTGCATTTTGAAAGAAGGAGAAAATGTGTAATTTGCATTCGATGTAAAAGTCAAACAGACAGCCTTTCTAAGAAAGCAACTGTACTGACCCTTTTCAGAGATCTAAGTTTTGCTGAAGTAATTTCTGTGTATGTGTCTGTGAGTCCGCAATCCTTTTTGAAAGACTAAAACGCACTGTCCAGTATTTATTTGTATCTTCTTTTGCTTTGCTTGCCACCTGTATTTCTGTTACTATCTATGTAAGAACAAAGCTGGCCATTTTAGAATTTAAATGAATTCATATGGAAGGATAATATTTTGTAAAGTATAGAGAAGCATAGTCCCAGAGTAAATAGAATTTTTAGAGCATGTGAAAGTTTAACAGATAATTCAAAAATGCTAACAATCCTTCTTTCTGTTCCTGCAGAAAAAAAGGAAAATTTTTACAATATCCATTTAATTTTACACAGTGAATAATCTAGTTGTAGAAATGCAGAAAATTTCTATAACTAAAAAATTTCTTCCTAAAACACTGAATAAATGAACTCTAGTGGAACAATGAAACAGTCCCATTCCTTAAACTTCTTTTTTACACTGAAAACCTTTTGTCTTCTCTAGATTTAAAGATATCACATTTTTGTTCATAATTCCCTTTCCTAGTGCAATCCTTGCTTCTACAAGTTGTTGTAAATCTTCTGTAAGACACTAAGCAGCAGAGAAAAGCCTAGAGGAAGCTCAATAACCTAAAGAAAAAAACTATCTTCATGAAAGAAAAAAATTAATCTTACAGATTAGAGTATACTAAAATGCATAGCTAAACAGTTTATAAATTCAGTTCTATAACTGTCAAATTCCTTTTGACACCAGTTGAGGTCCATTACAGAAATGTAGAATTTTACACAGCTAGAACTGAGACTATATCTCCAGTGACTCTAATAGACTACATAGGGAATGCATCTGTGATCTGTCTTAAAATTTTAATGAATTAGAGACCTATTTCCTACTTTATGTGGACTGTTCCAGCAATTTATGTGCATTGTTGTGCCCTAATCACAGGATTAGTTCAAGGGGTCCATAAAAAAATATTTTGTAAAAAGCATCCACAGTATTTTATTTAGTACTTAAGGGACATGAATTAAAAGTACCATTTTCATTAGTCTGATAATTTTGGCTGGGGTAATGTTCTTCACAGTTACTAGCATGGGGCTATGTTTTGGATTTGTGCTGAACATAGGGTTGATAACACAGAAATGTTTTTGTTATTGCTGAGCAGTTCTTACCCAGAAAGAACTTTTCTGTTTTTTGTGATACCACGCTGGTGAGGAGACGGGAGTGTATGATAAGTTGGAAGGAGACACAGCTGGGACAGGCGACCCAAACTGACCAAAGGGATATTCCATACCATAGGACATCATGTTCAGTATGCAAAGTGGGGGGAAGAAGGAGGAAAGAGGAGTGCTTGGAGGAATGTTCTCTGTTTTTCCAAGTAATTGTTAGACATGATGGGGCCCTGCTCTCCAGGAGATGGCTGAACATGTGTTCTTGGGAAATATATCAGAAGCAGCTTTTTCAGGATTACCACTGATTAAAACTAATATTTTTTTATATATTTCAGATTGTTTAACTGACAGAAGTGCAAGAAAATATAATAAAATTGCTATATGAAGGTCCCTCATTACCCAGTGAAAACTCTAACTACCAAACTCTTATGGTCAAGATGGCACTACCTTCAACACCACTCTGCCTCTTATCTCTTGTGCTTCTCCCATTAAGTTCTCAAACATCTGAGAAAAGAAGATAGGCTGGCTCCCTAAACCTGGATCAGAATACAGCTCTCAGAGGCAGATATCCACTCAGAAAAGACAATTCTGAATATCTACATGAGCATAAAATCAGCCATCCATGAATATTTTAGGTGTAACCATCTTGTCCAATGGCCCAGAAAACCCTGTAAGCACTCAGAGTTTCTGTCTGAGACCTAAGTACCAAACACTCACTGTTGATGATATCTAGGTGGCAAATATTTTATCCCTGTTTGTTTCAAGTTCATAACAGTGTTGCTATTATTTTAGAAAACATGACTTTTTTATATTTTGATGATAGGGTATTTCTGGATTCTGGATACACAGCAATCTCTTTAATACTGTATAGAAAATGGAATAATCTAAAGCAAGCAAACAGTCCTCTTTAGGAGTATATGGATTCAAACACTTCCGACCAAGCTGGAGAGAGGATTCATGTAACCTATGCTTATTTTTGAGCTCCAGTGAAAAACTTTGACACTAGCATGTCCTCCTTGTGTAGCTGCAGAAGAAAAAAACTAGGGAATGAGCCAGATGGAACCAAATGTATGACTTCGACCTCTACATGAAGAAGATTACTACAGCTTTTGGATGTTGTTTCCTAAAGATGTTTTTCTCCAATCTTCTGTTAGTGCCAAAATTCATTTTAATATATATCCTTTTATAAACATTTTGGGTATCAAGTGCTGTGAATGTCAGTGTTAGAAACCTGGATCTCACTGTTCATTGCAACTTATTCATCAGTATTGGGAATCCTTCTTCCTAAGCCAAGACCTTTAATAGTACAAGGTTGTGTTCTCTGGGTTCAGTACACAATGTACAGTTGGATTTTGGCCATGTAAAGAGATTTCATCAATGTTCCCAACAGAGATATTGACAGAAGAAAAGACTTAGCTCCCAGAGTAAGCACACAGTGAAACTTCTTTGTTGGTGAGGTTTAAGTATTTGGGTGGGTTTTATTGATGGTGGGTTTGGGTTCCGGTTTGTTCCTGTTTATTGTAACTATATATATATAGTTGCTGTACTATTGTTGCAGCCTTATACATCACCTTAATTAAAAAAAGTAATTATTAAAAAATCTAGACTATATTGTCTTTATCCTTTTAGTTTGCATGCAAGGGTATTGCACCACTCTAGCCTGAAGCTTATGCTTCCTGTAAGTCTTTGTAACAACAAATGTAACTAATGTAACAACATTACCCTGTTGTTAAAAAAGGCGCTACAACACAGTGGAATGTTATTAAAATATCGAGGTGCACTTCCTAAAGTTTTTTGGGACAAATTCAGTTGTGTGAACATGGAAAAAATGAAAATTTTCTCTGTCTTTAAAGAGGTGCAAGTTAAATAAAATATCTGTAATATAAGATAATTAACTCGGACATTCTACAGGAACAGTAAGAGGATAGAAATTATTTTTAAAAATCAAAATATATGGCAGAGATTTCATTTGCTACAGCAAAGAAACCTCTTCATTTTATGTCTGTATATCTGAACACCAGAACTTGGATCCTTACAAACAAATAACATCATTATGCTATACTTTTAAAAGTTACAACATTTTTTCCAGTTCCACTACTGAATATTAATGGTCTTTAAAAATTTCAGCTTCCTATATACTAATCCTATGCTACACAAGCACTTAACTTATATAATGTTTGGGAAGGGGCTAATTTGCAAAATTAGATATAGATTCAACTTGTTCTTGAACTGGCTCTTTTTTTTCCATTTCAAAACAAAAACAAATCAGCAAATATACAAGCATATACTTTTTAGACAAATTAAATCACTTGTTTTCAGAGGTGCTATGAGCTGTTTAAAAAGACACTGTCTCTCATCAGGTGTTGGCACTCTTTGGGAATGTAAGTCATGCTACTAAACCTGTTTGCACACCTGCACGACTGTATGTGCATTAATCAGCTGGTCAAACATACCCCTTTTCATTTGATAGGCACACAACCCTTTGCTTGATGGATGACACAAATTGTCCCAGTTCAAATTATCCAATAGATAAGCTCTTATTACATGAGTAAATGTGTATCTACTCCATGACAGAAACCCCTTCTTCATAAAGTCCTGACATATTCAGTAACTTTTTTGTCCAAAAAATATGTGGTCTCTTTCCTAGGAATGTAATAAAGAATAAGTTCTGGACAGGATTATTAACGGTTTTGCATAAAAATCTGGTTGAGAACTTGAATTAATGGAGGGAAAAAGCTGAATTCTGTTTTCTATTAACTTCATAGATGGCAGAATAAGACATAATTTGCGATAATTTTCAAAGTCTGTGGTGTTTGGGTTGGGTTCTTTTTGGTTCATAAATAATAAATAAGTAATTAGCACATTTTAAACTGCAACACAAGCTGTGCAAGACAATCCAAAGTCATCTAGAAAGACAATTTTTGAATGAATCATACAAAGTCCTAAAAAATAATATGATGTTACCAGTAATAGCACAGTGGTGAATAGGAAACATTATATTCATTAGAGAATGCCAAAACCACCATAATTCTGGGCTGTTCCTATTTCTCTATGTTCATCTTGAACCTCTGTTTCATTACAAAAACACAAAGAACAAATGAGCTATTTATTCCTGTGATAAGTTGGTATAGTGTGCTTTGATATATGTGTGCAAAGCATACAGAAGAAGTTATGTATACATAATTTCTTCTGTATGAACAGTGGTAAAAATAGATCCAATGGTTGAAATTGTAAACTAGAAGTAGGTTTAAATTTCCAAACAACTATCTCTTCTGGGGATAGTTCTATGTACACACGAATGACTTCATGGCTTTAGCCAGAACTGGAAAATATGAAAGAGCCTTTGATATTCAGTTCTGGGTCACCTTGTTTGCTGCATTTCTTTCTTGATCTCCACTGGCTTTACTAACATCTGAGTCTTGTTTTAAGCTTGCTGATTGCACTGAGCTTGTATTTGCTATGCAATAAGCTGGCACTAAGAAGGATTTTGATCTTTAATCTCGTTCAAGGGATACTAAGCAGCTCTGGTTGCAGCCATAGGCAATACATGTACTAAATGAGATTGAAGGACAAATTAAAATAAATAATGTTTGAGTAAATCACTTTGTCCTGGTTAAATGCATTTAACAATTTCATTTTCGCTTGAAAAGCAGGTTTTAAAAAAAATTAACAAGTGTTTTACTTTTTTTTTGGTGTAAGTATAATGAATCTTTTTCCACACGGAAAAACTAATGTCATTAAAGTAGTGTTTCTCCTGCATGTATTACAGTAGCTTCAAAGCTTTTGGGTAGAAAGCTGAGGAGAAGTCAGAGGTCTGTAAAATAGAGTACTGTATTTATTGCCAAAGGCAAAGCTTGGGAAATTGGTTCAGTCTTCCTTAACAATCATACTTCACTTGAGTAATGATATTTTAGGCCTTTTGACTAACAGTAGTTCCTGTAGACAGACAATAGCAACTTTGCACAATTTTCATTGTTCTAAGAAATTAAGTCTACTAGTGAATTTGGGAGAGAAAGAACAAGGAAAATTGGATTTATTTGATCCATTCATTTTAGTAATATTCTGCCTGACAATATTTACATTCCTTAGAGTAACATTTTCGTGATGTGTTGCTATATTGGTGGAAGAGAAGCTAAACAATAAACTAAAAAAGTCATCTGATGCTGTAATTAGGGGGAAAGCTAGAAAAGATAATACATACGGTTTAAAAAAAGATATTCCAAGATGGAAATTAATAGAACAACTAAGATTTTTCAGCAGATTATCCATTTTAAGTAAAAAGCACCTGATAGTCTGATAGACTAAACCCTGTTTGGTCATGCTTTCAAACAGAAAAAATAAATATAGACATTACTACACTTTGGAATCTATAATTTTATGATCATCAATTACTTCTCTGCATGTGAATATGCTTATACAGTTCAATGTCTATAAATATGAAATGTCAAAGCAGCACATGTAGGTGTTCAGAACAGATGAGTGGTTACAGAATAAAGTCTTAGTGATAGGTGTGATTTATTTTTTTTTTTAAGGTGTATAGTTCTGGGAAAAAATGTGGTCCTTTTGGCACATCTTGATGTCCTTGCAGAATTCAGAATTCAGAATTGAATTCTGCATTAAACCCTAAAATTTTTTCTTATCTCAGCCCGTGGGATTTATGTTCCTTCTGACTCTTCTCCCTGTCCTACTGGGATTGGGAGTGTGTGAGTACGCAAGTGGTTGCGTGGTACTTTGTTGTCATCCAGGTTTAAAGCATGACATGGAGTCAGAAAATCTTCTCTCAAGGCAAATTCATTTTCTTCCTTCAGATTCATCTCATGATGGGTTTTGACTTTGACACTGACTTTTCTAAGAGTACCACTGTTCTCAGTGCCTGGTACCAAAAGTATTTCTAACAAGATGTGTTTTTTACTAAAGAACTATATATGACACATGTGAATACTTTCTTGAAATCAGATGGTAATCTGGGCAAGAAACAGTTGTCAAGTCAAACACTTAAACCCATGCAAGATTTTTCTAGAAGTCAAACTACATAAGTCAGTGGGTTAAAACTACACAAAAGGATAAAGATACTTGAAACAGTGTGCAAACCAAATGATCACAGATGATAGCACAGACATTTTAATGTTTTCTAAGTCTCTCCTGATCTTATATATAAAATTTCTTATTAGCTAAGAGATAACTGAATGTTAACAATAAGATAGGTTGAGTAGTTTGATAATTACTTTCAAACTAGTGCTGCTCATCCATGGCTGGTGACCTTCTGTATTAGCAACTTCATAGTATGATATAATCTTTATGTACCAATACCAGAGTTAAAATACTTTCTTGGCCACAAAATCAGCATGGATAGTAGGGAGCATTTACATATGGGACACTATTAATTTTACCATCTTTCTCTGTAATTCATTAATCTTGGTAACTCCAAAACACATTTGATTCAACCAGTTAATCAAACTGCTTATTTTTCATTATTTTTTAAATTTAACAATTATTTGGTGAAATTTGTAAATTGTTAGAAGATAGAAAAATGTTACGATGCTTATGTTAGATTATGCAGTTATGACATACTGAAAGCATTAAATATAGACAAGTTACAACACTCAGTAGTCTAGGGACCCTAAAAATTTAATAAGCCATAGCTACAGGCAAGAATCTAGCAGTTGCAGGGACAGAGAAAGAGGAAGTTCTAATCTATTTGTAGTCTGTATTTTGTTGGCAAAAGTAATGCATCATCATAACCATTCTTTCTGATTCATTCTTGAAAGTTCTCACAAATTTTCATCTGATATGTATATCTATGCTCTTACCTATAGAAATATACCTATATTTCTCTTCTATACATATTTTACAAAAGTAGTAGTAGACAAAAACTCATACTCCAAAAAATCTTATTTCAGTGTTTAAGAAATATTAAGGCTTCACATATTTGCTCTTTAATATTGTGAACATAGTCTTCTGTTCCCAATAAACCTTTTGTGACCATGAGATTGATCTTCATGAGCAGGATATCTTTTTTCACAAATATTCTGTAGGGAGAAGATATGTTCAGGATATAGATATTGAAACAATATGTTGTTAAAAGAAAATTATCAGTTCAGTCTTACAGTAGTCATGTTTAACAGTCAATGCATAAACAAAAGTCTACCCTTCAGCTTTATTCTCCAGTCCTGCTGGATTCAATCACACGTGCTTAAGCCTTGTACACTTACAGGGCATGGGTTTTCTTTCTTGCTGCAGCAGAGATATCTGTGATTGCAGTGGTGTTGTTCATGTTTCCGAGCAACCTGGAATCTACTTTAAATGAATCTGAAAGAGCCTGAGTCTTTGTTACTAACTAGAGTTTTTAAAAACAGCTGTAGCATATTATTAGTTACATTATGACATTGTGATGACAGAATTAAGGTTGTGGACTGTGAGTGAAGTACTCAGCTTAAAAAAATATTAGAAAAATCTGATTATAGGAGTTAGTCTTCTAGAAATACTTCACTCACATTAGGTTAGATTACGAGATTAACAGATTTTTTCCCCCTTCATTTAAATTCTTCCTAGAAGTACAGCTTTTTCTTGTTTAATTTAACTAAAACTCTATCTTAACACCTTTGTTTAGAGATACAAAGGAACAAAAATGAAACAAAAGAAGAAAAAAACAACATTTTATATGACCTCTCTTGTTTTGGGAAACAGTTTCAATATATTCCATTAATTGTATCTTTTCATTTGCAAACATAGAGCCAAATTTCAAACACACTAGTATATAACTGTTCATATTTTTTCTCAGCCCTGGATAATGGGACATGTACTTTAAATCTGATAGCAAGTAAAGGTAAGATTTAGTTGTCTGTATGGAAATCTCTAAGTTCAGAGGTGAAATGCAACAACTTTAACAATGTATACTGTGATATGAAGGGAGAATTTTTTTTTTTTAAAGCTGTAGAGTAAAAAATATTATTTTTCAAATTTGTGGTGTTATGACCCCCAACAATACTATACAGCCTCTTTCTCACTTACCCCCATACACAGACCAGGGAGAAAATAAAAAGAAAATGAGAAGACTCATGGATCAACATTATGACAGTTTAATAGGGAAAGCAAAGGCTGTGTGTGCAAGCAAGAGAAAAAAAAAAAAGAATTCAGAAAAGGGATTCATTCATTACTTTCCATCAGTAGACAGATGTCTATCTGCATCCTGGAAAACAGGGCCTCGCATAACAACTACTTGGGAAGACAAATGCCATAATCAGTAACATGTCCCTTTACTCTCTCATCGCCTAAGCATTTCCTCCAGGGCACAGCATCATATGGTATGGAACATCCCATAGCTCACTTTGAATCAGCTGTCCTGGCCATGATCCCCCTAACTTTCTACCTACCCTCAGCCTACTCACTGGGTCATTGGGCAGAGGAAATTAAGAGAAATAAAGAGAGAGAGAAAAACTTGACACTGTGCAAGTACTGTTCAGTAACAGCCAAAACACTGTTGTTTTATCCACAGCGTTTTAGACGGAAATGCAAAGCACAGAACACTATGGGCTACTGAGAAGAATTTTAACTCCATCCCAGCTAGACTCAGTATGAAACTATATTTTCTAAAAATGATCAAGGTAGACTGTCATTTATAGAGAAATTTTGCTTGAGATTTTTTTAGTTAACGTTAGTGTTCTTGCTACAATTGCAAGAACAATTTTATTTAGAAATATTTAAGAAGTAGTTTTAAAAATTCAGTATTTCATAGTAAAAGTCCTTCTTAAAGTTGAACCTTTAAAAAGGCTTACAGCTGAGCAAACATGAGATGCTCAAAATGTTCATAATTTTTTAGCGCAAACACATACACTGGTGAATGAATATATTGCATCTCGGATTTACACAGAACAAGTATCAACATTGCCTCATGCAGTACTTTATGTAGTTAGGCTAACAGCTCATTAAAATTCATAACTGTATTTACAAATGAAGAACCCACTTTTGATCTTCCAACCATTGCAAATATTATCTACAAAGAAAAGCAGAAGCACCAGATCTACAAGGAAATCCAAAATATGCAAAGGTTTTATCAGAAAATATAGACGTTATCTTTCCTGCACCTGTCAAAGCAGGAAAGTAAAATTACAACTATTTTCAAAATAAATGAAAATTCTCACTTTATGTTTAGTCTCCTGCTGGAAGGGCAATAGAGAGAAAATATTGTAAAATGTCTTTAAAAGAGCTGGGATGACAAAAAGTATAGTCAAGATGAGGTTAAAGTATAAGATAAAACACTACTTCTAAGATATCAGTCTAACCCCAAGTTCATACTCAGAGACAAAACTATCCTTTCAGTCTACAAGTACATAATGTTAATTTTATATTTTAATTTATTTTTCATAAGATTCATCACCAACTGTAAAGAACTCCTTAACTATGGGTACAGAATCAATCTCTGCATAACTCCCACGGGGAAATTTCACCTAAACAGAAGAAAACCCTACTTGCTACCTTATAAAAATCAGTCAGAAGACTGACCACAATTTAAACTGCATGAGCATAGGATAGATCTGATGCAAGAGGTGAAATTATTATCCCTTTCATAGAAGGGGAGTGCTATATCACTCATGCAGAGGTACAGTGGAAAGGCAATCCCTTGCTTACTAGACAGAGAACAAGGTTTTTGCCCTTTCCTGCTAGGGTCTCTTCCCAAACTCTCCTGTTTCACTAGCACTGTTTAGAAAACCACTGAATTTGGAGTAAAATGTATTTCCAGTAAAGTAAGTCCTAGAGATACAGTTTCTCTACTGTACATACCTTTTGGTTGATGTTTATACATCAGGGCATAGGGACAAGAAATGCAGTGATCTATCAGATATAATTTAAAAAATTTAAAATTTACTGCTCTACAAAAATGACAAAAAATGACATTTCTGATAGTAGAATACTATCTTCTTTCAGACTTAACAGATAACAACAAATTATAAAGCATTAAATGTAAATCACATTAAATTTGACTAATAATGTTACCTTTTAACATCAACTCCATATTAAAAAAAAAGTTTAAACTGAATTCGAAAACATCTAGGAAAAACTTACTTAATGTAATTTATAGCTCAGTCAAAGAAATAACCCAGGAAAAAGTCAGGATAAAAAAGTCCATCACTAAAACGTGGATATGTACATAATGAGAAAAGTAAATTTCAATTCGTATATGATATATTAAAAGTGAATTTATGGTCAGAAAATAAAGGTTCACTCACTTTATCATTGGGAAAAAAGAGTTCCAACATTAAATCATGTGTATAATAAGCTAGTGCAAAATAATATTATCATAGAATCATAGAATAGAATCATAGAATCGATTGGGTTGGAAAAGACCTCTGAGATCATCGAGTCCAACCCTTGGTCCAAATCCAGTCCATTTACTAGATCATGGCACTCAGTGCCACGTCCAATCTGCGTTTAAAAATCTCCAGGGATGGTGAATCCACCCCCCTCTGGGCAGCCCATTCCAATGCCTGATACTCTCTCTGTAAAGATTTTCCGCCTGATATCCAACTTAATTCCCCTGGCGGAGCGTAAGCGCGTGCCCCTTGTCCTATTGGTTGGAGTGCCTGAGAGAAGAGACCAACCCCCACCTGGCTAGAACTTCCCCTTCAGGTAGTTATAGACGGTGATGAGGTCACCTCTGAGCCTCCGCTTCTCCAGGCTAAACACCCCAAGCTCCCTCAGCCCTCTCCCCATAGGACTTATGCGCCAGTCCCTTCAACAGCCTGTTGCTCTTCTCTGGACCCGCTCCAGCAACCTCAATATCCTCCTGAACTGAGGGGCCCAGAAACGAACCAAATACTCAAGGTGTGGCCTCACACGCAGAGTACAGGGAAGGGTCACTTCCCTGCTCCTGCGGGCCACGCTAATTTTGATACAGGACGAAGATCCCATTGGCCTTCTTGGCCACCTGGGGGCACACTGTTGGCTCATGTGAGCTTCCTGTCAATGAGTACCACCGCCCCCCAAGGGCCCTTTCTTTCTGCCTGGCTGATTTCCCGCCACTCTGTGCCCAGCCTGTAGCGCTGCAGGGGTTTGTGTGGCCAAAGGCAGGACCCAGCACTTGGCTTTATTGACCTAACGTATCCCATGGAATCAGCCCATCTCTCAAGTCGATCCAGATCCCTCTGCAGACCCTCCTGCCTTCCACAGGTCGACACTCCCGGCCCAGTTTTTGGTGTCATCAGCAAATTTGCTGATGATGGACTCAATATCCCCTCAGCTAAATCATCAATAAAGAGTAACAGGACTGGGACCCAACACAGACCCCTGGGGAACACCACTGGTGACCGGCGCCACTGGATGCAGCTCCATTCACCAACACTCTCTGGGCCCGACCCTCCAGCCAGCTCCTAATCCAGGAGAGGGTACACTTGTCCAAGCCATGGGCTACCAGCTTTTCCAGGAGTATAGTATGGGAGACAGTGTCAAAGGCCTTGCTGAAGTCTAGATAGACCACATCCACAGCCTTCCCCTCATCCACCAAAATTAAATTAAAAAAAAAACTAATTAAAACTGTTTGCAACAGCATCGAGTCTGTGATCGTAGAAGAAAGTTTTATTATTACAGTATGGTTTGACAATAAATTGCTCAAAAGCATTTTTGACATCACTGACTATGCTGAGCTGTAAATTTAAGGTTTTTCTTATGTTTGCCCCCAGGTAGTGAGTATCAACCCTCTTAAATTATCAGGGAGATTATGTATCTACAGTTTCCTATTGTAAAAGATTTTTCTTCAGCCTCCTCTCTCCTGTTCTTTGTTATAACTTCACTTTCATACCGTCAGAAAAAGGTGTTTTTAAGGAAGAAACACAGGACAAAGTACCAAAGTCACTTTGATCCAACTCCCACCTAGGATTAGATTTGCTGTTTGAGAAAGGTTGTTAGAGGTAGTTTTACCTTCACTCTCCTCACAATTTAATGGGACATTTTTGTGGCCATCAGCGCTGCTCCATTTCACCCTTTGTTGTTCAGTACTGATCCTCCACCGGAAAATCGATATTGTAGGGACCAATCCTGCATTTTATTCTTACAGTGGGATGACAGCAACCTAAGAATGACAGTATCGAAGAATCATATATCTCTCTATCTGATAAATAAGAAGAGTAATATTCACTCCTCTAAGAATGAACTTGACATAGCTTCACAATTGAAATATGCCTTTCCAAAATCTGTAAATAATTTCATGTATATGGTCTGTATTAATTTCATTTTTTATATTCAGATAACAGCTGCTATAATCTGCTTTCTTATAAAACCCCTGCATCTATGATTACCCATTGTGATGATAACATAACAAAACATGGGTGAAAAATATGACAGTATATCTTAAAATCATTATGCAAGACAAATCCATATGAAACCAATTTTTCTCTGTTGGGTATAACAAACAGTTTTTAAATTAATGAGTAGAATTTATGTGACTGTATCAGCTACCCAAATGCTGTATGACTCATTGGGAAGTTGTCACAATAAAAATTCTGCTGCCTGCATTTTCTAGGAAATGGCAGGAAGCTGATCACTTTGTTTTGTGAGGATTCATAATGCTTCTAGTTTCTTTATTGCAAAATAATTCCATGGTCCAGTTGTGATTTGTAGGAAAGATTCTAGAAAATTAACTTTATTGAGTATCAGTACAAGTACTTGAAAGAAATTTTACAATGGAATTATTTTCATGGATGACTCAAAAAGGATGATTATTTAGTTTCTTGCAAGAATTTTTTTCTTTTACACAACATGATGATACAATAATTTTCAGATTTTAAGAAAATTAAATTCATACAGATGATTTAAGTAATGACTCGGACAGCTGCAGGAGTAAATGATAAATAAAGAAGTTGGCAGACATACTTCAAAATAAGTTTGAGAGAGTAATTTTTAAAGTAGCTGTATGTGTCACATTTATTTGTTTAATTTTTTGTACATAGAATTACAAAGATAAGTACATAATTATTAAATATATTTTTGTATATGAAATAACTTCTCCTTTTCTCCCAAACGAATTGTAGAGACATAAGAGCATTCCTGAGAATATCCTTGAGTTAATCTTGATTCATGGTGTTACCTCATGCATGGCTAGTAGAACTGGGACCATTTTATCTTCTCCTAAATGTCTTTTGAAGTTTATGGTCATTGAAAAAATCTACACAAATAAATCGGTGAAGTTAATGATATCTTCAAGTCTCATACAGAGCATTAAAGCATTACGGTGGCTCAAATTCCTCTAGAAGCAACAAGAGATGGGATGAAAGAGTTTGTTACCAAATGTCTAAGGTATTTTTTCATTCAGATGAATGTGTTGTTATAAACAGAAAAGAATGCTATAAGATCAATTTATAGTGGCTCCAATACTTTATGTTAAAGGATGTTAGGTACAAGGCCGGCTCCAGCAGCACTAGCTCAGGACTCCCTCCTGCCAGCCATTGGAGTCCATTCCCACAGGGACCTGGAATCTTTGCCCAGGCTGCCGAACAAAGCTGCCACTTTTCTGTTAGTAGGTAGAACCAGAAGTGAAGCCCAGGTCATATCCCAGAGACACACATATGCAGGACACTGACACAGCCAGTCACATGAGCTGTCACAGACAAAGTGCTACCTTAAACAGTGCCTGCATACAGGATTCACATAAATAAAAGCACAGGCAGCCAAGATCTGCCAGTTCTTGGGCTGGCAGAGGCAGGAGGTCACTGTACAGGCATACACACAAACCTCTCCAGGTTCACAAGCATGTGCACATTTGTGGCTCCCCTGAATACTGACAGAGCCCCTCTCTCTTCCTGTCACCCCTGCCTGCATTCCAGCCCCCTTACTCATCCCATGGCTCCCTTACTCACCTACTGGTCCAGATTGCTGCTTGCTGCACACACACAACACTCACACAAGTATCCCACAGTCATGGGTCCTCTGGATACCAACACGGATCCTTGACGCATCTGATACCGGTGCCCCAAGCTGAGGGTCTCCTGCTTGCATGCTGGTTCAGTTTGAGGTTTGCCAGCAAAAGCATATGGACACTCCTTTGTCTTACCTCGAGTGGGTAACACAAAGGTACTTGGAGGCCTGCGTCCTGAGGTCCTGCTACATCTGCCACCGCTGAGATGCTCAGTCACACAATCCCCCCATTACCTGCTTTTTTGGACATACACCATTCCTACCCCAAGGTTTGAGGTTAACAACCTCCACTCACTCCAGCAGTTGACTTTGAGACCCCACTTTATGCCGTAGCTGACATCACAGGCCAGGGACACCCACCTCCTCAGTCTGACTCCAGTAGTTGGCACCAATTCTCACACACAGAGTTCTCACCACTTAGTCCTTGCAGCACATACTCACATGGGACAGAGAGTGTCATTATGCAGAGAGATAGTTAAGAAAAGGTTTAACAAGAAGACAGAAGAAAGTAGGCTAGACTGTGGTGATCAGACATGGGGCTCAATCAGACTGTACTGACCAATACCAATAACATTACCAGACTCTTGTACCCTTTTCTGTGTGTTCCCCCCTTCACTTCCTGATTTGCTTCCCCTGCATATTCCTTCATCACAGTCCCACTGATCCCCGCAAACTGTCCCTCAGGTTTGCAAAGTCCTGGTTTGTCTGCTCTTTTATGGCCCATTCGTTAGTGCAACTGACCCGGTGTGTTCCTTGTCTTTGCCTTCATACAAGTTGTCAGTTTTGAGTCTGTATATTTTGCTTATGGCTTCGCTGTTTTCCATAGTATCCCATTTGACAAGGTCCTTAATCAGATAATCTTACAAAAATAAACATTTCTATGCTCCATCTACTCTTACTAGCTCATGTTTCTGACCATGTTTCATTCTCATTATTGCCTGGTCAGGTTTGTGTCTCTATATGATCTTTCTAATGAAATACACAAGTTGTCTTTACTGTCCAATCATTATATTTGGGCATAAGTTTGTTGCTTCATTATCCAGGCTCTGCATTTTATCTGTGAAGGTCTCTATACAATGTGGCACTGGATTCCCAAGCTGAAAAATTCAGATGGTAAGAAATGGAAACAGGACTTTCATAAATTAGGAAGTTATATATTTCTATTATAAATTGTTACACTGATATTATACTTTTTTGGGAGAGGGGAAGTTAGCAAAAAAAAAGTCTGACAATTTCTTCTTACTATTTGGTTAATCTTTCTGAGTGAATTGTATCTTACTATTTTCTCATGTAAAACCAAAGGAATTAATTCAAATATTCTCAGTTAAGCATTTAGTCAGTATATCAAAAACTCACAGTGAAGTAGGTGTAGGAAAAAGGAATCTCTTCTCTTTTTGCAACTCAGAAATTCTTCAAGTTATAAAAATATTAGTCCAATAAGTGTTTTCTCAAAGAAATAAAAATAAGTGTAGCCTGAAGTATTACAAAGACTTTCTACCCTTAGGAATTTGAGAAATTAACTCAGAAAAAAAACCCAAAAGACCTCTCTTGTCAAGATGCTTAAGCTCTCAGGGCAAAGCCCCTTCTTCTGCTATAGTACTGAATTAGTTGAAAAAATAGAAATTTTTAAAGTTAGCATTCTAGACTAAGAAGGTTTCTTTTCCTATTCCTATATGAACACAAAGAATAGTCATATATGTACATACTTTTACAGAAAATATTCATTGAGAACCCAAAAGGTACATGCATCCCAATGGAAAAGAATACTCTGCTTCCATCTCCTGGTAGAGACACACAGGCATAGTTTCATTTGCATAAAATTTTTATTCATAATTCCTTCAGTGACACATGGGAGTGATCATCACTATACACAAACTCATAATTAGTTGAGAATTGGAATTGCATGGAGAGAGGTGACAAGGGATTTCTTTCATGTAGCTAAAAGAACATCTGTGAGGCAAGGACTCACAGATGTTCAAGCATCCTGCAAGTTATTAGTTGTCAGGCCCTGCAGACTATGTGCTATTGAGAGATGAAATATAGGTGCTCCTTAAGTGAATTTACGAAGGGCAGAAGAAGAGCTAAGTGAAATCCAGTGATTATTTTCCTAATAGGAAAATAAAGCTGCATTTCAGAGCATCAGGTCTTCTTATTCATTAAAAACAAAGGAAGCACGGAACACAGATGATCACAAAAGATGTTATTTGGCTGGGTTTTGGGATTGGTTTTATTATTTTTTTAAATCTTACAGAAATTCCATCATGGATCAAAAAACTCATCATAGTGGTATTTTCTTTAGAATAATTCCTTTTGAATGAGAAAATTAGTAATTCAGAATTTCAAAAAAATTTAAGCTACTCTTGATATGAGTTTTGATATAGTATTAGCTTGGGCTTAAGGAACTGTTGGCATTTTATGGAAGAATCACAGACTGCATCTGTATTATGAAGTTATTCACTACTTTGTCCCAGTGTTCTATTCTCCTGATCATACCTGCAAGGATGTGTGCTCTCGAGCTCTGTTCAGGAAGAAACAAACTGTTTACTTGACAGAAAAGTCGACCAACTGTGCATACCCATATCTACACACATCAGACGGTATGGGTAATTTTGTTTCTCCAGCTTGAAATATTCTTCTAATACGAGGTTATTTTTCTCCACTCAATGCCATCCTTCACAACAGTACATTGCATACTTTCATGCTACTCCCACAATATACCTGTCAGAGTTTCATCACAGTGTTGTAAGAAAACAATCTAGAGAGTTGCAAAACCTTTCTCATTACTCATTTTTTCTGTCTCAGATATCAGCACACAAAAGCTGGTAGGATCAGCTACCTGTAGGGACCTTGTATTGTCTCAGAATTTTGCTGTCAGGCAGATTCCCAACAGTATTACAAGGAGGTCACTTGCCATACCTGCCATATGGTCAACACTTTTCAGATGGTTACTGTACTCTCAAAACCTTGTTATGAGCACAGGGGAACACAGACTGTATGCAGAGGCAAGAATTCATTGTTAATACAATTAATGTTTTAAGGGTGTAACTAAAATACAGCAAACAGCTCTTATTACTCCAGTTAGAATAATACTAACACTGATAGTGAAAATTATCTAACCTGTACAGAGAATTCTGCCTGATAATGCAGTTAAAACTGTTGTTTTCTAATAATATTTAGATGTTTCCTAACTTTTCTTAAGTGTTGTGCTCACTCACAATGTTCACCTGTCAGTGTAGGTTGATGGAGGTAGATGGTCTTCCTCAAAAAGACTTATTCCCAAAGGGTGTGGGTGAGTTACAACAAATCATGCTCACTTCTTCCCCTAGGAAGAGTATGATGTTCATAGTAGAGTGTTTCTTCCTACTCATATATGAATCTGGCTTAATCTGGTTTCGAATATTTTCTAACACCATCTGCTCCATGGCTCTTCATTGCTAAAATTTCCAAAGTCAGTTGTCTTTCCACTGCCATACCAAAATATAACCACATATGAGTATCATGTGTTGTAGCGGATCAAGAATGACACAGCAGACAGTGACAGTTCTTTTGGATGGCCTCCAAATTCAACAACTCTGCATTATAGGTACTAAATAGTGACTACTAACTAAAAATTAAGGGAAGAATTCCCTACATGGAATTTACATGTTTTGTCAAAAAGCTGTACAAGACTCAAACATGGTGTAAGCTAGAGAGGCCAAATGCTAAAGGATTTAAAACTCATTTTTTATTCAAGTGTGTGCTGATATGTATTATGAATTTGATCTTCTAATGTGCAGAATCTATAAGTCAGCCCTCATCCGTGACACAGAAAACTGAGCTCAGTCCCTGGGACATGAAAAAATTACGACACAGAAATTGTCAATGAGCACTCAAAAACAGCTCAACAGAATCCCTGTGTACCTGGGTATGTTGCTACTTTGATATCTTATCTCTATTTGTCCATTGAAAATAGAACCTCATGGAATATATTTTGGAAAGACTCATGAATGGCTCAAATGGACCTCAATGTTAAAATACCATAACAATTAGTCTAATATGAATTAACATTGCTTAGCTGAAAGAATGCTCTGTGTTTGAAAGACAACAGACTTCAGGACTTGTTAATCTTCAAAGTCTTCCTACTCAAGAGCAACACAAACTAATGACAAGAAGAAGGCTCCTTACCACTTTAGCATGAGGCATTACTCTATAGCTATAGATTTACTAGAATTTATTTTGGAGTTAAAAAAATCCCCAAAGAATATTAAGTTTGAAAAAATCTCAAAAATCACAGAAACAGACCAGCAGTGTCTAAATTTGGAAGCAGAATACATGCGAAGAACAGTGAAGTAGAAACAGAAGAACCTTGGTAGACCACAAAAAAGTTAGAAAAAAAATCTAGAACAAGCAATATAATACTTACTGCATCAGTAACAGTAGTACATATTTCTGTTAATATGAGTGAATACTGAGTTGGGTTTTTTTTGGTTTGTTTGTTTGTTTGTTTTTAATTTATTTATTTTCAGAACTGAGGTAGTGTATCATTAGATATCTTGATAATAAATCTCTTTCATAAGAAGTCACCACCTTTTGACATCCCTTTTGATAAGGTTACAACATTTTGGCAACAACAGAGTAAGTCAGATCCAAGCATCTGTAGATGCTCCAGATGGTTTTTAGTTAATGGTGGTGTGAGGAACTGACTTACAAGCCTAGACCCTGCAGTTCTTTCACTCCACAGTCATAAAAGTGTCCTGACAACAGCAGGCAGCTCCCACCATGCTGTGCACAAGGAGAGCAATCACAGAAGGTGCCCTAAATATTCACAGTGTCTTGAGCAACACTCAGGGTATGAAGTAATTCATATTACTTCCTATTACTCCATCATAATGAAATAATAATGACTCTGAAGGACACTTTCAGCAAATTTATGTGAAAAACTTGTGATGCCCAAAAATGTAAACAGAAAGAGATATACTAATGATTAAGATAATCTAGGGACTTCGTTGTGTTATGTATGTTTTCTCATTTTCAGAAAAGTAGACTCTATGGGACAGTGGTTTGGTCTCATTATTACTACCAAGAGTAACTTCGTGACACCCAAAGAGGCCATCTGTGGAGCTGAATAGTCTGTAAAAAACATTTTAGGCATAAAAACTCCCCTTCCAAGGTCTTCTAACAATGACAATACTGTGTGCAACTGAAAGAAATCCACTTTCCTTCTAATTTCAGAGGTACAGCTTTGAAAATAAGTGAGACTTTCCATATGATTTAAAGGAACTACATCAGGATCACTAATGACTCAAGAAGGTAACAGTGCTGTATGCATACCTGGTAGATTTTTCCAAATAGTTCTCTTTTTAAGCTTATCTATTTTTAATTTTTGTAAATGAAAAATGAAAATTAGATGTCATTACGTTAATTAGAGGAGTTAAAATTAACTATACATCTGCCCATCTTGCAGTGTAGTCTTGACCGAAGAAAGATTACACCAAGAGGAACTTCTATGCTGCAGATTTCAGTGTCGCCCAAACATTCGAGACTAGCTCATGTAGGGAAAGCATTCTAGTCAGTCTAACCACACAGAAACCTCCGTGTGGCTTAATTTACCCAGACAACCAACCAATACTGCAATGGTTAATATACTTTCAGTACTTAAGTTAGCACATAAAAATTCTGCTCAGCACTGTAAACTATACTGCAATCTGCAAAGGGTAAATAACTTGAGAAGAAATGGCCACTGTAGATATTAAGAGGATTACATTTTTCAGAGTTTTTTGCCTTAGCTATTTGTTAGAGCAATATTTTCAGATTTAATGGCTAAAGTGATGAGAGAAGCGTGGGTTTCTTTGCAGACATGAGTGGGAAGGATTCACTAGCAGGTGTACACCACAAACCATCCGTTGGCAGGGAGAAATCGTTTTGCTCTTCTCACGCACTTCTTCCTACTTTTTCTGTTGTTTGACTCATTGTCACAAGAACACATTGTGCACAAAGAAGGTTTTTTTCATGTGATATTCCCTTATCCATGTAAGGGAATTTTTTTTTTCTAGGTCACCCTGTAGATTTTTTTCTCACCCCCAGAGATCAGTAGAAAAGCTGCTGTTTAACAGCCATTGTAGGTGAACTGCTGTAAATCACAAAGAGAACTCAACTCTTTATGTTCTTAGGCAAAAGTGATTGACTCTTTTTAATCATTTCTTCTTCAAATCTATTAGGATAATGGTAATCTTGATGACAACAAAAATAAAAATACCTTCCTTTAGTTCAGTCTGTTATTTTTTGTTTTAATATGCTTAAAGAAAGTTAAGAATGTAGCTCTACAGAACAGCTAGATATATAAAGATTTTAAGAAGGAAGATAATTCATCTTCAATATACACTTCCCTTAGATTTACCATTCAGTCTCTTTTTCACAAGAGGATTACAGTTATAATCACTGAAACATCTCATTCCTTCTTAATTTAAAGTAAATCACTACAAAGTACTGCAACTGTTCATATTGAATGGAATTAAATGAACCTCTATGATCAAGCAGTCCTTCTTTGCCATGGTATGTGAACTGAAAATAAATATATACTAACCTATTATAATCTGAACTTTGAAGTTGTGCCAAAGTTATTGATATAAAGCCAAAAATATATCAATTGTTGTTATACTGTAAAAATATTAAAATCCTTCAAAAAATAGATGTTTGGTGTCAAAATAAGATTTTTATGATTAATTAGCCCTTCATAAAAAATAAAGGTTTAGAAATGTCTTAGATTTTTTTGTGATTAGGGATTATTTTGTCTACAAAAATTTATTTGTAACAATGTATGTACATATTTTATTATCCCAAGATCTTTTATTATGTAGCACACAGAAAATTAAAGAAAAAAACTCATTAATATAATGAAAATAAAAGCAGATGTTTCTGGTGATTATACAGTTTATATGCAAATAAGAACAAAATGCATTGCCCAGCCATTTTCCTTTTTTGACATTCCCAGTAAAAAGCTGTGGGAAGGGTCTGGCAAACACAGGGGGTCACTGTCCAGCAAAGCAGAGCTCCTAGGGGCTGAGCCTGGGGAGGCTGCAGGGTCACACTCAGCTTGGAGCAGCCAGCAGGCAGCAACCCAGGGTGAATAAACATATAAAAATAAAACCAAGCAATTCCAAATAATGAGGAGTAGAGGACCCCCAGCATGAACATCATATTTGTCTCTCAGGAAAGGCCCTCAAGATGCTGTTGACTCACTGTAGCCCTCCTTCTTGAGGAAGATTTCAATGTGATCTTCAGGACACCAAAAGCCATTGGAAGTGCAAGATGTAAGAAGAGCTTTTTGATACAATTTACCCTACATTTTTTTTATTTTTTTCTGATTTTTAATATTAGATTATTGATGCTTAAATGACTCCAGTATTAAATTTTTAGCTGTGTGTATATATATGTTGCGCTTTCTTTTGCTCATAAAAAAAGATTTTGATATTTAAAATGTGTAAAATAGTCACAGTCTTTCAAACTTGAACTCACTGGTGAAGCTAAGGCAGTATGTATCAAATAAATGTATATTTTCCCTTGGTCATAAAGTCACGTGTTGGGACCAACACATGAAGCAGGTGAGCGGAGTGGGGGGAGGCAGCTGCAGGACCCAATCCCAGTCAGCGTCACTGATCAGCATCAATGCACTTTTGGCCTGAGGTTAGTCCAGGGAGGAAGAAGGGTAGTTTTGCAGTGGAAGACAGGCTGGAAGCAAAGAACAACATCAAGGCTTGGTGAGGCTAAGGGCTGAGACAAAATGGGGCTCCCGGCTGAGGTGGGTCAGGACAGCTATAGTCCAAGGGTGCTCACTGACAGCCTGTTTACCTAATCCCAAGGTTATACTTTTACAGTTAGTAATCCTTTATCTGGATTGATTTGAGGATAAAAATGTTTCTTTGCTTGAAGCGTAGCAGCTTCAAGTTTCTAGTAAGTGAACGAGACAACTGCTGTTAATACCTGTTGGTCACTAACATGTATTCATTTGTTTCTGGATCTGACTATTATTTATTTTCAGAAAAATAAACTTTGAAGCCTCAGGTTATTTTAATACTTTTGTATGGTTCAGTACAATCGACAGAGTCAATGGAGCTACCACAATAACAAGCATTTACTCCTTGAATATTGCATTTTTCCTCATAAACATTTAAAACTTTTCTATGCAGCTTGAACACCTTTGAGCCTCAGGTTCAGAACTTGATTCTGAATTTATTTTTTTCTCAAAATATTCAGTCATTTTTATTTTCTTAAATTATCTTCCCTATTCCTAGAACTGAACATGGACACAGTCCTTTTGAATGTCTATGCTCTAAAGAGTATATTAAAACAGTTCAGTTTATTCATGTGACATTCAGTCTTGATAAAGACTGATAATGAGAAAAAATATTAAATAGCATTTAATAAAAACATGTGTGTGGGAGTTCAGCCACCTAAAACTTCTCACCCACATATGTCCTACAACAAAGATCCACTCTTTCAGTTCTCTAAAACCGAAACACAGAATGGGTGAGGCTGGAACAGGCCACAGTGGTCCAACCTCCCTGCTCAAGCAGGGTTATGCTAGAGCACATTGCACAGAATTGTGTTCAGACTGTTCTTGAATATCTCCAGGGAGGGAGACTCCACAGCCTCTCTGGGCAATCTGCTCCAGTGCTTGCTCACCCACACAGGAAAGTTCTTACATATTCAGGTGGAACATCAGTTTCTGCCTGTTACCTCTTGTTCTATTGCTTGGCACCATCAAGAAGAGACTGGGTCCATCTTCTTGACACCTCTTTAGATATTTATACACATTAATGAGGTTTCCTCTCAGTTGCCTCTTCTCAAGGCTGAACAGGCTCCGCTCCCACAGCCTTTCCTTGTAAGAGAGATGATCCAGACCCTTGACCAATTTAGTAACTCTCCTCTGGACCTGCTCCAGGAGCTCCATATCTCTCTTGTACTGAGGAGCCCAGAACTGCACAAAGCACTCCAAGTGTGGCCTAACCAGAGCTGAGTAGAGTGGCAGGATTACCTCCCTCGATACACTGGCAATGCTCTATTTAATGCATCCCAGGATTCCATTGGCTTTCTTGGCCACAAGAACACACTGCTGGTTCATGGACAATTTGTTATCTGCCAGGACCCCCAAGCCCTTCTCCACAGCACTGATTTCCATCAGGTCAGCCCCCAGCCTGTACTGGTGATGGGATTGTTCCTCCACAGGTGCAGGAGCCTGCATTTGCACTTGTTGAATTCCAGAAGGCTCTTCTCTGCCCATATCTCCAACATCCCTCTGAAGGGTCGCACTGAGATTGGTCACTCCTTTCAGTTTTGTATCATCAGTGAACTTGCTGAGAAGGCATTCTACCCTCTCATCTAAAACATTTTAACCTTAGCCATCTAGGTTCACTATTGAACTCCTCAGCACTTGTAAATTATTTTAGTGGTAAGAAATGTCTTTCCAGAAAGATTGGTGCCCAGTGCCTGTAGAGTCCCGTGGAGACTCAAACGCTTATTTCCTAATTCCTCAGAAAAGCTGAATATGTTACCATTAGGACTAGCACCTTTATTGGTGCTGCTGAAACCCATTTTTTGCATAATAATCTAGAGGATATACTGCTTGTCTAAGATGTGGGCAACATGTATTCTAGGCACTCTTCCTACAGATGGAATCTTCACTGTCTCAGACAGCACCGAGAATCCCAAGTGAAAAAACAAGGGCAAGTATTTTCTAGTTATTTACTGTGCTCTTAATGGAGAAGGAAAATTATCTAATGTAGGAAAGAGAATTTCCCTCTGTAGATAATGGAGGAATCTTCCTCTACTGAGTATAGGAAGCATTGACAAATTTTAGGGGAAAAATCTTATCCTTCAGGACTAAACACTGAAAATTGAGCAGAAAAAATGAAAATAATAAAGTCTGAGTAAAATAGAATGAGTTTTATCACTTGTTATCTGTTATATTGTCAAACTCAACATATTCCTGTAAGATGGTTTAGTTTCCACAGACCAGCATTTGTTCACAGCAGCTTATTCTAGGAGAAAATTTCTAGCCATTTTTACAACACGAAGTGTAAATTCATATAAATAGCATGAAAATATTAAAGCAAGAATTCTCACTAAAGAATCAATTTCTGTAATATTATTAGCAGAGAAAAAAAATCAGCTTACTTACTGGGGTGAAAATACTACAGGAGAAATGAAAATAATGATGGTCTAGGAACCAAACAGCACACATGTCAATAGTTATATGTACCATACACAACACAAACACAAATATTTAAGGGTTAAATATGAGTCTTCCAATTATTCTTTTAATAAAAGGAAATACTGCTTTTGTAACCCAAGTGGATACAAATTTGAGGTTTCTTCCCTTATTTAAGCTCTTCTGTGAGCTGTGACAGTATCAAAGAGTCTCTGCAGATAGAATACAACTTACTACAATGCTTACAGTGTATTTCCATTCTAAAAGTTTGTTCTCTGCAAATTATATTGTGTTGATGGCATGTTTATATTACCCTTGATGCTAGCCAAGGCAACATTTGTTCAGTTTCAGTTGCAAGACAATTCTTCCAGTTAATAACCTTGCAAAGTCACCCTGGAATTCAAGAGTTAATGTCTATTTGTTTATGTCTAATATTAAAGTGAAAATAAGGCCACAATTTGTTGTTGAAATTAAAACTTATTGAGCAGTTCTGTTGATGAAGTACAAGCCACAATAGAATTTAGCTTACTCTTTCAGATTTCCATCACGTCTTGAAAGATAATATCATGTAGATTTTTTCTTTTTTTTCCCTCTTAGAAATGGCAGCTATGTCTGCGAAATACATATATGAAGCATATCATTTCAATGAGAAATCAATCCATACAAGTAATTGTTTTGTTAAACAACATATCACATAGTAACATGGTCTGGCTGCCTCTACCCATCATTCCCAAATATTAAAATTAATTCTCTTAAATGGTACTCAAAAGAACATGAAATGCATTCTTAAATGGGGTGTTTTGACTAAAGCATTAATTAAATAAAGTGATTGACTCCTTGAATAATATAAATCTGTCACATTATTATTTGGACTAACTGACTAATTGACATGATTTTGCTTTTACCTTGCCATTCCAATTAGGTTAATAGCACTGAACCATAACTTAATAAAAATTGTTCAAAAACAATGAAGGAAGAAAATGTATCAATATTATTTGAATAATGTTATCAGTGGAATAAATTAATGGATACTGCAAAAATCTGACTCTGACAGAAGAAAACAGGTTCATCACAATTGTGTAAATTATTCCATCACACAAATGGCCTTTACTTGCTTGACAGTTTGAGAAAGGAAGTGAATAAATTAAAATGAAAATCAATTCCTAGCTCCTTGATCACAGTTTGATGGTCATTTATACTTAAATGTGTTGTAAGCAATTTATTTTAAGAGTACGAAGGACTTGAATCATTGCTGTTTTCTGGAAGTGAGAGTTTTACACTGATTTCATTTATACCAATGGATGTCTTTAAATATGAATTTAAATAACAGTTTCCCAAGATTCAGAGGTCTGAATCTCAACTTTCTTTTGCATACATTATGAGAACGACTATTCAGCTCTGACTGTTGAATTCACTTCACAAATGAATTCATTTCTGACCATACATAAGTGAGAAAAAAAAATCTACCAGCCATTTTAAAAAGGTGAAGACCCACAGCCTTCAAAGTCTGCATTTTAGTCTTCAGCTAAATATGCAAAATGCTGACTATCTTTTGTTTCAATGGAAGCTGTTAGAATCAATTCGTGAAGATGCATGCTCAGAGCAAATTTATTCCTGGTTTTAATAGGCACTGGGTTCAGGTTCTCACAGAGCATTTCACATATTTGTTTTGAACATGCATAATAAAATGAAGAACAGAACAGAGAATACAGTAATATTCTTTTCTGATTTAGATCCTGTGTTTTTCATGATGGTAAGCTTTCTGTTTTCATTCCTTTTTCAACAGTGTTTAAAGATTTATTGTTAAGTTTTCTAACTATAGGGTGATTGATTAAATGATACTAGATTAATACCATATACAATTAATTTCCATTAAGATTGTCACTGATTTTATTAGAGCAATATCCATAATCTTATTGTATCACAACAAATAATGAGTGATTCACTTTTTGTTGATAGTACAAATACATAAAAATTCTTTTTATTTTTTATTGTCCAAAGATGTGTCCAGAATCTATACATTAAATACCTTTTTTTGAAACTCAGCCTATTATATGTGTCTGATGGCAACATTAGGCCTAATAGACCCATTAGGGGCCCAAATCAGGCAACATTAGACCCAATATTATCTGCCAGAGCAAGTCCAGAGGAGGACCATGAAGATGATCAAAGGGCTGGAGCATCTCTTCTATGAAGACAGGCTGACAGAATTGCGGCTGTTCAGCCTGGAGAAGAGAGGGCTCTGGGGAGACCTTAGACCAGCCGTCCAGTTGCTGAAGGGATCCGACAAGAAGGCTGGAGAGGGACTTTCTACAAGGGCATGTAGTGACAGGATAAGAGGTAATTGCTTCGTACTGAAAGATAATGCCCTTAATAATATGCTTTAACATTTTGTCAGCCCTGAATTGCTCAGGGAGTTGGACTAGCTGATCATTGTAAGTCCCTTCCAACTGAATATGATTTCACCTTTATGGAAATGTGATAATCTGCAGTAGTTTTTCTCTTCAAATATGTCTCAGATAACGGCAGAAGGGAAACTTGTACATGATGCAGTTTGAGGAAGTACCAGTGTGCCTGAAGGAATATCCTAGGCCAGCTTCTGAGTTAACAGAGCCTTCATGTTTATATCAGAGTAGGACCATTGCTGAGTAACATCAGATAGACAGTTTGACTATACATGTGTATTCTTTACATTGTTTGCATCAACCATATGGTAATATTTGTACCTCATTGTAAACATGTACTTCTTTCCTACTGCAAAATTACATCTTTTAAAGTCAAATGATTACTAACTTACGAGGACAAATCTAATTCTCTCATTGTACAGACTTAATACTATTGAACACAAAGCTTTTATGAAAATGATATCACAAAATAGTTGTATATATTCTGTCAGTTGTGATATTAAAATAAAATTAATATTCCCTACTAACTTTAAAAATTTTTATTTCGTCTTATTTGTACATTTAACACAGCTACAATTCTGTACAATATTTCTAAATATTTATAAAACTAAATTAACAGCCAATAAAACATTCTGAACATTTATGCCAAAATGTTACAATTTTTAAGGGAATTTCTCAAAAAGGAAAGCAGAGTGTTTCCAAAGTCTAGAAACCATAATTTTACTAATGATTAAAAAATGAGAAACTGAAAATACTAGTGTAAAAGCTCTGCAAAAAGCATCCTGCAGTAACTGATATTATGCATGCGTTTAGTCAACTTCTAGGCAAAGTTAAGTGAGCATATTTAAACCGTGTTAGAAAAGAAGAGCCATCCTTACATTTAGCAGGAGAGTTACAAAGCAACCTGTACTTTTCAGCGTATTTAACTATTCATTTTGTTAGCTATTCCGTTCTCCAAGTGTCTAGCACTTTTAAGTAGGTCAGTTCCCTCTTTATTCCAGAGATGTAAGGGAAGGCCAAGAGGCATGCTTGTGAAAGCATTTGCTATACTCTTAATCTTTCTTGTTAAAGCTGGAATGCCAGAGCGTTTTTCCATTTGTTAATGAACACCTCAAAAAACACAAACGATAAATCTGATATCAGTATTTGACAACAGCAATTAAGGTATGGCTATTATATTTGCACAGTCTCTTAAGAAAAAAAAAAGATTCAAGTATTGCTCTAAGGCACCAAATCTGCATAAGACACGTACAACACACAATAGCAGTAATTGGATATATTGCTATAAACAGCAATTTAAACCCCTTGTATATTCCTTGTAAACTTTGATTGATTGTCTGTTTAAGCCATGCCCTTGTGTATCTCTTTTGAGAAATATACTAGACCTACATAGAATTAAATACTCCTGGCTCACAATGGACTCCTATTACATTGCAATATTGTTAGAAGACAGATTTTATTTTTAATGAGCATGCATTATTCTTAAGTACTATTTTTTGAAATCAGAGCTTAGATGATTAAAATATCTGATTAGCAATCAGAAAGAACTTGGTCACATAAGAACAGTGTTAGACCAATTTTTCTTTCAGGTTTCTTGCTGTATATTTGTTTATTAAAAATTCTCACACTAAAAGGATTTAGAATAATGTTATTAAAACACTACAGGTTTGATAATATAGTATAAATATATTTAATTATAGATATTTTAATATATGTTTGAAAAAATGTAAGTTTATAAAAAGAATATTTTTGTTAGAATTTTCAACATAGAATTCAGTTTCCATGCACACTGAAATGTCTTTTATATTGTTCTAGTTTAAAATCCTATTTCAGAACTTGCATGTGATAGGTACATATGCGGTTGATTTAAAGGGAGGAGGTGTCCTAATATATAACCCTGAACTGTTTCTCTGCCAATCTATGTCACCTTCCTTCCAAGAAATGTTATATATCCCTTTACAGTGAAGTCCATGAGTTGTATTAATATAAGTAAAAAAATCACTCCCCACCACCAATTCCAGTTACTGATTCTCCTGCATTAGAATAAACTGTGACATAGAATTTCTATATCTGAACTTTACATACAGCAGAACTATAGGAGTCTTTGGGGCCTGGCATGGGCAATAACACGACGGTTACTTCTCGTAAAGCCCCATGCAGGCATCTACTACTATTAGAGACGTTCTAGACATTAAAAACATCCACAGTGGGCTAGGGAGCCGAAAAGAGAGCAAAGGAACTACAGGAAGACTGAGTATTTAAAATTATCTATGGCAACTGGTCCACTAAGTCACACTTTGGTTTCTGTACTGATGCTCAAGAGCACCCTGGTTCTGCAAGCAGCAAACAAGCTTCAAGAAGATTTGGAGAAAGGAAGTACGGCAAAACAAGACTTGGCTCATGATCACTACATGGTTATTAATTATAATTTCTTTTGTTGTTGCATTTTTTTTAGTGTCAGTGTTCCAGCTGTTTGTATTAGGTAGTAAATGGTACTTTAACCTTGTGTCCTTGTTTTGGAATGGTATTCCCCAATTTAGTACTTCTAGTAAAAAGAAAACCACAAACCGTTCCCCTCCCTCCTACAGTGGGAGACAAAAAAGGCAGAGATTATGGTTGAGATAAAAGCAAATTACTGGAAACAGTAATGAGATAGGAAAATGAACAGTAACAACATCAACAACACTAATAACAACAGTGCACAAAACAGAGGGTGATTTACATGCAAAATGCTCACTAAGCCAAGACAATGAACAATGGTAGAGAGACTCTACGCCCCCCCTCCCCCATCCCCCGCTAGGTTTGCTCATGACTGAAAACCATGCCCACCTTCTTTGCAGAAGTGAGAGTCCATTACTTCCATCCCCTGGCAATGATGCCAGGTATGGAATAACATCCTGGACAAGCCCACACAACTCCAGGCTCTGCCCCCTCGTGGTTACTGTGGAAAAATTAACTCTGTCCTGGCTGAACCCAGGATATCTTGAGAGTAGAAATTAGATATCCTTCAAACAAATACTTTAAATTATTCCCATTTTTGTATGTCAGATACAAGCAAAAGTGCCAGAACCTTTTACTGGTGAATGATTCTTCATGATGATTGTATTCATGTTTTTCCTGATTCTTAATGCATAAGTTATGCCTTGATTTGGTAAAGACATGATTTTAAGCACGAAAATCTGTGTTTTTCTAGTAATTTCTTGTGTGCTTTTCTTCCTTGTACTGAGGAAGCAACCCCAGAACTACAGTTTAAGAAACTTAGTGCCTTTACTTTGATGTGAAAAGAAAATTAACTGAATAAAGAGCATATGGAGAGTCAAATATTTTTTTTTTGAACAGTGATAGAAATTAAGGGATACATTTAGAGTTGGTTTGTTTTGTTTGGGGTTTTGGGGTGTTTTTTGTAAACACTGCTGCATTTTTTCTGGTATTCTGAGAAAGGAGGATGTACTGTGTCTGATTGGGATGGAGCTAACTTTCTTCATAGTAATCCATATGATGCTATGTTTTAGATTTGTGACCAAAGCAGTGTTGATAAAGCTCCAGTGTTTTGACTTTTAGTGATCAGTGCTTGTTTCTCTGTTTCTCACTCTGCCTCCACTAGCAAGTAGACTGGTGATGTACCAGAAACTGGGTGGAGAAACAGCCAGGAAACCTTACTCCCACTGACCAAAGAGAAAAAAAGAAAATGCAGAAGGCATGTGCTATCTACTTTGTATCCATTTCTATCTACTAGAATTATTAATCTTAGAACAAAAGCCTTAAATGGAAATTTATTATTTTTATTTATGCAGTCCATTCTCAATATTTTTTTAAGTCTAACATTCCTGGGAATTATACTAATTGTTAACCCTTGATCACATTCATTTTTATGTCTTATTTCTCTGTTTAAGAGGAAATGTTATCTGGTTCCACTCTAGCTGAAACCATACTGACATGGTGCGTTACAAATTAAAGCCTAATATTGTTGACTGCTGAAAACTGATGAGGGAGGTGTGAGATCAATGCTTTAAAATGTTCCTGATTTGTGGGGAACCATAAAGGGGAATGCCAGGAAGGGAAGTGACATACAATGCAGCTATATCCTGTTCTAGCTTTTTAGATTAAATTAGGCCATTGAGATGAGAGTTAAATCTCCGACAGAATTTGGAGCAACCTCTTGTTCATGCCTCAGGCTGATTTCCATCCTCTTCATTTATTCTAGTGCTGCTTGCTTTCTATGCTACTTTATTTCTTTGATACTTTCTACACTGTTATTTAGAAACTCTCTCTTGAAGTGCTGTGCAATTCATTACTTTCATATGACTATCTTTTCCCATTTCTCTTTATATTGTACTAAACATTCCCTCAGTGATTTTTCAGAAAATCCTGTTGTTACCACATCCTTGTCAAAAGCTTCAATTGTAGTCCCAAAATGGCTGTATAGAGCTAAGATAAACAAACAAAAACCCCCAAACTACTGCTCTCTCTCCATAGGACTACAGTAATGTAGTGGACATACTTTGATAATATTATTCATATAATATTTTTTTACATATCTTCCAGTAGAAGAATATTCTCTTCCTTTCCTTTTGAGTTCTGTTTCTTTCCAACCCAAAATGCACTTTAAGTACTCCTTGAAAATTTACCTTCACAACCTGACAGGTTTGCTTCATGGTGGGAATAAAACCCACAAGGAGAACAGTTTGATCTGAGATACCTGAAAACAAATCAACTAAAATCCTGTCTTGACATGGCCTTCAATCTGAAGCGTCAAGGGAAGCAGCAGGCCACGAGAGGAGAGGAGAGGGTAAGGGAGAGGGAGAAAGGGAGACAGAGAGGTAGAGGCAGAGGAAATCAGAGACTACCTATTCAAACTAAACAGGACCATGAGATGGGCTGAAACAGTGATATGGAAGATCCTTTCAGATACAGTGTCAGCATGTTCCCTGTTTTAAATTTGGCCCACACTTCTATTTTTTCAAGTAGTCCCCGGGGATTAGCGGAAAAAGATGGAGTTTTCTTCCTTCAGGCCATTTGGGTGAATCAGCTAGTCAACAGAGAAACAAAATTGGATCACAGTTGTGCTTTACTTACAAATTTGTTTGTCCTCACCCACTTGAATGTCTAGACAGACAAGGTAAGTAACTACAGTCACTACCTGCAACATGTAAATATGTAGGTTTTATATAATTTCTGATCCAAAGTTTTTTCCATATTGTGAAGAAAAAGCATAAGAAATATTTTTCTCCTACCAAAATAAAATAGAGAGCTGAAGACACATATGCTGTTAATATATATTTATTTTTCTCCACTACTTTTAATTCCCGGAAGTTTTAATGAATAAACAACAGTTTACAATATCAGTGGGCCACATTAAACCAAAACTACAGCAACTGTCTTGGACTCTGCATTATCTTGTTCTGAGTTATCCTGAAGCCAGAGACATTAATTAGTTTTTGTAATAAAGTCTCAGGAATGAAACTGGTTTCAGTCAACAAACCAGTTTCTTTCACCAGTTCTTACCAATGCTTACTTCATTTCCCCCATCACAAAATGATTTGGCAATAAAAGGAATCTGACTTTCAACTTCTTTTGCTTGTGGGGTGCAGCTTATACTTGATATGATTACTGAACAAACACTTGCACAGATTTTCTGGGGTAATTAGGCTCTATATACACTTCCCCAGAAGTAAACTCAAGTATGATAATTCTATGTTTAAAATTAAATTTAAGCATAATTCTTCTATGTGTTCTTTCTTTCTCCTCAGAAGCTATCAGAGGATTAATAGATGATTCAAAGTGTGCTCCATAGACTGTCCATTTCCTGCTTTCAAGATACTACTAAATTTCTAATTAAAACGGGATGATTTTTTTCTGCAGTCCACTGAAAATAATCAAAATTATGTCTATTTAAGTAGTGAATGGTTTTTCTTTGGCAACAAAGCATAACTTGATCAGATTTTAAGGCTGAGGACGTTCTTTTTTATTTTTTTAGTCTCTCTTTGTGGAAATTTGGAATAACTGAGCAGTTAAAATTCATGATCTACACTTTTGTGTCATTATTATTGCATTAGCATGAAATTATGGTTCTAGTTAGTCATAATTATACTCATAATTATTCAATTTATCACTATAGGTCCTCCTGGAAATTTTATTGGAAGAGTTATTAACATTAATAAATTGTTTTTCTTCATATCCATATTATTAATTCACCTCATGTGTGATATGAACCATCAGCCATAAAATTATTACAAACTCTGTTCTACTTGTAGCTGATTTAATGATGGAGGGTCTGATAACCTTTAGTCAGTTTTCTGGTACAGTTGTTTGTCTTCTTCATCGAAAACAAACAGAGGGCGATAGGTTGGACATTCAAATATTCGATCCCAAATACAGCCAAGACACTTACCAGAAGTATTTCTGATTTTCTATTACTTGTGATTAAAAAAAATGTTAATTTTCATATATCAATGTTTCTAAGAAACAGTCCATTGGTTTCACCTGACAAATATTTCTGGTCAAGGCACAGAAATATTTGTCAGAGCCGAGAACAGCCAATAGCCTTTCAGATCTAGGCACTCACTACAGAGCTCGGTTCTGACTTTGCAAGTACTTTTTTCTTATGCTTTTAACTTGAATACATGAGTGTGTCCAGAGATGTTTCCAGCTGAGCTGTATTTAGAACTGAAGCAGTATAGCTGCAGCAATGTAATTGTTAAGAAAATATGGCACTGGTTTGTAGCCTAAATTAGCACTCTGCACTATTAGATCTTCTTCCACATTTTTTCAGTTATATTGTATTACATATTGAAGTATAAATACTTATATGTGCGTGTGTCTAGATATATAGCTACCCTGGCTTCTTTTCTTTCCCACCTACTGCCCTTCTGACAATCTTACCTAAAACTGTGAGGGTCTTCATTGCCTACTAACACTACTACCCTAATATGTGGCATAAATAAAGCAAGACATCCAACTCCTTTTTCACTTATTGAAATTTATGTCCAGTTATTGGATCATAGTTTATTTTTTTTTAAGAATGTTGATTCATCCCAAAATTTAAAATTACTTTGAAAGAGAAATCTTTCCTGAGAAGGAAAAAAGTAGTTGAAGGAAAATATTTTTTTTAATATATAAAGCAGAGGGCAGAGAAACAGTCATTTGTTGACTGGTCCTGTGTTTCTTTAAAAAAAAAAAAGAATACTCACATTACTGTAAAAATCAGGGGGTTTTTAATTGTTAATTTCTAGTTCTTTCCAACATAAATGGTCAAAGTATTGTAATTTAAACATAATTTTTCATTCAACAAAACTGCTGGTTTATGTTACATATTGATATTGAAGTTGAGGCTTTTGGGTTTGGAGTACTTTTTGCTCTTCCCTCTTTTACTTGTTTTTACCGAAAATATTTAATTATAATTTCTGATGCTTCCACACTTAAACGAGGAATGTAACTGGTCTGAAATTCTGAAATGCAAAGATATATAGCTGTATTAGGGAGGGTTCAAGTCATACTGAAACTTGAAACCATGACACCGTTAAAAGCTTAACAAAACCCAATATTTATTACCAAGAGGTGGCCAACAAAACGAACAAACCCAAAAGGGAGGAAGGAGGAGAGAAATAAGCCTCCAGCAGGACCTCCCCAGTTACCCAGCTGTTGCCCATAAAGTTATCTTACCGACCTAGCATACCTATAATTATCCATAGCAGAAGCTGCATCCTTGGAGAGTCAGTAAGTTCACAAACTGGCAGGTGTCCCTGCCAAAAGGCAATGTTGTCCTTGGTGTGAAGTTAGCTCTCTTCCAAGAAAGCACTATCTACTTTTATACCATTAATTGAGAGACCACAACCTCCCAGATGTGGCCAGCACCACCCACACAGAGGCCCTCAGTTCCCGGTTATGTAAGTGCTTCTCTTCTGCGCACGCGTGAGAACTTTGGAAATCCCCTAACGCACGCGCAGTATGCTTTGGGGGTCTTTCTTAGTTGAGTCTGGGGGCGCTATTTCATCCTCCTCCTCCTCCTCAAATTCTCCTTCAAGCAACCTTGGAGGACAATTAGCCAATCACAGAACACCAATTAAAACAGTTTATACAGAAGTTCTCCCTCCAAGGACGAATTCACTGTTTTATCAGTGAATTTGGCAGGGAGAATATAAACTACTGCAGGTGGCTGCGGCCAAACACAGACCAAAAGTATCAGCATAAATTCACCCTGGTACAATAGCGGAAAGGGATGAAATTCAAAACCTAAATTCTTTTAAGGCTTTTAAAATGTGGTCTCAGAAAATAATAATGTGTCCATTTTTTTATGGATTTTTCTGAGTCCTGAAGAATTTATTAACAGGTAAATTAGATATAGGATACTTTTTTTAATACATTTTATGTAAAAATTTCTCATTGTATAGACTGGTATGGAGCAAGAAAACTGATATTTCCTTCTATGTATTCCCATGTCACATGCTATCTAGTTTATACACCAACTATATTTTCAGAAATCTGTATTTAAGTTTAAGCTATTGCAAATCAAAGGCAACAGGCAATCATCCTGAAGACAAAAAGAAGGAATGATGAATACTTCCTCGCTAGATTTGAATGCCATCTATGATCTACAAAATCATCGAAAAACTAATACAAAGAGATAATATAATATATAACCATACTAAAACTAAAATAATTATATAAGTGAAAAGAAAAAAATATTGGTGATTTCAAATCCTCCATGAATGAGTTTCCAATCTGAGTACAAAGGTTTTGTGGATCTGATGTGGTTCCTCTTAATCAACTCTGAAGCAGACACATCTTAACCAGGGCATAAACAGATACATTCATATTCTGTGTGCATTGCTAGATGGAAATTTTGTGCATATGTGTAACATTCTGACTTTCTTTCTCAAATTTTTGTACTATTTTCCGAATAAAAATAATTATATAAATGTAATAATAATATTCACTTCAAATTATACTACCAAGAATTTGTTAAGCCCTCGCTGGAACTGGTTGGGACTTGCAACTTTGGACAGATAAAGAAGAACAAATTAAAGCTGTTTCTGTAATTGATATTGCTGATAAGGAAGTGTCACTGGAGTTACAGATGGATTCAGAGCTGACACTGAGAAAAAGGTATTCAAATAGTCCATGACTAAGTGCTTATTGAGAAGCAAAGTACAGATCACAGAACAGCAGCGGAAGCTGTTGGTGGTCAGCTTCAATCTAAGGAAGACTGAAGCAATAAGAAGAAATTGAACCTTAAGAAGGAGTCCAGTCAATAGAGATACAAGTCAATATATGTCCAAGTGCAATCAAGGAGAAAGCTGGCCTTCCTTGAAGAACATGGATGGGAAATGTAAATTGAAGGTTAGTTTGGAGGTCAAGAATGCTGATAGAGATGTTTCTCAGCACAGAGAACTCAAAAATAAAGATTTAGGACCCTAATGCATGAAGAGAAAACACTTAATATATAGAGTTACAGGTGAAATTAAAATTGGAAGGAAAGACTTTAAGATAAAGGCAAAGGCAGAATCCACATTCATATTGCAAAATACAGAGAAAGTCCTAGGACAACAGATAAAGTTACAACCAATAGATATAAAACCTGAAGAGTTTAAATAATTAAAGAATAAAAAAAAGGCCAGTAATTTCATTGCTCAAAGAATAGTTTATAATAAGCCTTGTATGGAGTCACTCTGGGTAATTAGAAAAACAGATTACACATACTTTACCTCAGGTATGGTGCTAAAGAGTCTCCAGTTATTTTAGGTCATCATCATAACCCTAATCACATGCCCATAATATGGGGGGATTTTATTCCAGTATAGGATTCAGGTATTTAAAAGATGCTTCCCTCCCCCAGCTTACGATAATCTAAGTATTTTCATGGTATTTTACTGTACACAACAGTAAGTTAGGAAAAAGGTTATAATTATCTGTAGAAATTAGTCGTGAAGAGCCTCACATCGGAAAAGACCTTGAGAGCACAAGGTCTATGGAAACGGCAATGCCTCTCCCGGGCTACATTTTTCCCTTCCTATTTGAAATGTCAGCATACAGAAAATTGACAACCTCAGTCATCATAGTACAGTATTTTTTAGTAAAAATATTAATTTCTTGCCGTACATGGGAATTCCCAAATTGTTTTTCTAGCACACCATATGTTTCCAAGTGTGTTATAATTACACTTCAGTATCAAATGGCATTATAAGCCCCCAAAACCTTTTCAGATAACCTGGCAAGCTGTCTTTAAGGTTTGTCCAGTAGATGTTTGGCAATGACCCTCAGCTGGTGAATGATACCACATGCCTTCTTTTATTTTTAAAATATATGTTACTGGAATGATGGAAAGAACAGAATACACTGCAAAAAAAGAACATCTTTAGAGGAAGATCTCTCTTTAGGTTCATAGAGCTACTTATAAATAGATATTGCTTCAGTGTGAAGTTTTTTTTTTCTGAACAGTTAAAAATAGAATATTATATTAGGGTAGCCTTATAATAAAAACAATCCCCCATAATCTCCATGTTGAATTGAGAATAACTATTGGCTAATAAAGATAGTTAAAAAAATAATGTGGTACATTAATATGGTTTAAATATTAAAAGCCTCTCCTTTAAGGGATTAAATGACAGTCAGTTACAAGGATGTGCTGTCCTCTGACTTTGATAAAGAGTCAAAAGAGTCACTGGCACCAAAAAAAGGACTATATTAGAATAAAGAAACAGCCTTTTCCCTGAAGTAACTCTCTCACTCTCAGCTAAAAGTTACTGCCTAAAATGTTCCACCTGAATGACTTTCTTCCAAAGATTGAGTATTCAACTCCAAGGAATTCAAACATCGTTATAAAAAGGTGAGATAAAATTTCAGGCCTGTGTCAGTGATGTTTTTAATGACAAAATCCATAGAAATAGAAGCTATTTATGCTTTATGATGAAAAGAGAACAGCAAATAAAGAAAGCACCTTCTTCTGTCCTCATTTGCAGTCATTATTTTGTATGACTGATGTGTTAGATCGGGGCTACAAAACCTTGAGCGCAAGGCTCTCAGGAAGCTTCTTCTACAGAGAAGTGGGGACCTTAGCTCCAACAGGTCTCCTTTTCTCCTGTCCTGCCCATCAAAGAAATATAAGGCTTCCTGGCTTCTTTCCAGTGACTTTTTTTGCTCTTAAAATAGCTAAGCACTGATTTTATGCATTATTTCTGGCTTGCTTTCCTCTCCCTGATAAAACTGATCTCCAGGTGGACGAAAGATCCTGTGCCTCACAAGGTATCTACTACACATCAAGCTTGCCTTCCTGAGCCTGGGGGTGTTGTCTCCACAGAGCAAGCAAAGTGCCTAAGGCTCTGCTCTTTTGGTTTTATACCAGCATTTCTGCTTTCAGCTTCACGGACTGTAGCTGGCAGCTTCTGCATTTCCTTCACAGTCCCATTGAGTTTAGTATTATTTTAAAGTATATTTACGTGCATCTTCTGAAGAGTAGGATGTTTAATTTAGGATTTGTTTTCTCAATTTTTTTTTTCTGAATATACCTTATTCTGCTTTTCTAATATGCTTGTGGCAGGCTCTTTGCATCCCTGTTCCCAGCACAGCATCCCATCAAGGAAAAAAAGTGTGCTATGCTAAGCGGAAAAGGATTTCTTCACTGAGAGTACAGGACAAAAAGAGCTGTCTGAAGTTGTCTCTGTTTCCTTAAGCTGAGTGAACACTTGAGTTTCTCAAAATGTCTGCCTGAATAGAGTCATGCTCTAGTACATTACTGCATGCACCATTTTGCAGGATTGTAAAGTGTGCTTCTCAAAGTACATGTGCTTTCTAAAGCAAAGCAAGGTCTTTGGCACTGTACACATTAGAAAGCAAACAAGAGGCACTTTAGTTGTTTAGCCTAGCAGCAGGATTTATGCACATATATACATTTTGCAGGAAGAGAGTGAGTGATGTTGAGAGAAAACTCTCTTTTTTTTAGGCAGAAAGAATATTATCCAAAATTATCAAAATTGCATTCCTCAGCAACTATTAATTTTTTCCTCAGTTTCGATGGCCAAGTTATGGTGGGCCCAGGCAGATGGGATGCGCTAAAATGTTCCTTACAGTTGCCCTTAAAACAAACACAGGGTCCAGAGTTCCATTCAAAAGAATAATTTTTCAGTGGATTAAATTTCAGTTATTGACTTATTTTCTGACTCTTTCAAACTCCCACCCAGTTAGATCTGCAAAATATGTATTTTAAATATTATTTTTTCTGTAAACTCTAGCTTAGGAAAGTGAAGTCTATTGCTTTTCATATGTTTGTTGTAGTCAGTCCCTTCCTGATAACTTTTCTTAAAATGAGGCTGTGGAAATGAGATGTCCTACGAGATGGATGATCTCCTTTTCCTGCTTACACTAGCAGATGTTGTTCTGTAGTCTGAGTTTCTTTTGTAACTCCCTGGGATCTATGTCCAACCCGGCTACAGGACACAGTGCCCACAGGCTTCCAATGTTTGTCCTGCAGCTTTTTGACCTTTATAAAGCAGAATACATATATAAAATCATACAGTCACTGGCATGACGTAGACGAGTTAAAAAATATTCAGGCAGTCATTATAATTGCAACAAATAAATATATTGGTGGCATAAGAAAATGTCAGGAAATATAAAAAACCCACTGTTGCTATCAAAGGTGTATTGCATTTTCCTACCTTCCTTCATGTGCTTTGGTTCATTTCAGAAAGAACTTGTTTAAAATCCTGATACAATTTTACAACAATATATAAAATACTAACAAATAAGCTGGTAACTGCAACAGCTGGCACAATGTAAAGAAACAACCTAGTTTTCAGAAACTTGTAGTTAATACGGTACTTGACAACATGAACATTAGGGTAAAGAAGAGAGCCTACTGATTATGGTAAAAAGGGCTGACTACTCAGGAAGAGTTTAGGAATATAGTTAGGTCCTGTAGAAAGAAAATTAGAGAGACGAAGGTACAGCTCAGACATCTGTGACTGGCTTTATTAAAACCTGAATCTTTGTGATTAAAGGTGATTTCTCTACCTGAAAAGCTGATCCTATAGCCCTGACAAAGTTAATCTTTTTTATATCCTCATTATGTTGCACGTTAATAAATTTTGTTGCTTATTATATATCAGGCATATCTAATAAAGACCAAACAACATAATTTTCCCAGTTTTCCTTTTAGTCTGAATTTAATCTTTGGACCAGTGGAAAAGATCAGACTTACTATTTTTCTCTCTTAACCTTTCCCATACTTTCATGTGGTTTGGAACATCTAACTCATTAGAAGTAATACACATATGGAGAACACAATCATTAAGATCAATCTTTCAGAACCTAGGAAAAAAAATAATATTGAACTATTTGGGCATGTTTTTCCCTTAAACACTGTGATTTTTTTTCTTTCTTTCATGTGATATCTAAAATATTTCTTTAATAACTGTAATATCCAATCATTATAAAAATCAGTCATGAATCTACACCCTTGGGATTTTTGCCAGATACATGGTGTTTCCTCAAGCCCAGATTTTCTGTCAATACCAGATCAAACATATTTTACAGGAACAGCTGGAAGACATTCTCTGAAGACAGATGCTTCTATTGGTGATTTACTATACTGTCACCATGTCAGTTGTCAGATAGTAATTGTCACACCTTGCAGGATGTTTGTATGGAAAACAAGCATGTCAGAAAATGTAATATCCACACAGCTGACTAGAGTTAGTCTGTTAAGTCTCAAGGGTCAGAGCCACTGGAATCTTGCAAGCGATATGAAATGGATATTTGGGAGTAAAATTGTATAATTAAAGAGAAATGCTATGACTAGTTTTTTGGGGTTTTTTTTGTCTATTTGTTGTCTTCTTTGTCTGCCCATCAGCATATCTTGAGATATCTGCTGTGAAAATAGAAGACAGTAACAATATCCCTTAGTAGGTTCTACTGTTTAGATTTCCTACAGAAATATATTTAAAATATAAATAAAGCATGTAATTTGTATTTCAGATGAGTCTTGAAAATGGCTAACAGTAACTTACCATGTTATAATGTAGAAAGGCTGTTTAGTGTACAAAATGGGTTAGTTGCAATATGAAAAGCATATTTGATTAATACACAAGTCTTACTTGGATTGATTTATTTTTGTGATCAGTATTTCTAAACACTGTAAAAGAGGTAAACCTTAATAAATCGATTAAAAAAATCACAAACAATTTTTTTTTTGTCAGTGCAAATATAGGTTTGATGTTTGATCTGGTTTTGAGACTGAAGTAGTGAACTGATAATGGCCATAGCACGAAAAGACAGTAATTGTTTAAACATATTTTTTAGAATATCTGGGTCACAATATTTATGAAATTTCATAGCTTAAAGAAGAGGGTTTTATGGTACCCATTTCCTTGACTTCATACTTGCTCAGAAGGCAGAATCACATACAAATTCAAGGAAGCAGAAATATAAACATTAAAACCGAAGTTCTGGATTGAACTTGTCTATTTTAAGACATGTAAGTAGAGAATTAAATACCAGACTATTTTATTCATCAGAGTTAATCTCCACTTCCATTATAATCTTTGTCACAGGATGAATTAATTTTATACTATTTTCTTTTCTCATTACACTCCTTGACATGAATATAGTCATATGTCCTTTTCTGAATGAGCAATATTTTCAGAACTCAGAAGAATTCTGCCTCTGATGTTCATACACAATAACTCCAGAATACTTTCAAAGAATTACAGTTGTATTGGAATCACCATGCAGCTGAGTGGACATTCTTATATGACCACAGAATATGTCAGAGGGTTTGGGGTTTTTTTGGTTAGCACTGCTTCACTTCTGATGCTCAGGTGAATATTACCATGTGATGACCACACGATCTTTCAGAAGTTTTCATTATATTTTAGGACCTGGTCATTGCCTGCTTCTGGCAACAGATTTATCCTCAAGAACCGATTTCATGACTTGACAAACTCAAGCAAACAGAATAGATTTATACATTTTCAGTGTTCCAACACAACAGCACTACGTGCTCACTTTGTTACCATTATTTCTTTGTTACTGCTTCATGTTTTCCAGCAGTGCAATGTCACAGTACTAGTATTGTTATTTCTTTTGGTAATAAGTAGCTGGCCAAAAGTCAAACCATACAAATTGGATTCAGCTATGGGAAAAAATGGTTCTCAAGTCCACTGTTCTGTTTCCTCTTCTTTTGTTGTTGTTATTGTTGTAATCCTATTTGTTTAAAAGTCATGTGCGAAGTCCTGCTACTCCGAACAAAGCACAAGTCAAAGAGGAGGAAACTTTTGTCAATACTAGAGGAGAGAGGTGCCATTTTTCAATAATTTTTAGATTAAAAACTCTCCCTCAGAACTACATTTTCTGTCTAGGTGTTTTCCTGTATCTTCTATTCCTCCTGCATTGCCTTTTTTAAAAAAATCAGTGCATACCAGGTGAGATCACAGAGCCACAGAGAAACCTATGTTAGAGTTGAACCTTAGTTCAACCTCCTGCTCAGAACCTCAGGATATCTTCAAAGCTAGTGGAGGCCTCTGAGGGCCTTCTCCAGACAACCTCTGAAAATCCCTGAACACAGTGATTCCACACTCGCTAGGCTATCTCTTGTGATGCTTAAACCCTCTTCTAGTGAAGCATCCTTCCCTATCTTGTAATTGCAGTTTCCTTTGCTGCAGCACTGTCATCATTCTTTCCTGATATTTTGTGAATATCTGGCAAGGGGCTAGCCTAATCTTCACTGTAAATTCCCTTTTAGACAGTAGAAATGTGCTGCACCTCCAGGTCAAACATACTCAGTTTCCTTCTTTTCTTCTCTAATGTGATGTGCTCCAACTTCCAAATCATCTTGTTGGTCCTCCAATGGTTTCTTGCCAATTCACAATCTCTCTCTTCTGCTGGGAGAGCTGAAACAGGACAATATACCTCAAGGGTGGCCAAGTCAAGGGGAATAATAGCCTCTCTGAACTTACTGCTGTGTTTTTAATAGGCAGCCTACATCCCTGCAAGGACATGCTACAGACTCACACTCAATTTTCCACCTATCAGGATCACCAGGTTCTTTTCTGCAGATCTGCTCCCCAGTCAGTCATTCCAGATTCCTCTATCTACTTGTGCCTCATCTAGGGCATTTTGAATAGTGGCAAATGCCTGTGTTTTAGGAAGTAGCTCCTGGCACTGAGGCAATCTGATTCTGCACAGAAGTGTAATTTTTGCCTATTGGTTTTCTCCTAAAAATAGTTCACTCCAGGTCAATAAAATCAACTTTAAAAGCTATAGCCTGTTCCCACACTAGCTGTTAAAATCTGACCATAATAATCTTTACTCCCCAAGGCTGTCGTGAGCTCCTCAGGAAGCTTCACATTTTTCTTCCTTTCACTCAAAAAGTTGTGGATATTCCCACTTTCCAAAATGCATAGATCTGACTGTTTGGTGTCAGTTTCACCTCTGACTCAAATTCCTGCTTCTTGGACCAGCCCTAAAAGACAAATGATAAAAATTTTGTTGATAAAAATATTTATTTCTCTCACTTAAAAAGTGAAGAATGGGAGTTTCACCTGCTTGTTTCAATATGTTTAACACATCACTTTGTTGATAAAGGATTCCAAGCTGCTAGCACAGAAAAAATAACCTAAATAGACTTTAATGATTTACTCAAGACAAGAAGGAATACAAAAGGATGACAAAACCTTTATTATTGCCGTCTTTTCATAGTGTCAAACCAAAACAGTGTCTCTTTCAAAGTCCTCTTTACTATACCCAGTGTTGAAGGTGAGTTTTTATCCTACCCAGTTGTTTTTTCAACTCTTGAGATGAAGCTTCTTTTACTGTGATTTTGAAGAGTTCTTACCCTTTTTTCTCTGTGAACAGATAAGAAAGACTATCTTGAAGAAAACAGCAATTCTTGTAACAACTTTTTAAAATTTTGTTTTCCATTCTTACACTGAGTGTTCAGGGACAAGTCAGATCTTGCAAGAATATTGGGAAAGAGGCTATTGACACACCAATGAGGAGCTCTCTCTGATAGGAGGATTTTCTTTCTTGTTTTTCACTGTGAGCATTCTCAATTAACCTTCTATACTTTATCTTCATTTTTCCTGGTCTAAATATAAATGTGTTCTAGTATTGGTTAAGATATTTGCCAACTTCAAAGGGAGAATAGTTTTACAGACACAACAGCCCTGGTATCTTTTCCAATGTAGATAGTTTATCATAGTGTTTATTATACTTTATCATTACTTTGTTTACTATTTACTTTGTTTAATACTTAAGTATACTTTATTACACTTTGTTTATTATACTTTATCACGCTTTGTTTATTATACTTTATCATAGTGTTATAATTATACCTATTATTTTTACAGTATTTAGCATATTGACTCCAAGATTTACCACTGTGACTAAATGAGCATTTACTGTAACAGTTTCACTGATATATTCGAATTTGGTCATGTCTGAGAGAACTCTTCATTATACAACTGCATGCAACTGTTGAGTTCCTAATTTCTTGGAAGCTCAAACCTGACAGATCCACAAGTGTACGAAATAGGAAATTACACCTGTAGTGGGCTGACCTTGGCTGGATGCCAGATACCCACTAAAGCTGCTCTCTCACTCCCCTCTGCAACTGGACAGAGGAGAGAGAAAAAAAACAGCTAAGGATTCATGAGTTGAGATAAGAGTTGGGAGAGGTCACTTACTGATTACCTTCACGGGCAAAACAGGACCAAAGTGGAGATCGTACTTATATTTATTACTAACAGGATAAGAGCCAAAGAGTGAGAAATAAAACAGTCCTAAAAACAAGTTCCCCCCACCGCTCCTTCCTTCCATGTTCTCCCTCCTCCCCCCCAACAGTGCAGGGGGATGGGGAATGGGGGTTATGGTCAGCTGTTGTTTCTACCACTGCTCAGAGAGAGGAGTCCTTCCCCTGCTCCCAGGGGGTCACTCCCACAGGAGACAGTCCTTGATGGACCTCTCCAGCGTGAGTTCCTCCCTCGGGCAGCAGCTCTTCCCAGACTGCTGTCCCATGGGTCACTCCTTCATGTGGTGCAGTGCTTCATGAATGAGCTGTACCAACATGGGTCCCCTACAGGGGCCACAAGTCCTACCCGGGAAAAATCTGCTCTAGCACAGGCTTTCCCCTCCACGGGCCACAGGTCTCCAGCAGGACCCTGCTCTATCTTGGGCCTCCCACAGGGTCACAGCTTCTTTCATGCATCCACCTGCTCCAACATGGGCTCCTCCATGGGCTGCAGGTGGGTCTCTGCACCCTGATGGTCCTCCATGGGCTGCAGGGGCACAGCTGCTCCACCATGGTCTGCACCACGGGCTGCAGGGCCACAGCTCCGGTGCCTGGAGCATCTCCTGCCCCTCCTTCTGCACTGACCTTGGTATCGACTTTGTTGCTCCCATGTTCTCACTCCGCTCTTCTCTGGCTGGAATTCTCTTTCTGTGCAACAATTTTCTGTTCTTAAATATGTTATCACAGAGGTGTTACTATTGCTCCTAATTGGCTTGGCCTTGGCCAGCAGCAGAAAGTCCAGGCAGCTGGAGTCAGCTGGCATTGGCTCCATGGGACAGGGGAAGCTTCCAGCAGCTTCTAACAGAAGGTACCCCTGTAGCACCCATCCCGTTACCAAAATCCAGCCACAGAAACCCACTAGAACACCTCATAAAAATGTCTTATGGATTAAGACTAAAAGAGAATCTCAACCTGAAGATGATAGTTTCCATCACTTTTGCACTGCTTGCTTCTGCTGGCATTAAAAAAAAAAAAAAGAAAAAAATCACCCTGAAACTATACAGAGGCCAAAAAAAAATTGTCAGTTTTTTTTAATATATATCTTTTTGTTAGATTCTCCCTCTGTACTAAATTCCTAGTAATTAAAAGAAAAAAAATCATATTTTCTGGATCTTCAGATTCAAATGCATACTTCCAATTCTACATTCTACATTTGCTTGCAAAGTCTCAGCCTTGCATGTACTCATAATGTTTTCCTACTCTTTTACGTGTATGCCTTTTCGACATCTTTTTATTCTTAATCCAGAAGATGAGCACTCTGTAGTATGCTTTCTGATATGTGTTGCACTGCATTCAAACTTTTAAAAGCAAAATTCTATTATACTGCATATGAAGTTGGATTAAGCAATGCCATAGTCAATCTTTGGTAATCTGTAGGGCTTTTAAATCAGAGGGCTATAATATCAGTTCTTAGCTACAGAAATATGAAACTCATCATAAGTCCTTAAAATAATTACTTTAATACTCTGCAAGTGTAGACTTCTGAAGTTGTTAAGGATTTGAGGAACATTTCTGTAGGGGATAATTTTAATGAGAGGTCAGAAATATCTGAACATGGTTCAGAGAGGAGTTCCTTCACACACTTAAATTGCTTTCCTTAATCTGATTATTTATGGAAGAAGTATTTGTTTCCTTAAACTATTCATGGCTAATAGATATTGCACACAGCTCTCAGTAGCTTGAATGGAAACAATTCCTTTTGATCTTTTTTGTCTCCATGCAGTCAATGCATGCAATTTAAAATAATGAAGCAACAAAGGACATCTCTGAAAACATATGCTATGGTATCCATAGGAATGCCAATACTATTTTAACTCTATTAATATTGCAAAGGATACTAGCAGGTATTTACAGTAGAATCAGTAAACAGAATGAAATTTAATATAAATTTAATTAACTATGATAGGATGACATTGTAAAATATGGAAGTGACATTCTAAGAAAAAAGATAGAAAATTTCTAGAAATTGATCCCAAAATCAAATCCTCTATTTCTCTGTGCTTTTTTAAGCTAAAGATCATGCGCAAATATTGTTATTTATTTAAGAAATACAATTCATAAAATAAAATAAAATTTTAACCAGAGAACATTAAATCTATTGAATCACAGGGATTTTTATTGTTTTTAATTACTTTTATCATACAAAAAACCAAAAACTGTAGCTTGGTAAATCAAACTATGAAAACCACAAATAAAGTACTATCTAAAACATGCTACTTTTAGACTATGTTTTTTCCATTACATTGCAGCTTATGAATGAGGTCTATAATGGTAACATAAAAATAGAAGTATTCTCTCAATGTGTCAAAGAGAAAGTGAACTCAAAATATTTTTTCCTCCATTGTCCTATGTAGAATAATTAACTTTTCTAAAGTGACTTTGGTCATCTTTTTATGAGTGATTAGTTATTGGGTATATGTGGAACTTTTTGTCATGAAATTTGTGACATTCATATGGGTACTACTGTTCCACTCTTCTCAGCTACCTAATATTTTTTCATATAAAAGGAGGTTTTGGGAAAGTACTAAAATCGAAGCCACGGTGGCAGAGGGAAGGAAAGCCCAAAACCTCTTCCAGTGACACTCCCTTTCACTGATATGGCAACGTGTTTTTTCCTATTTTGTGCAGTAATATTTCTGAGAATGCTCTCAGCTTGTAGCCTAACATCTTTCTGTGCAGGCATTGATCTGAGACCAGCAGTTATTTTAGCACTTTCTGTGATGCAGCAAAGAGACAAGACAATAATTTGCTGCAACAGAATGCAACACATTTCATCAGCGGGGATCGTCCCAGTGATCTGCAATATACATGCACAGCTCAGTTTGAGGCATGTCACAGATTTCCGTTACATTGCAGCTTTGCTGAGACACACATAATTGTCTGCAATTAAGTTAACTGTCTGCAGTTATCTTTGTTCAGTAATGTGTGCTTCTTGCCATGTTCACAACGCTAATAAATAAAGGACGATCAAATGGAGTGCAGGATGGCTGCTGCTTTTGCAAATTTAATTTGATTCCTCCAGAATCACTGAATGAAAACAAAGGCAGTGAGAGAGTCAGTTCTGTCTGATGTTACGTATAGCATTACCATTTATATTTCCAAAATTTAAACCATAACTGGAAGTTACACATGAAAGAATACTTAAAAAACTTTTCTACTGTTGTTGAAGAATTTTATTCTTCAACACAACAAAATATGTTTCTTTTTGATATGTGCTTGTTTGGAAATATGCGATCAGTCCTTCAAGGGGAGTAAATAAATAGAGTTGTATGACCTTCAGTGTTGCTCCATGGAACCAAACATGATCTAATCCAGTCAGATGTGAGACAGATGTTGCCCACATGCTCATGAGGAAACAAGGAGTCCTATACAGTTCAGAGCAGATAATCCCCTTTCCTATCACAACCAGACATGGAATGTGCAGAACTAATTAATGTGCAGGTGGAATGTGCAGAATTAATTAAAGTATACCTGGTAGGTATATGGACATTTGTGAGTGGGAGAGACCAACGAGTGATGTTTCTGAAGGTAGGCCAAAATTAGCTTTCACACATACATATCACCATTATATCTTAGTAGACTGAATTAAAGCTCAGGTGAAAATTCTTTCAGTATGGCATTGCAGACACAAACTGTCCCTTTACTCTGACAAGAAAAATTATTGTCCAAGACATGCATGAAAATAAGATGTTACTATTAACATCTTATAAGATGTTACAGCCTCCTATGATCCCCTAATACTTTTGCATCCAATAATGCATAGCCTTAGAAAGAAATAATAAATAAACCAGTTTCTTTAGCCATCTTAATGAACAGCAACCCTACATAAGCATTATCATGAATGTTTACATTTGGGTTATTTTCATAATTTATATAATCCGCTTAAAAGAGTGACTCTTCTGTTTCTTTGAGCATCTAGAGAGACTAATAATTATTGTACTATTAACTTCAGGCTCATCTATTTTGACCCTCTCCTACCATACTGTTATAGATGTTTCCATTATGTTAATAACAAAATATATGGTTATAATTCTCTCAGTGTGACATGCAACTTAGATACAGATTAGTGTCAGGCTCCTTAAAAGCATACCTACATTTACTACAGATTCAAAATTTATCTTCCCAGGGGTGTTAAAGAACTACACATTAAATCTTCAGCTATTCTTAAAATCTGCCTCAAATAGGGAATGCAGATAGACTCTTGCAGAATTTTAAAATACATAGAATAAATGAATTTTTGTTTGTTGAAGTATGACCATTATTGGAAAATAAAGTTACTGGTGTATGTCACAGATCTTTGATAAAACTGGAGGTTTATTCACTGTGCCATCCCAAACTTAGGTCATCAAAGTGAAAAGCTTAATGCAATGCTCAATCTTTATATACATTCTGCTCATGACTTCCTTGCAGAGACCAGCAATAAGAGTGCTAACAAATGCTAGATTCAGTTGGTATTTAGTGTTTTGGAAGCTATTATGTAGCAGTCACCAAACACCCAGCATATGGAAATAGCTTTTAATCAGTAGTTAAGGAAACAGTGACAGTCTGGATGGGACTTTAAATCCTAAAAATGAAACAGCAAGTTTTTAACAGGTAGCTATTTGCATCTTAACATATGTTTATATTCTGCTGGATATGAGCATAATGTAAATGAATAGATAAATAACCCAGTAAATATATGATCAATTTTAAATGCAAGTTGAATCTTGTAACAATAAAAATTTCAGTATTCAGTTCTGGGGGGAAAAAAAACAAACAGATATTTTATTTTAGTACAGTGATTTAACACCCCATGTGTAAATTTTCCTATCTGCGTGATTTCACTGTGTAGCAATATTCATACATTGCATTGTAGATATTCTTAAATAAAGGCTCTGTCTTTCTTAAAAAGATTCTAAACATAATCATCTATTCCTTTTTAAGTATTGACTGTCCAATGACATCTTAATGTCACTAGATTTTGATAATTCAGAGTAAAAAAAAAGTTTTTCAGTGAAATCGTATTTGTATTTATTTCTGACACTAACATATTGATTATTGCTATCTCAAAACCACGAATTTAAACACCCTCAGACAGGGATGAGAACTGTTAACAAATATTTACTGGAATCAAGTGAGTACAACTCAGAGGTAGTTGTAGAATCTGTACAACACATTCTTTAGGTTAATAATCCTTTTGGTTTTTGTTGTGAAATGAAGGATATAGTGGCTTTATCTTTCACAGATATAATAAGAGAATGAAAAGGTATGGAAAGCTCATATGTTGCTGTTGAGGACAATAAATCTATCTTACAGAAACAGAAGGAATGAGAAGAAAACATTTGGAAAAAAACCCCTAATTTATTTAAAAATCTAACTCATTTGATGTTAGGAAAAAGGGTCATATACTCTTCTTTATTTTTATCAATAAAGTGAACAAAATGCTATGCATGGTTTGACACATTTTAATACAGTTGTGAGAAATATAAAAATGCATCTAATGTTATCAATGCACAACACATCTCTTTATCCTTCCAGAAATCTGCAAAGTTCATTCAACAGCTATGAGCTTCTTTAAATATGTTAGAGGTTTGTAGTACCATGGCTGCATTGATGGGATCATGTACTGATAGAGAAAAAGCAAGTTCTTTAATATTCAGAGTCCTTAAGAAGGAGTTGTTCTCTTACTACTGTAAGAGAACAAGAAACTAGGTAGTTATAGTCATTTTGTCGAATTGATTATGTTCTTCCTGATGAAGAATTAATGTGTTGAGCCTTGGTGATTAAAAGTAGAATTCATAGCACAAGAGTAGTGCTTTAACATAGAATACTATCTGATGTATGTGCTAAGGATTTTTTTTTTAAGTCTCAGATGCAGGTCTATCATAAAAATTCATCTGTTGCTCATCTTATACATTCTGTCTATCATAAATATTTTTGAGGTACAGACTTGCAGAAAACATTCAAATGCTAGAAAGGAGGCCTTGCAATTATATAGAATAATAGTCAGATATTTCATATCCAGTAATAGAATCTACTTCATTTCACCACCTTCCTGGTATACTATTTACTTTTAAGGGCAGTTTGGGTCACTGATGACAGTTCAAATCTCTGTTAATATCAGTCATCATTATTCTATGATGACACATGATTTTACTAATTCTAGATAGGGCAAAATTTAAGGTCACAGACCAATGAGCAGATTTAACTAATCAAAAAGTTACCACAACAGGATGAGTGAAGGATAGAAACACAGAATCAATTAGGTTGGAAAAGACCTCTGAGATCAAGTCCAACCTACTACCAAACACCAACTTGTCAACAAGATCATGGCACTAAGTGCCACGTCCAGTCTTTCCTTAAACACCTCCAGAGACAGTGACCCACCACCTCCCTGCTCAGTCCACTGCAATGTTTAGACACCCTTTCTGTGAAGAAATTCCTCCTAATGCCCTACCTGAACTTTGTTTGGCACAGCTGGAGACTATAAATAAATATATATATAAAAAATGTATAAATTTAATATAGATTTCAGTCTTGGCCTTAAATTCTCTGTCTTCAGTAGTTTCAGTAAAGTTCTTAACATCATTGTCATATTAATTTTTGCATGTGCATTTGCATTAAAGTTGAATACAAGAAATAATTAGATTTATACGTGCAGTGCCTGGCAGATCTGATAAAAAAAGCATTTATGTGGAATTCAATAGTCCTAATTTAGCGTAACAACCAAGATGATGTTTGTGTTTCTATCTTTCTATTCTTTGGAGTACTTTCTGTATTTTTTTACTGTTAGGAAATAATCATTCTCTTTGCATTACAAGATGTCTGTTGTAGATTTTAAGCCATAATACTTTGGTCACTAATTTCTTCTGTGAAAAATTGAAAAATATAACACCCTTGTTAGCAAGGTAAAGAACATAGATTTTAATCAATATTAAAATACACAGGTTTGCAATGTTTTAAAGGTTGATTTTAGTATCTTAATGCCAGCAGGCTAATGTTAATCTAAAAAATCTAGTTAATACATTGAGGTAACCTTCAGAGCAAGAAAAACGATAACATAGACATGAAAATAGATCTGAAGAATCATCAAAGAAGGTACAGAAGTAAAGAAATTCAAGTCTTAGAATTTTAATTGAGACTGAAGAAAGAAAATATATACTATTCCTTAATATTTGTAATATCACTTTAGTTTTCTTATATCAGTATGAAAAGTTCAAGAAAAGTATGATCAAAAACATTTATTTATTTATGTCATTTCTAATTATATTCATTGGAGCAAATTCAGTGTTTATACATTCAGTTATAGAGATATCTATATGGGACTTTATACAGTTCTCTGGAAAAAAAAAAAAAAACAACAAAAAACAGACGAAAAAACTGAAACTAAAAATTAAAAAGCTGTATTTTAAACCTGATAATAATTTAACTCATATTGTATGCTTTAGGCACAACCATGTACAACCTACAACAAGAGATCTTCTGAATTTTAATAAATCACACACATTTTCCCAGACTTTGCTATATATTCCTACTGTTTGGAAACCAGACTGTTTACCTTGTTTGTCAAACTCCACTTAAATTCAGAAACTACATCAACCTACATTTCACTAATGTACTCATAATGCACATGTAATGTTAAACATCTTTGCTTTCATTATGGAGTCATAATATTATTATTAATACCAAAACCGCCTCATACCTCCAGGAAAACAAAATAAAACAAACAATCAAACAAAAATACAAAAAACCAAAAATAAACCCATAAAAATAGTTTATGTCTTTGATTATTTGTATAGTGATCAGTTTCTGGTTTCAAAGTGTATCATTAGAAAACGATGCTAGGTTTTACTCTCTTAGGACACAAGCAATTAAAAAAGCTTAAAGATATTTGTAAAACTCTGAAGGCCTTTTTAATTACCCTAATAAGGTGCTCTTTATTTGAAATATATAATGGTATTACTGACTAAGTAAAATGAGTCTTGTTCCATGCTGCCTTACATACCATGAAACTATGAGGAAGTCAAACTTGAAAATTTTGATACTACTCTCAGATTAATCCCCAGGAGATGTTTTAGGTTCCTCTATAGAAAGAGCAAAAAAAGAGTGCTATATTGTAAACAGGCCTATATGTTTACGAAGTGGCACCTCAAGAATAATTCTTGCTTTGTTACGTTGCCTTCTTATAAGATAACTGAGGCTATAACGTCTTGATCTCTAAACCTTCAACTGTATCAGAATCTGTCATATCTTCATTAAATTCAATATTATTTTCACTCAGATATGCTGAAACTCACTCCTTAGAAAGGCTTGAATATCACTTTTCCCTTTGCCCACTGCATCTCTTCCTCCAATGTTCCCTTCCAATCTGGTAACTTCAATTGGTTCTTAGGTTACGAGGTAAATATTCTCTATTCGTCAGTTCAAAGTCCTACATTTGGGTTCTTCAGCAAGCACATCCCCTGATATTCTTGAAAGTTTTAGTCTTAGACCCTGTTGCAAACATGCTGATACTAGTGAGTCCCCTCCTACCAACCACATGACACAAAGCTGCACCCTCTGCACACAACCTATCTCTCCCTGTGGACCACCACCCTGGTCCCCAGTGCAATGTCTTTTACAGAACATAGTGAAATGCACAGTAAACTGTGAGGTAAAAATTCTACAGTTTACAAAAGTAATAATGTCTTAAAAACAACATATTTTTAAGATATAGAGAAGTATTGTTAAATAAAACCATAAGAAAATTTATTTTCAAACTGGTCATTTATGTATTTGATAGCATCCTCAACTAGAATCCAATTTACATAGTTACAAAACCGACACAAAGAACAATTATAAAACAAAACAAAGCAAAAAACCACTAAAGAAACAAATATTAATTTGACATTTCTTGACAACTACTACCTAGAAATACACTGCAAGGTGAAAACATCAGTGTTCAAAATTATAACTTTGGAGGCAGTCATCTTCCCCTTCCAAGACACACAAGCAGGATATCATCATTCCATCTGGCTAATCTGCCAAAAGAAGGCACTTCACTAAGGTTGATTGCCTGAAAAATATGCTATATCAGTGCTGGCTTAGTCACATTTGTCCCATTTATTTTCCTTCTTTTCTCAGGCTGGCAACGAATGATTCTAAAAACCACAGCAGAGCCAAGATTTCAGATGTCTTTCAATTCCCTCTTGAAGCCAACATGACATGTTCTGTAGCCTAGTGTGGAGTCTGGCTGCTTGTCATGTTCCAATTAGTGAAGCAGATGTGAAAGGTTTATTATCATCACCTGAGCCTTCAGTTTAGCTTGGAACACTCATAACTATGTAGAATTTTACTAGTTCAGTTGGTTTTCACTATGGGCATACTAATTTCTGTCATGAGTTATTTCATTTTAACTTTAAAAATGTTGTTCTGTTCCTACTTTTACTGCTTCTGGACTATTTTTTTCTTCTTGGTAAGTTAATGGCAGTTTTGTCATAATCATCAGTGGGAATAGAAGTAGTTCCTATAATGTGCTAATTATTTTAAGCCAAATCTTAATATGTAACAGACAGTACTCTACTGCTATATCATTACTTAATTAATTTGCCATAAGATATACTGATAAAAATGTATTCAATCCACTTCATTACATGTCAGCTTCAAATAACTTTCTGTCTCCTTATCAGAGTTCTTTCCCATAATAAATGCAAAGCCTTATACATACCTAGGAGATTGTTAGCTTTTTAAAATGTTTTTAAGGCACTGGTCTCATGATTTCAGGGGCTACTAGAGTACAGGATAAGTCTTTAACTGAGGCTCTAGTACATGGGGAGCTATGACCTCCAGTTTCTTCAGAACTTTACTAAGACCCACTTCAGTGAAAACTTCCTCAGCTGCAATGCAAGAGGGAAACACTTCCACTGCAGCAGAGAGACCATCACCACCACACAAGAGCACAAGCAGTATAGACAGGAAGCAGAAGTACATGACCTCTCTACAGCAACCACAGTGACTGTAAGTCTCCTGTTAGGTAAAAAGCAGTACAACAGCCACTGCAACACAGTACCATCTCTATTCATAGTCTAATTTCCAGGGACTGCTTTGAAATATAAAAAACCTCTGGAAAATAGATTATTAGACCTTATATTGCAGGCAACTGGAGGTCAGTAACAAGACTCAAAGAAGAGACATGTCTAATCATCAATGCAATGTTAGTTGCCACACTGATGAAAGGGCTGTAGAAGGTCAAGACAGGAGAAGAAGAGCTGCATTAGTTTTGTCACAGTCTAACAAAACAGTTGACAGAAAGAAGTAACCAGAAAGCTTTGCACAGAAAAGAAAACAAATTTTTTTCCTTCACCTAATACAGAGAAGGTGTCTGCATCTCTCTATTGTCTGTGGAGAGAAGCTATGGAACTAATTTAGATAGGATGTCTTGCATTTTAGGCAGACCCTGTGAAAGGAATCCTAATGAGTGTTAAAGAATTCAGTGTTAAAGGGAAAAGGAAGAAAAAAGTGGACAGAGACTGCTGCGATTCCTCACAATAATATCTGCTGACATTAAAAAAAAAAAGAAGAACAAGAAGAAATAAGAAGGAAAAGCAAAGGATGAAGTCATGCCTAATGAGACTTTTAAGGAGTAATCACTCAGACTATGTAGACTTTCTTACAGATTTATGACTCTTAATAACAATAATCCATGTAATAGTTCCAAATAAGGTAACATGCAATAGCACAACAAACACACTATACCTATATCAGTGGCTAAAATCAAAGGTCTATATAATCTGAACATTTATTTTCCCAGTAGTATGCATTAACAATTCCTAGGCTAGAAAATAACATACAAAAAAGCATACTTTTTCCAAGTGCTGTCCAATAATTTGCAAATTCCTGAATTAAGGTGATTTCTAAGAATTTAGGAAATTTCAATAAATTTATTTACTAGACTTGTTCTGTCTTTCCTTAAACCTAAATATGCTTTCAGCATTCTTAGCATCCTGATAGATGGTGTTCCATAGCTTACATTTTTTGAGTAACTATCTCACAGAATCATAGAAAAATGTTGGAAATTTAGTTCAACCACCTGCTCTAGGCAGGGAAAAGTTCAAGATATGGCCTCCTTTAGTGTTACTTGTTAGTTTGATCTGATGTCCTATAGTTCTTCCATTGGAAGAGGCAGGGAAAAAGTGGTCCATATTTACCATCTTTGGATTCATCATAAAAAAATCTCTATCCCATCTTCTAGATTTTTTTTTTTTTGGTATTCAGACTGAAGAATTTGCAACCTACTACTTAAAACATCCAACAGTTCCTTGTTCCAGCTTTTGAATATCTTTTTTGCAACTCTCTGAAACTTTTATAATAGTTTTCTTCTAATATTTTTTCCTCTTTTTTTGAGACTTGTATTATACTCTTTTATTTTGATAAAAGTACATAATATTTGAAAAATATCAATCAAATTTGAATGATCAGAAGTTTTCTAGCTCCACTTCTTGTTAGAAAAATCATTCTGGAAATAGTCTCTGAGTCACTGAAAGAAATAAATGAAGACTTCTAATAGTAACTGCCAGTAGTGCTTTAAGCCTCACAATATTACAACATCAGACCAAAAACCAGTATGTTTGCAAAATCAGACAGTTTTTATTTCAGTTCTACTTTCTCATGTACTCCTTCAAAATTGTAACAAACTATTTTCATCACTAGGGTATATGTGAACAGTGCTGAGTGATTTAGAAATCAATGAGGCAGCTTTGTCAGCTGGTTTGGTGATTTTGGTAATCCTGCTGCTCTGGTCCTGAAGTCTCGTGCTCTACTTGTTTTTTTAGTATTATGATGAATAGATTAGAATCACGGTATGAAGATATAAAATGTGAAGTTGTAAACAAACTTTTCCTCTCTGTTCTTTTTCCCAGACAAGTTTTTAATGGTGTATTATGCTGTCACTCTCATCAAAATAGTAAATCTTCATTAATTGATCAATCTGAAACTAATGAATCATATGGAAGAATAATTTTTAAGTGGGCATTTATGAAATTGAGATATTAAGTTACTAGATTATACTTACAACAAATGTCACTGAATAGAATAGAGTTAAGGATTTGCATTAATTTTTCAATTTATTACATTTTCAAATCAAAATATGAAGTTAACAAATCGTGTTACTTTTCCTTTGAAAAAATTGCTAAATTGTATTTCAACTCAGTACAGCATCACCAACTTATTAATTTACCATTACATACATCACTAGGGCCTCTACTGAATATGACAGGTGCATTTCCCTATTCTAGTTGAATATTTCCTCCACACCCCGTGAAACTGCTATAGCAATTGCTGATCAGCAAGTAAATATTCAGTAAGTAAATGCTCCAAGGTAGTACCTAATTGAGAATGAGTGAACAACATCAGCTGAAACCGACTTTGAGGAAGGCATGTTCGCAGTGGCTTGATCAGTCATGCATGTTAATTCTAATCCTGACTAGATCATTTATTTCTGGAACTGTTAGTAACAGCAGACAGTAATTATAACGCAGTGAAGAGAGTACAAGGGGTCAGTTTCTCATTAAAAAAGGAAAATTAAACACATCAGATCTAAAAGAGTTTTTCACCTTTTATTTAGCATTATTTTGGAGAAATTACTTCCAACTAGAAATTAATAAATTACGTGGAAAGGGAATTATTTTTATCCTGTATAGATGAAGAATATCATCATATATGCATTCCCAATACCAGATGAAAACACATTTAAAGTCTTTTAGACTACACCATGACAAAACATGCTGTAATATTAGGTCCGTTTGGGAAAGAAAAGGCCCCTTTCATCACAGTTGCTTCTAGACTACAAAGTAGGTTTCACATCACAAAAGTGTTAAAGTAAAAATATGTTTTAATTAGTTGAATTTGTCTAATAAAAGTATTGATCAGCTTGTCTATTATGGGTCAAAATAGTGCAAAATGAATGAGAAAACTGCTTTAATACAGTTTAAGTTTACTTAGATTTTTAAAAAAATTGTCACAATTCATAACTCAAGTAAATTTAATAAAACCCAAAATGAACCAAATAAAAACCTCTGAAAGCCATAAGTTATTGGCTAACTGGTTGATCATTCACTGCTCATTTGATGTGAGAATGGTGTATCCATTTATCCTTACCCAAAACTTCAACAGCAAAGTAACAACACAGTAAGACAATATATTGTTCCTCCCATTTAGGTGCTAATTTGAATTTCCGTGATAATATCTTGACTAACACTTCACCCCAGGCTGTTTATCATGTTCTTGTATTTCAGCTGGGCTTGGCTGATACTATTGTGCATACTTTCTCCACCCTTCAAACCCTTTCTGCATGTTCATAACATACGGGGTCAGGCGTTCCTCTCCTGACTGCCAGAGAGTGTCATGAATGGTCAGCCTGGGAAGTTTCCTTAACAACTGGCTAGGCTTCGTGAACGAAGATTCGGGAAGGGCTCTACCCACATTTCTTACAAGCACATTGGTGGCTAAAAAGGCCAATACGAGATAGACAAGTCTGGCTGCAAAAGGCACAGCAGAAAGACTCCTTAGGTGGTATATTCTGCAAGACACGATTCTTTCTGTGTTGTCTTTTCTCCTTGAGAGTGATCCTGTGTGCGTTCTCAAAAGCATCAGCAGCGTTATAGATGGTGTGTCTCCAGACCTCTCGATTGGAGGCCAGACTAGACCAATTATGTTGATCAATATGGCCAAGGCTGAGATGCTGATTCAGGGAGTCGTTTAATCTTCTCTTTGGGGCTCCTCTCTTGCGGCAGCCGGTGGTAAGTTCACCATAAAGCAAGATCTTAGGGAGGTGGTGGTCCTTCATCCTGGACACGTGCCCTGCCCAACGCAGTTGTGTTCTCAGCAACATGGCCTCAATATATTGTCAAATTAAGCCAAATCTGGAAAATTTACTCAATGAAAACCACTCATTAAGTGTGATACTGAAAGTGATCCTCAACAATACTGTTATTGAAAACTTGTGTCTGGAAGGGAAATAAATACTTGGTCTGTCTGTTAGAAATAGAGAAATAATGATGCCCACTTGTTATATTTATAAAAGCATAATGACATATGGGCAGAAGTGCTCTGTATTTTGTAAGTTAGAAGTCAACTGTTTTCTACTAATTAAAATGCAGACAAACTCTCCCCCAGCTACAAGACCATGAATAACTGTGACACCCAATAGCACCTTGCCAGTTTACCATTTAATTTCAGCTGTGAATACCATTTTTTGAATTGATTGCTTTTCTTCTACTGCAACTAAATGCATAATGACTGGGTTTTTTATAGTTATTTACTACTTTAACTTTCAGTATTCAGTGTTTTGTCATTTGAAGTTCAGTGACACATAATAAACAAAGGAGCTACAAATACGATGAAATATTTTCCCCAAGTGTCTTTCTACAGTGATATATAGCTATTATAATTTATGGAAATATAATAATTGTGAGTTAGATATTTGAGTTTGTCTCCATTTTCTGTCTTTTTTTTAATTATTTTTTCTCTGGGTCATCTGTTTCGTTGTGTGTGAGCTGAGTAAGTGGTCACACTCACTGCAGAGATTTTTACTGGAAGAGTTTGCTCTACACTTAAAATATCAAATGGTTAAATAAGAGAGTGAAATAAATTATGTCTATTCCTACGTGGTGCCCAAGGGCAACAAACACTATTTTTAAATATATTTGGCTTTAGTTCTTGTCTCATTTTAGTCAAATATTAGAGAATCTCATAAGCAAAGAATTCTTAGAATGTTTTCACATCACCATAAGTTATTTTTAATTATACTTCAATAAGAGTGGAAAGAAATCCAATTTATAATTCATATCATAAACCACTTTTTCTCCCTTTTGCCAACATAGGGTGACTTCATTTAAACACTTAATAAGTGCATATATGCCAGGACTTTGAGGAACAATGCGGATCTATTGTAAGGCTGTTGTTCATACTGCACACAATACATCTCATAGCTTAATCTTTCTTTAGCTATTACTTTTCTATGACATATTTTTGTTGAAATTCCACAGAGGACGATGCAGTTCTGAAAGAAGCAATGCAATTCAACCTAGAAGGTGGCACCTAAAATATTGAAACATGATGTGGCTACTCACACCAGAGGCATTTAGTGTTAGTCAAAAACATACTGATAGGGAACTGACAGAAATGAATTTGTAGCAAAGAAACTATTGGAGATCTCTGCACTTGTAGGCACCTCAGATATGTAAAAGGGCACTACACCTATGTTTAGGCAAATAAAACTCTAGATGACTCTTTAAGGTGACCCAATAGCTCTGTCTCTGAGCTTTGCTGACTGTATTGATGCCCTTTTTGAACATCTCCACAGCAAGGATGAAGACACCTTGTGCTCAGGCATCTCATGCACCTGCCCAGGTGCATGCAGGCCTACACACACACAAGTTGGATGCAGTCTGACTCCCAAGCACATTAACTTCAGCTGGTGTTGATGCCCAAACAAGGATTATTGGTAGAAAAATAATCTTCCTCTGTGTCCCTTCCCCACCCCATTTCAAATCAGATGTTTGCTGCAGCTAAGGCAGCATTGTACCATAGATACTGATAATCAGAATTAATTTCAGTGTTTTAACTCTGCTTTATCATTTTCCATTTTTTTTCCTCTTATGGGATCTGGGTTTCCAAAGAGCTCATTTGTCAGGCACAAATTAAAAAGTCCTAGGATGGGGATTCAATGATAGTGAGAGAGTGTTAGAACTCTTCTTAGGATTTGATGAATCCCAAGCACAGTGAAAAACAACAAGAGTAGTGAAAAAAAATTACAGTGTAATTACACAAAAAAATTACAGTTGTAATACATTTTTTGTTAGTTAAAACCAAAAGAAAATCAAACAATTAAAAAGCTTTTTACAGGCTGCTTAGGTGGCTCCTACCATGAGAAGAAAAATGAAAAATAAAATAATTGTTGAGTTTTCCTCTATTAAACACCGTATTCCACAATTGGACATAGTCAAAGGTATTTGAAGATTTGAAGATGTAGAGGGTTGACCCTGGCTGAATGCCAGGCACTCACCAAAGCCACTCTATGACTCCTATCTGCAGTTGGATAGGGGAAGAAAATACAGCAAAAGGTTCATGAGTTGAGATAAGGTCCAGGAGAGACCACTCATCAAATACAGTCATGGGCAAAACAGACTGAACTTGGGGATACTAATTGAACTCATTACTAACAAAATCAGAGCAGGATAATGAGTAGTAAAAAACATCTTAAAAAAAATACCTTTCCCCACCCCCCTTCCCAGGCTCTATCCCCTCCCGCACAGTAGTGCAGGAAAACATGAGATGGGGGTTATACTGAGTTCATTACAGGTTGTTCCTGCCACTGCTCAGGGAGAAGAGTCCTCCCCCTGCCCCAGCATCTCTCATGGGAGACAGTCCTTGATGAACTTCTGCAGGGTGAGTCCATCCACCAGCAACAGTTTTACACAAGCTGCTCCAAAGTTGGTCCGTATTCCATGGAGTGCAGTCCTTTAGGCACAGGCTGCACCAACATGGATCTCCACAGGGTCACAGGAAACCTGCTCCAATGTGGGCTCCTCTCTCCATGAGTCTGCAGGTCCCTTCCAGGACCCTGTTCTAGCACAGGCTTTCCAGGGGTTCAGAGCCTTCTTTCAGGCAACCACATGCTCTGATGTGGATCTCCATTCCCAACTGCGGCTGGATCTCTGCATTCCTCTTGACCTCCATGGGCTGCAGGGGCACAGCTGCTCCACCATAGTCTGCACTACAGGCTGCTGGGGAACCTCAGCTCTGGTGCCTGGAGCACCTCCTCCCCTTCCTTCCTCACTGACCTCGGTGTCTGCGGAGTTGTTCCTCTCGCATGTTCTCACTCCTCTCTTCTCTGGCTGCAATTACATCTCTGCAATATTTTTTTTCTTTCTTAAATGTTATCACAGAAGTGTTAGCACCATTCCTGATTGGCTTGGCCTTGGCCACCGGTGAATCTGTCTTGGAGCTGGCCAGCACTGGCTCTACTGGACGTGGGAGAATCTTCCAGCAGCTTCTCAAGAAGCCACCCCTGTATCCCTCCAGCTACAAAACCTGGCCATGCAAACCCAATACATCAGAGCATTATAGCTGTTACATCAATCATCTTTTCCATCTTGTAAAAACATAATTGATTCCCTAGAAGAGAATTACATCTAAACACAAGTATTCAGAACAAAAGAAAAAGTAATATAAAATGTTCAAAAGCTGATTTAAAGTGGTTAGTCATGATTGTTCCTAATTTCCACTGGAATCAGCAGAACTCACCAGTCAGATCATACCCACAGAATCTCAATCATAATGTAAGAGTTAAAAGAATGAAAAAAATACTTCTTTTCACAACAATGACCCTGTATAACAAAAATAAATTAATTCAAAGCAATACTCAAGAGATATGCATATCACCATAGCCAACAACACACCATCTCATTTTCCTATTCTCCAGTTCTTCAGGAGTAGTAAAATGCATATCAGTATGGAGATTTTTTGCAATGGGGCACACACTTTTTGCTAATGAAGCAAGTCTGTCAGAGCAACAGAGATGGGAAAAAGAGTAATTGGATCTTACTTGAAAACCTTCAGCTTAGGTTGTGGTCTAGAACTGACAGGTTCTGTCAATATTTACAGAGAGATTTATTGCTATGACATATATGCTTAGAATGACATATACTTTTGTGTTACAATAAAATAAAATGAACAGTGTTATTATCTTACTGTGAATTTTTGTGTCTTTAAAGTACAGGAATATTATTTTTTAATTGCATGAAATTTACAATTAACTGCAGGTTTTGGTCTCTGGTTTTAGAACAAATCATTATAAAAACTACAAAAACCTATTATTATTTGCATAAGTGAAAACCAGATAGTGAAGCTAACTAAGACAGACATTTCTGTTATTTAGAGAATGCATTTTGCTTAATTTTATATTATAAGACCATAATTTAAAAATCAATTAATAACAAAGACAATTTCAAATACACATTTTTATCTAGGTCCTGCTAAATATCAACATTTAACTTCATTCACAAACACATGGGCAGAAATAACTCACAACAAAAATATATAATGATAAACAAAACAAACTGGATTAAGAGAAGGTTAATTTTTAACACATAGTATGACTCATGAGAGCATTTTGTTTCAACATTTTCAGTCTCAATAATTTACTAATGTTTTCATATAATGCTGAGTAGTGGAATAATTCTCTAAATGAACAATACCTGACTGGAGTCTTCTTTCTAGAACTCTGAGTTTAAGGCTTATCTCCATCATCTATCATATTTTAAATATAATGTTGAATCTTGATCTCTAGGCAGACAGTGGTAGATATGTGATTTATTTCCATTTCCTTTTGATTTTTGCCTTGAAATAATAAACAGGTGTATCAGGGTTTAATTCCACTTAGACTTTTGGTCTGTGTTTGGCCCAGACACTTGTAAAAGTTTTGTTCTTTCCCTGCCAAGAAATGAGAAACAAACACTGATAAATGGGAACTTTGTCCTTGAAAGGAAGAATCTTGTATAAATATATTTAATTGGTTTTCTATGATTGGCTAATCGCCTTTTAAGGTCATATGAAGGAGAGATTGAGGAAGAAGAGGATGAAGTAAACCCACCAACTCAATTAAGGAAGACCCCCCAGGCGCAGTACGCAGACACAGGGAAAGCCACGCATACGCAGAAGAGATATTACTTGTATAACAGGGGGTGGGACTGAAGGCCTCTAGCTGGGCTGTGCTGGGCCAGGTAGACGTCAACAATTAATTGTATAAAAGCAGATAGCTCTTTTTTTGGAGGGAAGCAAGATTCACATCAAGGACAACATTGCCTTTGTTTTGCGGGAACACCCCTTATGTGTGAACCTGCTGACTCTCCAAGGATGCAGCTTCTGCTATGGGTAATTCTAGGCATTCTGGGTCGGTAAGATAACTTTATAAGCAACAGCTGGGTGACTGGGGAAGTCGTATTGAGGGCTTATTTCTCTCCTCCTTCCTCTCTTTTGGGTTTGTTCATTTTGATGGCCACCTCTTCGAAATAAATATCAGTTTTGTTGAGCTTTCAACGATGTTATGGTTTCAGCTTCAGTATGTTCCAAGCTCTCCCTGTTACAACAGGAATGAGACCTAATTCTGAATATAAACAGGCGTGTTATATATGCTTAAAATGTAAATTACAAAATTTCAAGAGATCCTTGGAATTTGCATTTCTGAAATCTGTAAATCCAATCTGACACACAGTGAATAATTGCATTTCCGCCTCTGCTCCTCTTTCTATTTCATTTCACTAAGGTTTTATTCTCACTGGAAAAAAAAAATCACATGAAAATTTGGAACATAATTATATTAAGGGACGTCAATGAAGTAAACTGTGATTTTTACTGAATGAAGCTCTCTGCTTCCAAAGAAATGTCAGTAACATCTACTGAGTATCTGCAGAATTTGTTTAAAATTTGATGGGACATTTTTCTTACCCAATTATATTTATGAAAATACCAAAAGCTTGTTTTGAACTGCTAAACTATATCAGCTATGATAATCCATGGCTAAACCATCTGAAAAAACCCTTTTTCACTGACCATTGTTATTAGCTGAAAAAAGGCTGAAAACAAACTGGTTTAGAGAAGAAATATCTGACATGTACCTGTATAAATATATCTTTTATTTTAAGATGCAATTACATAGCTCCAGAGGAGATTTTAGGCACTGAGTTCTCCAAAGTACCTAATTGGAGTCACAATTTTGGTACTTACATACAGGAGAAAATTTGAGACAAACTTGTCTTTTCTGGGTCCTCCTGGTTGGCTGTTTGTCATAAGTGGCTGTTGGGAATTCCACACCTGAAGCTTTGAGTGACTGAATGCCTACAGGATACTTTGCCCCGACCTTAAACATCTTTAAGGCAGTTAGGTAAGCTATGACCACCTAGATTTCCAAATCATTACAGAAAAAAAAGAATCTTATTAGATGGTATCTGCTATATATTTTTCATAGTAAATTTTATTAACAACACTGCCATTTTGTCTTTATTTCCCCCTAGATCTGCTCCAAGAAAAGAAAAATAAACAACTTTTGCATAGTTCTGCTTTTAACTTTCAGCTATTTACATATTTTATACTCTTGCTCTCAAGTCTAAGGAAATATATTACACTGAACGGAAAACTCACTAGAGTCTGATCTCTGTTACATCTGAATATTAAATGACATAAGACTACCTTACAATGCAAGCAGCAGTACAAGCACAAGACGTAAAAATGATAGAGAACTGGAGTTTACGGGAACACACAACTAAGAGGAATAGAAGTAAACAAAAATTAATCAGATATGTTTGTGAGGAAGCACGGAATAAATCTATGTGGGTTATTCTTCTCTATCCGGCATGTATAATTGTATTGTTTCAAAACTTGTTTGCTGGCTCAGTTCACAAATATGTTCAGGTTTTGGAAGCTTGATGTTTTGCAGCTGTGAGCAATCTCTGTAAACTTACACATTGAAGTAATTTAGAATGTTGCTTAAAAATATTCTCTAAATCCAGCTCCATGTAGGGTACATCTATGGTTTGTAATATACAGTGTAAGGTTGATAGTATCTAAATGTCTATTGATTATATTTTCCTTTAAGGGAAGGGAGGAGAGGAGGGGAGGGGAGGAGGGGAGAGGAGAGGGGAGGGAAGGGGAGTGGAGTGGAGGGGAGGGGAGGGAAGGGGAGAAGAGAGGACTTACTATTAGACCTAAAATTCAGTAATCCAAAAGATTCTTCTTCTTTCTGTATATGTGTACTATGGTAAACACGGTAACACTGTTTCTTCTCCTCTACAGAGGATGAGAACTACTTGTTTGTGAAGTTTTTTTTGAAACTCCTCTCTAAGAGACGTCAAGTGAACAGGTTGCCTTATAGGAAGACATAGTAGTTGTCTCAACAAGTCTTGAGAGAGTAATTGCTGTATAACACTTGCTGCCCAGTTTACCACTGGCTACTGTTTTGAAGAGAAAATGCTGAGTACAGAACACATTGTAAATTCATGTCTTATTTCTTTCAGCTATTTTTGCTGATCATGGACAGTCAACTAAACTTCTATAAACCCTGTTCAGTAACAAAGCTGGAAAGAGTGGATCTGAAGAATGAAAAATATGCTGGCAATATGACAGATCTTCCTCCTGACCAGCCCATCAAAAATGTTGCTGAGTGTATCTAAAGAATGTAGATGATGAATCAGTGAGTCAGGCTAACAAGGACGTAAAGAAATTGACAGTTCTGTCAACCAGCTCTTGGTGGAAAGCAATTAGGTTATGATGAATAAGAGAAATAAATCATGCAGAAACTGTGGACATTTAATTAGAGGAAACCTCTCCCAAAGACACAGAATTGATGCAAACATTCAAAGAGGAAAGATACAGATTGCAATGTTTCCACTACAAAAATAAAATGAAGAAGCAGAAGAAAAGAGCACTCATAATTGTGAAGTACTCATAATTAATTTCCCTCATCCACCCTTTTTTCCGCCTTCCCCCTTTCTTTCCTTTTCTTTCCCTCCCTCCATCCCCATCTTAATTTGAATTTTGTTGCAGAATAGCTCTCATGCCCACTCTCTCAGAGAGGAAGTGGAGAGAAATACTTGCTAAGAGCAAGAGTTCAGGAATCTCCAGGCCTCTACCTGGGGAGACAAAGAGAAACAGAATAGTGAAAATATGGTGGGAGGTCAGCGTTGGCTCAAAGAGACAGGAGAGTAGCTGGAATTGCAGGATGTGTCATTCCTGTCACCTCTTAGAAAGCATGATGAGTAGGACATGACAATTTCAGCATTTCCAAAAAACATGAGGCAGCTACCTGTTTCTTTCTCTCCAAAACAGCATGAACAGATACAGTAGACTACACTGGTCAGAGCTAAAGACAGGTGGATTTTTTTTTTCCCTTTTTAGCTAAAAATGAAACTCTATATTTCTGTATTTTCAGCATTAAAATCAAAATAGACAAAACTGGTATAAACACTGATCATTTTCTACTATGCAAACCCACTTTCTTTTTAACTTAATTTCATTAACAGAAAGAAGATTTACTTGTTAGCAGAATCATAAAATATAAGGGAATCATCCCTCTGACTGTCAAGAAAGAAGTGTTACAACAGGGACACTAAATTTCAAATGCCCCATTCTTTATTAAGATAAGCTTATAGTGCTTTTTCTTTTGACTTCTTCAAAATCCTGTATGGGTTATGCCAGTGTATCTAAAGTGTGATAGCTTGTTAATAGAGAATCCTAAAATAATTTCTCTTCTGGGAGATTTATTTCCCTCTATTCTGTCAGTTATTTTCAGATTACATTATGTTTCTTTAATGTTTGGCTTGGAATGCACATAGGGCATTGTAGTAACTTATCAGTTCTTTAAAAAGCTTGGTTTCTTAATGATGTCCATTAAAAAGAGTAATTCATCTGTTATTTGTCGTATTAAGATGTGTTTAGCTGAATATTTCATTTTGTTTTGTTTTATTTTTAAATCCCCTTCATCTATTGTCCACCTATCAGTTAAAAGCATTAATAAACTCCTGATACCATAGACAAAAAAAAAAATCTTTTGTTGTATCATACAAGGATAAACAAAAGTAAAACAAAGTAGATGCAGACACTTGGTCTTTAGAAAAAAATAAAAGAGCTACAATTAAATGAATTAAAAAAAAAATTATACCAAAAAAAAAGTCAAAACTGTTCCAGACAAAAGGAGTCTGACAAACCTCAGTACCGTGACTTTGCAAAGTCATGGCAAAACTTGTGGACTTCAGCTAGAAATGGCAAGACTGGGTGACTGGGTGACTATGAGATGCTTTGATATTTGCTCAATTTCTATGTTTTGGGTTTGGGTTTTTTGTTTGCTTTACTTTGTTTTGTATTATTTCCTGTAATTGAAGGCCCTTGAAATCTTTGGAAAATATGTATAAAATAAGATACAAAACCCCACCTAAACCTTCATATCTGAAAGAGTAAATAATCTCTGCATTTTCTTTAACTTTTCAACCAAGCAGAGATTAAAAGAGCTGATAAGGGCAGGACAACTAAGTTTGGTTTCTCATTTGTTTCTCATTTTTTAAATTGTGACCTTGGGCAGGTCCCTCTCTTTTATGTTCTCTGCATTTCTTTCCTGTAGTTTTAAGGTGACTTACCTGCCTTACTAAACATTCCTTCTCCCTTACCAACCACAGTATGATCTAGAAATCAGGATCTTAAATTCTCGATTTAAAACTATATCCTCACATGATTTTCCTTTCAGTAACTTTTGTGTGTCTGTGAGTGTGTGTGTGAATTCTGTGATAGGATCTACTTTCTCCAGCTCCTGTCTTCCGAGTGGAACTGTGCTGGAGAATAAGAATTAGGTACCACTGACATCTGCACCAATTGATAAAGACTGCAATTATGCACAAATATATACCTCCCTATCCACACCTGCCATTACTGTCTGTCTCCTCTTGGCAGTAAATTGGGCTCCTCTCTGGATAAAAATCCTTTTACTATCCATAACTATGGTGGCAGTGATTTCTCTTGTTTTACTTTTATGCAAACCTCCATCTAGGGAAATGGAGTAAGAAAGTACTGTACTGAACAAGCATTTACCAGCTTAACCTCAAACAGCATTTGGTTACTTATAATGTAATCCAAAGCTAATAAACTCGGTTTATGTAAATCAATCATTATCATACTGTATGAAATTTGTACAGGACACTGGTGCTGACTAGATTTCAACTGGAAATCAAAAAAACTCTGTGTCTCTAACAATGAAGTTCAGTTTTATAATATCTTTTAAATACATTTTTTTCTTATCTAATGTATGTAAAGTACCATAGGCTGACTAGATTAACGTTTACTATCAGATAGCTTCCAACAAGTGGAAATGGGAGGCAGGGGTGAGGGGTAGGGTGAAGGAAATATACATATATGAGTTTGAAGGACCTGAACTTGGAGAGATTAATGTTTCACAGACATTTCATGCTGTCATTATTTTGCTTCTGCTGTAGAATTCCTGAAGATTTTATTTTTATTTTACTTTGAAGTGTTAACTCAGTAATTTCTAGACAGCTAACTTGAATATAGCTTAAGTGAGGCATGATGTATGCATGTACATTAAAGTCAGAAAAAATAGATTTCAAGGGCATTAATCACCTGTATTTCTCATCAACACATGAGTAGATTGTATTCAATACTGTACCTTTTGTTCAGGGAAGATAGCAGTAGCAGAAACAACTGTCAGAATTTGATAATGATTCAAATTGTGATATCATGAAATTAAAAGAGTCCAGTAAAACCAAAGGGAATCAAAGACTGACTAAAGTCATGTTCCTACTGGAGCTGCAAAGATTGAATCAGCTTAATAACCCTGCCATACTGTAACTTATAAATTAAAGAAATATTTTGGATTTCTCATAAGCTGTTAGTATTCTTCCCTTTCTAAAATGACCATAGCTGATACATATATCAATAGCTACACCTCTTGGGAATACACATCTACTTTTCCCACTGGATGCCACTGTTTGATCAAATTGAGGCAAACAAAATCCTGGAATAATCTTGAAAATTTATAGCTGAAAGAATCCATTAATTCAAATTAAAACACAGGTTCTTTAGGAAACATTTGAAACATGTTTTATTAAAATACCTGGAGCACAATTACTGTGGTTTTAGTACGGATTACACAAAATTAAAGATTGCATGAGGAAATAAAAAAAACCTTATGGGACATGATAGAATAATAGAACACATTAGTGATATGTAAAAGTAGAACTTATTTGCTGAATAACGGATAAATGTTTCAACACCTTACTCATTTTGAGTATGAGTTTGTAGTTTGAAATTCACTGACAAGGGTCTTGCCACTAATATTAAAATGTTTCAGAGCTGGAATATCAAGTACTTTTTTTCTTCTTCTTTGTAATAGAAATAGCTCAGTATGAACAGTTTCAGTTATTTCTGAAAGTCAATGGTCTTATTTATTGTCACTGGAATCAATCGCACTTTCACCACTCACTTTCAGAGGACATGATCAGACCAACATGAGTATTATGAACATATTGACTTAATCTAACTCCTTGAGGAAACATTGTTCAAGGGATAATAAGAGTGTTTAAACAACGGTAGATGTTACAGTACAAAATAAGAAACAGCTTCTAAAATATGTACATTCACAAAACATAATACTATCAAACAAGAAAGTATTGTAAGAATATACCAGTAATAGAACATATGAAGAGGCTGCGAAAAAAAAAAAAAAAGGCTGCAAGTAAAATTAATTCAATTTGAAGATATTAATTCAAAAGACAAGGTATTATCACAAATTTACAGATAAACATGGGAGGAAAAGATGGTGATATATTGTAAATCTTCCATTGAATCTAGATGACTAGACACAAGCCATTTTTATAGCATTTGAAACTCTGCTGTTGCTTTTCTTAATAATGTGAAATTCTACATGAATTTTGATAGCAAGACATTGGTTTGTTAAAGTATTTTGTATGAATCCTTGACTTTTGTAAGTACACTCCAAAAATGTACCACAGCTAAGTAATTACAGTGATCTTATAACAGAGATATAATACATTTTTTTTGTGATAACATGAAGTAATCTTTCCCATTACTCTTCAGCATCTTAGACGTCGCATATAATTTTCTGACCCGTTTACATCATAATATTCCTAGAATTCTGAAAATACATCATACATTTCTCTGAAATACATTCCTAAGACTTGCTTTACCCTAAAATGGAGCAACTGACTCTGCTAAATTTGATGAATTGCTTGAAGGCAAGAATTACAAACCCCTACCTGTTTCAAAGATGTGTGTATGCCAAGTCCAGATTTTATGCAACACTGCTACTCACTGTGTCAAAACTTGTTTTTCCAGATTGCTTTAAATTAAGACTGCACACTAAGCCTTGAAATAATTGTAAAGTTTGGCTAGTGAATAGTGCAATGCACATTTTCTGCTACTTTTGAACAGTGTCTTCTAGCATTCAAAAGCAGAAAACTTTCAGTGTGTTGCTTAGAATCAGAGACAGCATGGCTGTCTAGAGCCTTTTTTCAGCAGAAAGAATTCTGGCACAGGACAGTCAGTTTGGTAGGGAAGTTGAATAGTAGAAGATAAGAATTGGCAATGGAAAGGAAAATAAGATGGGGCAAAAAATATGGAAGACATACTCAAAAACAAAAAAGGAAAGGTTTGGTAGAAAGTGGCAAATAAAAATAAAGAGGAGCAAAGAAAATAAAAACTGAGAAACGAAATTATGAGCATTTTATAAAACAGTATTTAAAAAAAATAACAAAAATTCTTGCTTGCATTTATTCTGTGGGCGGCTGTGTTGAGGGGATACATCATCTCAGACAGAATTAATGGGTGTGCTCTCTATATTTTTAATTACATATACATTTATGTGTGTCTATCTGTGTATCTATGAGCATGTGTGTATATGTATCTAGATATTATACTCTATATAAGGAACACAGTCCCACCTTCTCTATGAAGCAGGGTAGCTCTGATTTATTTTTTTATTTAGTTAAAATTTAGTGTAACCAAATAAAGAGAAAGAAAAAAAAGAAGAAATAGGAAACTTTGGGCATTGTACCATGTAGAGGAAAAAACAAAAAGGAGTTATACATCCCTTAACATGTGATTGTGAGGTTAAAGTAAAAGTCTTCCAAGCACTTATCTAAAGTACATACAAATAATTAGCACTGGTCATTTAAAGACAGTGTAAATGGCTCATCAGCTAGAAAGGTAGAACACAGATACTGCTAAGAAGAGATAAGTCAATAGAGAAATACCTTCTGCCCAAACTATGAACCAGTCAGACAAGAGCCAGCCTTGAGTGGCTGAGATAAGCTAAAAGACCCTGCAGGAAACAGGCACAAACCTCAGATGAGAGCTGATATGTGTCAGAGGAGCTTGAAGCAGGTAAAGTAAACTCCTGTACCCCTGGAATCAGAGTTGCACACATCTGTATCCCATGTCACAGGTTTCCAGCAGTGTGTGCCAGCACTGAGCTGTTCAAGCACTTCAGGAGGCATGTAATAAAGACAACAACCTTGGTGAACAAGCCATAGCAGGGCCTGAGCATTATGCTCAGGGCAATCGCTGCTGGCTTCTGCTGCCAAAGCAAGTAATGAGGAGACACCAGTAAGGGTACAGAAACAGGGGAGAGAAAGAAAGACAGTGTGGGCTTAAACAAACATCATAAAATATTACTGTAGATTAAATACAATGACAGGTAAGAGTGGAGTTGAGTTTTCACCTGAAGATCATTTTAAAAAGCTTCCTTTTGATCCTAAAATCTCAGAAAATTACCAAAAAAAAAAAAAAAAAAAGGTAGGACCTGATTCTGAAAATATGTTTGTGAGCAATATCAATTACATGAGTATATGAATACATGTTCCAAGGCTGGCAGTACTGCAACTGACCAAAGTTAGTGTGTTAATCATCCATGCAATGGTTGAAAAGCACTTTTGCACATCTGAAACGTTTGAGAAAACCCCTTTCATATTATCCTGTTTTCACAGTTCTTAAAAAGACCTGCCTATAAGTCTCTGCAAAAATATCCTTCTATCATGGTTAAAATTGAAATCTATTCCAGGTCTTCAATATGAAAAAGTGGATTTTTATAGAAAGAGTTAGGGACAACATATTTTGAGAACTTTAAAATAAATTCTACTCTGTGACCTTCATATATTAAGGTTAGTATTATACCCACCATTACATCGTGGTGATAAAACAGCAGTTCTCTTTCTGAGCAAACATTCTATAAAAACAGCAATATTTTCCAAAATTCCTTTTCCTATCTTAAGCTATCTTGTCTACTCTAGGTATTGTTGTTTAATCTGTCAGTACTCTAAGATATTATACAAGCAGATAAATTAGCTAGGATTCTTACCCCAGAGGAGTTTCATTACACATAACTACAATCATATGAGAGAAGGTAAAACAAAAGAAATAATTAGGAGAGAATAAGGGGAGAGAGGAAGGACATCAGTTATGAAATCCTCAATTTTAATGGTGTTTTGCATAGCTTTCTGTATAGATGGACTTCTATCTTTCATGGAGGAATAATCCAATAAAAAAAAATGGGAGCTGTGGAACAGATGAGAAAGCTCTGAACATGAGGAAGAAAAAAAGAGTATGTAGCCAATAAGTAGGGACAACTGAGGGAAAGACATGTGAAACAAAATGTATGTCTTTAAGTTTTGCAAGAGAACCAGTTGCAGTCAGTGGTGAAAGAGAAGATGCATGAGAAGGTGCATGACATGAAAAGTTGGTCCCAGCTCCAGAGCAGGAGACCTTCTTTTCTGCTGGGAGAGGTAGTTTAAAAAACAGAGCAGAGAAAGCAAAACAGGTCAGAGAAAGCAAAACAGCAATCAGAAGAAACCAAATTAACTTGCACTGCTTTTTTTTCTGAATCTCTTTATGTTAATAGAAGTTAGCCTCTCTGACAGTACTGTTCTCTTTCTTGCAACAAATAGCCCGCAATCCCAAGGTAATTTTATATTAATATAATCTTTTTTTCTTTATTTCTGTCTCTATGTTCACAACTATGTGATGATTCTCCTCACATACCAAAGCCGTAGACTCACCCAGCAGGTATTTATACATATGAGTAAGATCCCCCTTGAGCCTTCTTGTCTCCAGGATAAACAAATTCAGTTGTTTCAGCCTCTCCTCATACTACAAGTGATCCAGTCTCTTGATAATAATCATCAAAGATTATTTTATTTGTGGCCCTTCATTGGACTCTCTCCAGTATATCTATGTCTTCTATTTTCTGGCAAAACCAGAACTGAGAACTGTACTCCAGAAGTATTTCACAAGTCCTTAACTCAGAGGAAGGGTCACCTCCTTCAGCTTGCAGGCAACACTCCTCCTTATGCAGCCCAGGAGGTTATTGACCACAAGGTTAGACAGTAAACCCAGTGCCCACCAGGATCGCCAGGTCTTTTTCTGCAAAGCCCTCACCAGGTACAGCTACCTAGAGTTATACTTGACATTTCCTTTTCTTTAAGTTCATAAGATTCTTCACTGCCTATTGAGGTTCCTTTGAATGGCAACATAATGATCTGATCTAACCAACACTCCCACTTTTGTATCTTCTGGAAACCAACTGTGGATACAGTATATCCCATCATCCATATCATTAATGAAGTGAAAAAGTATTGGTCCATTCTTGACCCCTGGGGCACACCATTAGTGACTGCCCTCCAGTTGAACTTTGTGCCACTAATGATAACCCTTTGATCCTGGTCATTCAGCTAGCTTTCAGATCATTTCACTGTCCATTTAACTAGTGTGTAATTCATCAGTTTGTCAATGAAATGTTGTGACATTGTGGAAAACCTTTCTAAAGTCAAGTTATACAACATCTACCACTCTCCCTTCATCCACCCTGCCAGTCACTTCTTCACAGAAGGTGATTATCAGGTTCATTAGGCATGATTTCCCCTCCATAAATACATGCTGACAACATCCAAGAGCCATCTCCTTCATAGTATCAGAAAGATTTCCAGGATTATTTGCTTCACCACATTCCTGGGGAGTGAGGTGAGACTCATCAGCTCACTACAGGATCACAAGATCCTCCTTAGCATTCTGGAAGATGACAATGATCATTACTTTCCTCCAAGCCTCAAGAGCCTCCTTCACTTGCCATGACCTTTAACAAATAATTGAGTGTCCTTACTGTGTCAGCTCCCTCAGCACTCGTGGTTGTATCGCATTGGTTCCTGCAGACTTGCATCTATCCAGGATTTTTTAAAAAATATTTTCTTTCAATGTTGTTTAGCATTTGGCAGGGAGCCATGATTTTTGACAAAGTTATGACTCCAAATATTTCACACTACCCTGTGCTTGCACAGTGTGACTGTGACCAGCCACAATTTCCACTTTACTGAGAAGAATGGCAGAAAAGGACTGCATACCCAGCAGCTGGTACTTTTGTCAATATTGTACCCCACGTTTTCACCTGCCTACAAAGTCGGCAAGTTTCCATTTTCTGAAAGTATCATGTCTGTTTGGTCTCTGAGCAGCCTCTGATTGTCCCTATTACTGCCTTCAGACCAGGAAGTACTTGTATCTGAAAATGTAGTTATATATACACACATATGTATAAAGGTGTATACCATTGCTGTGATTTAAGCAACTAAGTATTGTGTAGCCACTCACTCTGTCACTCCCTGCTCAGTAGGGAGGAGAATCAGAAAAAAGGTAAAACTCTTGGGTTGAAATAAGAACAATGTAATAATTGAAAAAAACAAATTGTTGTTGTTGTTGTTAATTATAATAATAATGATAATAATAATAATAATAATAATAATGAAAAGAATATAGGGAGAGGAATTAACCTCAAGAAAAAACAAGTGATGTTTTTAAGTGATAACGCTATACAATTTCTCACCATCCACTGACCAAAGTGCAGCCCATCCCTGAACTGTGATCAGCAGCTCTCCCTGGCCAGCTCTCCTCAGTTTGTAAAACAGGTATGACATTCTGTGGCATGGAATATCCTTTGCCCAGTTTGGGTCACCTGTCCTGGCAATGCTCACTTCTGGCTTCTCATGCACCTGCTCCTCGGTAGAGCATGGGATACTGAAAAAACCTTGACTTAGGGTAGGCTTAGCAACAAACTGAAAAACAAAATGCTTAGCAACAAACAAAACATCAGTGGGTTATCAACATTATTCTCATACTAAATCCCAAACACAGCACTGTACCAGCTACTGAGAAGAAAATTAACTCTATCCCAGATGAAGCCAGGACAACCATATACCTGTATGCACACTATGTCAGCCAAACTTCTGAGAGACTGAAAGGAGGAATTCTCTTAGCTGGAAAAAGTCACAGTGTCATAAACAGATTCAGAAGTGAATGCCAGCATGTATCTAGGGGTTATGTGTCGAAGGGAGCACAAGCTCACTGTGCTGAAATGCTCTCTGTCAACCCTAACAAAGAGGGATAGACACTGTTGAAGACTTATGTCATCACTTCTGATGGTGTAGGATGAAAAGCAGACGGTCTCTGATAAAACTGACCTAGGCAACCAAAGACTCTCTTTGTCAATAATGATTAGTTGGTTGTATCCAAATCAAATATTTGTCTTATTTTTTTATTTTTTTTTTTAAATTGAGCTTTGAAAAAAAACCCACAACCATCAAAGAAAAAAAACAAACAAAACAAAGCTTGGAAGTAACGATGAGTCTTCCATATAGAAAGAAGTTTCAACTAAATCTCTGATATGGTTAGAGGGCACTAACCATCCAAAACACAATTTTCAAGGGAGCTGCAAGCATGCTATCAGTTTGACAGTCATCATAAATTAAAAGTATTTATAAGCACATTCCTGCATGTTTTTGAAAAATACAACACTATTTGTGGTTCCCAAAGGATTTCTTCACTGTATTTCAACAAATACTGACATTTAGAAAGCTCTTTTTGTAAAGTTTACTCTATTATAAACCCCATACTGTGATTTCAAACATGTTTTTGCATTAGATAGATTTATCATTGCAGCTATTTAGTTTTTCTGTAAATCAGACCCACAAAATATAGCAAGATCTGAAGTGTATGTTTTACATTTATATGGTAGCAATGGTGTGCAAGAAGCCCATGCTGTGTCAGTGAGAGATAATACCCCCACACACTGCGCAGAAAGATGGATCTCCTGAAGTTTGAGCTATTAGGGTTACATGGGACAGCAACTAAGATGTTATGGAATATTAACAAGTTAAAACGGCAGCAGGACATTTGATCCTCCAAAAGGGGGAGACTTTAACATAAGCAGTAGGGAATAAACTACAAGAGAAGCAGGGGATGTGCCCTTTGCTTCCCATATGGCAGACAACAGATCACACACCTCAAAGTAATATGTAACTTGCAAAATACTCTTATTTGTTCTTCCATTTGTCCAGTACAAGAACTTCTAGCTTGGACAAGTTGCAGTCACATGCTCTATCCATCTAAAACCTAGTACTTTAATGGAAAATGTCACTACTTGATTTCCAAAAGAAAACATTTACAAAAAAAGTAATCACATTTATAACCTAATATTTTTTATGTCTTACTACTACTAGCAGCAAGTTTTTCTCCCCTTCTCAGATATTAAAATCACATGTCTCCTGCTGGACTGATTGTTGGTCCAAATTCATCTGAATAATGAACAGGGATGGATGATTAATCATTGTCTCTTGGACTGATTACTGCTTTCCTGTTTTTCAAAGAATTTTTCAAATGGATAATGGAAAGAACTACTGACATGGGCAAAAGAGCATAAGAAATGGGAAGACACAGGAAATTTGAGGTCTAATGGAAACCTGCAGCTTAAGTTCTCTTCTGACCTTGCATACCTTAGAAGGACTTTTCATGTCTTCTCATGACTTGTCTAAGATATGCCAAGAGAATCAGCTTCAGGAAGTGTTTATGACTGTAAAAGGAGGCCCAATGACTCACATGATTAACCCTGTGGCATCTAAAGCATGGTTAGTGGAATCCATCCATGAAAGAGTCTTCTGTGATACTTGTGATACAGTGGAAATGCAGTTTTCTCATCAACTATGATCTGCAGATTTGCAGGAAAGTCATTGCTTACAGTCACAGGTATTCTGTGACGATGGTAAAAAAAACAATCAACATCACATAGAGCTTTAATCCCAGCTTTTAAAAAACCAGTGCAAAAAATGTGGGAAAAAAGGGTAATTCAGTAAGGAATAGAATATGACACTAATTGCAATTTTACTAATAAATGATTGATGGTGGTTAACACTTTCGGATAAAGATGTCCAAATTCTGCCAAGATTTTGACTATAAGAATTTCTTAAATCAAGGTTACTGACTAATCTTTGCTGACGTGATGTCTTTGTCTTCATTTTAGGTTCCCAGGATATGGGGGGTTATGTGTCCCAAGGGTTTGCTTTCCCCCATGTTGTTTAGGTCCTGAGTCTGCCTGCTGTTATTCCTGCAACATCACACTTTTCTGAGTGTTAACACTTTCTAGCCCTTCATCTGATTTCCCTGAGCTTATGATGTTTTTTTTGAGAGGAAAAAAACCCAAAACAAACCCCAAACCATTTACGAGTACTTGCTAGGGAAAATTGAAGTCAGCTTCAATGTGGAGATTTGAAATGTCTTGAACAGTGGAAACTCTTACTTGTGATATTCCCTTTGAGCCACTCACCTGTGTTGGACACTGCATCTTGAGGTATGATTTTACATACCACGCAGAAAAGCATGGCCTTTAAACTCCTTTAATCTCCTTTTTTTCTCCTTTATTAACTAAAAACTGGGCTTCTGAGCTGCAGCTAAAAAGAGGTTTTGGGGACAAGAAAGGCCAAAAATGACAACATTGTTTGCTAGCCTTGTCTGCTAATATCCTTGAAAAAGGATATCATCCTGAAAGAAGAAAGCCCTTCTGATTTAAAGCCTTTATTCCTTCTCTACAATCAACACCCTAGCAATTAGTCAGTCATATCAACTCAGAAATACAATTCAAACAATACATTTCCATAGATCACAAAAGCTCATTACTTATTCTAAGAGGTTTACATACAAAAAGGGCGAATACGACTATCATATTTTTTTAAAACTGTTCAACAACATTCAAGACAGAGAAGTATCTACTCATTCAATCCTGACTCATCTTGGTCTCACTCCAGTAAGAATTTATAATCTGGCCAGAGGATAAATATTAGCCAAACACATGACTATTTTTCTGTCATGAAGATGTAGGGAATACTCTCCTTACCTGCCTTTACAGCCTCCATGACTGATATGATTGATAAGTGTACACTCAGTAAACTGGATTTCTGAACAGCTGTAGGATGTCTTTAAAAGCGCTGACCCAAGGGTAGAAATATGTCATTTAAATTGTCATAGTGAATAATAGTTATCAAATTAACCAAAAGCGCAGAACAAAAAACCAACAGAATAAAAATAATTTATGAGCATTTTCTATTAAAATTTTTCAGGTCTCCCAATATATTTTGCAAGAAGATGCTCTCTTTTATCAGACTGATGAAAAAGCAACTAAAAAATCCCACTAAACCTTTAGCTGATGACAGTAGACCTCTTTGAAAAATGTTATTTTCAAAGATTATCAAATCAATATATACATCAATAACTGCTTATACTCATAATATTGCAGTTTTCCTGTGTATTTTTAACTGAAAAAGTTGAGCGTGAGAAGTCTTTTATTTTAATTCTGGAATATGAGTGATGTACTAAGAAGACTTATCTCTTAGTAGCAGTTTTTAAATCAAAGTATCAACACAAATGTGATTGTGATACCCTACACCCAAGCCTTATTTTTTAATGCTTACGATGAATTCTTCATTCAGTATATGATTGCTGAGTAAAAGCTGAAGTACAGTTAGCCCAATTTTAATAACTAGGTGTTTGGCAGGAGTAAATAATCGACTTTGATGACATTATTGATACGCGTTAGTTCACTTTGGATTTCTGGACAAATAATTTAGATCTCATTGTAATCTTAAAAATGTATTCTAAAAAGCTTATTTACACACTCAGGAAGGGGAGGGTTGGGCAAAGGAATTAATCTCAGTTAACTGTGGGCATAAACCTAATCATTCTGTAGATTCTCTAGAATGGTAGGAGTAGAGTAAACTCTGCACAGGCCTCAGGAAGCATCTGTTTTTCTTCACAGATTATACATAAAGTCCATGTAAAATGTCATAATGAAAAATGTCAAAATATAGGTATCTTCATTCGATACTTAAATTTAAGTTATATACTTTATTCACATCATAGAAACTATTGGCTGAGGGAATAGTACACTTTGATGCTGTCACTCAGTCTTCCATGTGGATATTTATTGAATGTTTATAAGTACAAGTACTCATCACTGGACCTGTGACTTCATTCTCTATATGTTCTCACATTGTAGTTTGAGCTCTGAAATAAAGGCTGTTCATTGTAGAAATAATTCACTCAAAGTAAAGTGAATGAAGCAATAAAATAATTTTTTGATAGTGTAAAAAGAGCTCTGACATTGGGAATAAACCATGTAAGATATGTAAAAAAATAAAAGGCATTAATAATGGAAGAGACCTGTTATGTCATTTAGATACTCTTTTCTGAATTAAATAATGTTCCCAGAGGTTGGAACTGTATGTAGTTTTAAATATCTTATGCATACATTGTAGCAATTAATAATCCAAACATTGGAATACTATTAGTATTTTGGGAAGATCTTCTCTGTTAATATCATATACTATCATTATCCCAAACAGAATTTACAGAACTGAAACTGGAAAAAAAAGTCTTCTTTCTTTTCAAGGGTTTTTTTTTTTTTGTCACTGAGGACCAGACACACATTGTAATTCCTCTGAATGTCATTAAATTGCCCACACATAGTCATTGGAATGACCTAGGGAACGCACTTCATCTACATTCCATAGTCATGTAAAATTTTAATTACTTTGCTCCTCTTAATATATTTTTATTACATTCATAAGGATCAAAAGGCATCCTCTGTTGGCTAATACAGCACCTGATTCTGTTGTACTTCTCTCTTAATGTAGTCTTGTGAATAGGGTAACTGGCAGGGTTATGAAAGGGTATGAGTTCAATTCCTGTAGAGGATTTGCTTTCATTAAAATTTCTCTTATTAACATCTATCTTCTTCTTACTGGGATGTGACTAAATTAATTTTTAATTTTAAATTATTTTTCTCATATTTCTAATTGGTGTATCCAGAAGCCTGAGAGCATGAAAACAAGAAGGATAACATTAGAATAGCAAAAGAGATATCTAGACAAATTTTTCTATTTTTATACAAAAGACAGTCTTATTATTTTGAAAAAGAGACCTTTACATTCTGACTTAAACTTCTAAAGGGAGATTTTATTTTGATCTGCAATTTGAGCTGAACAAGATTCGGGTTCTGTCTTATGATTAAGAATGGTATTAAGAATGGCAAATACAGCAGCTGCAAAGGAATAACTTTTTTGTTTAAGACAGAGCATGTCTTGTACTGGATGAACAGACATCAGCATTTTTCTGTGAGCTCAAAACTAAATGTAGGAAAGGATTGCTTTAAGCCATTCTGAGTAAGTTCTGGATGATCAAGGTCAGTCATGATTTTCTGGTGGGTTTGATTATGATTATTCTTTTCTGTTAGGCCTAGCTATTATCGGTTTCAATACTCCTTCTTCCAGGCCAAGAGTTAAAGTCTCTCAAAGAGCTCCTGGGTGTGTAAGCAGAAGCATTTACCTAGTACCACAAATGTAAATCTTGTGGTTGCATCATCATCACACACACAAGGCATAGTATCATCATGTCTCAAACAAAATATAGTTCAAATTGCTTCACCTCAAAAAAGATATTCTGGAATCAAAAAGATTCATAAAAAAAGGTGACAACACTTAATGGAATTACTTTCATTTACTTAGTTAAAATACAGTCAAACTGCAGAACGCCTTACCACACGAACCTAAAAAAATTATATAGACTCAAAGAAAAAATGAACACATTATTAGACGGCAAAGTCACAAATACTTACCAAACTTATAGGAACTTAAGGACCTAGGGATCCAGCTATATGTGAGTCAAGGTTTTTGGTATTTTGATATAATTTTGATATGGTCCAGCTGCATAACCTTGACTTAAACTTCCATGTAAATTGCCAACTTGTGAAAAAGGACTGTGAGAAAGTATATAGAATAGAGCTATGCAAGATGAGAGAGCTAAGACTGCTGATACAGGGATAGTTAGCAGTACAGGGGTAGGACAGGAAAAACACTGACAGGAAAATACATAAAATCCTGAGAAAGAAACAGTGAGTCAGAAGACAGCAACTCATCAGTGATGAGTATCATCCAAAGAAGCATTGAAGACCGACCTGCCTGACCTGTCTGATAACTGACAAGAATGCAAGAACCTTCCAACTACTTTGTAGGAGGTGGTGAACATATTGATGATTAGCTAAGTAACTCCTTTGTCCTAAATATCTATTATGTGTCTAAAGAAACTTGTGTCTAAAGAAACTTTGTGGAATTCCTGCAAGAAGCAAAGGTGCCCAAAAAAAATGATCAAGAGAGGGACAGCTACAGTATCTTTTGAAAGCTGCAATTTGTAGGGAAATATATCTTATTTGATCCTTCAGATATTGACTTTCCTTATGTGCTCATTAATTCATAGCAAATGATGTCTTAATACAAAAAAGGAAAAGAAATAAACAAAACACTTCCATTTAATTTTAAATTTCGCTTATCTAGACCATTATAGGACTTGTTTCATGTCCATCTCAGTTGTAATAGAAAATTTCCCCTGATTTGTAGTTCACATAATTAGTCTTGTTTCAATCCTGATAAATGCTGTGAGTTCAGAATCTGACTTGTTCCAATACGTATTAATGATAATTTTCACCTCATTGCTTACAATAAGATGCACTTATTCTGCAGTTACAAATAGAGTTTGGAAAAGCAATGACTATGGAATGATGTGAATCTTAACTCTGTAATTTCATAGCCTGTCTTTATTTTGATGACAGAAACTGCTCTTGTAAGTAAAATAGTGATCTTTGAACTTTTCTTATCTGAAGGTATTATTTTTTTTTTCTGTTTTGGATATAGTTGCTGCTTTTGGTGGTCACATGCAGAATTACAAAATTCTTCTAGAAACATAGCAAATAGCTTTTTTCAGAGAAGTCCCATTGCATGTTTAGATCAATATTCATTAAATTGTTTTGGGATTTTTTTCTACTTAGATGTTGCATCTGGAAGATATTCTAAAAAGAAGCAGTTTTCACTGTCATATATGTATTGTACTTTAGATATATCTGCAATTTTGATAATAGAGCAATATTTTAGCCTGAGATATTGACAACTTTATATATAAACATTTTCTCTTCATGTGTAGTTTTATACTAACACAGTTATCAGAACATCCTCACAAGTATATATGTTAACTAAATATGAGGATTGAAGGGTGATTGTTACTCTATTATCTATTGCCTCTTTTTTAAAATAGCAGTACATAAACTCATTATACAAACAAGTATTGGCTGCTCAACTGCGTCATGTTCAATCCTTAGAGTTGGTTCAAAGAGATTTCTGAAAGGTTAGATGAGTTTATGTATGTGTGTTTTAACCTTGATGAACTATGAACCATTCCAGAATGTTAGACATATTAACACAATTATTGATTCTGATTATCACTAATGGTTTTCTAATGGTTACTCAGAGACTCACTTTGGCCTCCAAGACAGCAAACCCCTAATTCACTGTTCTCAATCAAAGTTACATTACTTCAGGACAGGATGCTCTACCATATCCAGCAGTAAATCACAAAGTTTAAACTATTTTCTGGTCCCAGGATTCCCTGCCAGTCAAAGGAACACTTGAGGCTCACTAGTGAGTTTGATATGAAAACAGTACTGATTTATATTAGATTCTCAAATGTTGCTAAGATTTCCAGGTTCAGATGTGTGAGGTAAATTCTGCTTTTCTTAGCAGAAAGAAAAATTTTTCTTTCCAAACACAGCGTTTTATTTTCCATATAAAATACGTAGAGTTTCAATTGACCACAGTTGTAACTTTAGGCTTTATCTCTCCAATAGTCTAAACAATTGAAAATTCATCAGCTCTCCTTGGAGAGTTTTTCTGGTTTCAACAGGGATAGAGTTAATTTTCTTCTTAATAGCTGGTACAGCATTGTGTTTTGGATTTAGTGTGAGAATAGTGTTGATAACACACATATATTTTGTTTATTGTTGAGTAGTGCTGACTCTAAGTCAAAGACTGTTCAGTTTCCCATGCTCTGCCAGTGAGGAGCCGCACAAGAAGTTGTGAGGGAACATTACCAGGACAGTTGACCCAAACTGACCAAAGGGATGCTCCATACCACGGAGTGTCATACCCAGTATATAAACTGAGGGGAAGTTTTCTGGAAGGAGCCAGTTACCACCTGGGGACAGGCCAGGTATCTGCTGGTGGATGGAGAGCAACTGTACTGTGCATCATTTGTTTTTTCTTGGGATTTTATTCCTCTTTCTCTGCTCTGTTTTTCTTAAAATAATAATAATAGTTATTATTAACTTTATTTCAATTAAACTGTTCTTGTCTCAACCCATTGCTGATGTTCGTTGCAGTAGGGGTCTTGTGCAGATATGACAGACTTTATCATACCAGCTTCTCAGCAATTGGATTTCATCTCTTCAGTCTGCTGTTTTCTGGTAAGTAGTTCTCTATTCTCACCTGCAGACACTCATATAATCTATTCTATACATTCAAAATTACAGAGAAGCTTTAATGACCTCTGAAGAACACAGTTCTGTGTAAAAATAACAGGGAAAAGTAAGCCCTTTTCTTCCTACTCTCTGATTATTATAAAATTTCTGGCCTCTGCAATGAAGATCTACCAATGGGTACCAATATTTTTTTAGTTATATCTCAGTAGGAAACAGTTTATCCATTCATGCAAAAGAATTCATTCAAGACTTAAGAAAACATTTTAGTCCTCCCTGTGAGGACATGGAAACTTTTCAAGGTGTTATTTTTCTTTTCTATTATCACCTACTGAGGCCTAGAAATAGGCCTCAATATTTCCGTAGCTAGTGCTCTCACCTTGGGTATGGGTGATCCACTTGTGATTCTGTTCTATCTGATCCTGATCAGAGATTTTAGTATTAATCTTTAGGATTCTAGGTATGTATCATCTCTCAGATCATTAATGTCTGTCATGTCAAAACAGTCAGATTTTCTCCAAACAAATATTTGATGATTTAGTAAAAGTAATCAAGTAATTTAACAATCATCTTGGAAGGATCACGTTAACGTTACCAATATTGTAGTGAGTGGGCTGCTGACAATATAAACTTTAGTATAAAATCATCCTTTCCAAATATATCTCATATCTTTTTATATTTTGCCTAGTTTATGAGCACAGGGATTAACATTGCTATAATTAATAATATCAATATTACTACTAATTATTTACAAATTATTCACTGTATTCTGAATTCCCTTAAAGAATCCTGAGATGAAAAAGGTTACAAACTTAATTCTGTCTATTTTGGAGCTATAGAAATAAAAAGAAGTATCAAGAAGGTCTAGAAGGCAGGAAAATAAGATTGTAGAATTGCTGATAATGGACTTCTGATGAAGGTCTGAGTTTCATGTGTGAGTTGCAACACAAACTTAAAGGCTGATGATCTGAGAAATTAAGAGGTATGGGTCAAACCACATATATATTCAGCAAAGATTCTGAGGCCACACAGAATAGAAAATGATATAGCACTGAGATTTACATTACATGATTATGGTGTGTGAGATTAAAGATTACATGAAAAGCAATTCTACCTGTTGATGTAGCTGTAAACACAGAATAACTGCTAACTAAAATAATGACATTTGAGGCATTTTTCCTACATAAATATTGTACGTATTTAGAGATAACTTTTAATTTTAAGTCAAACATTACAATACAGTATCTGAGAAAATTACACTTTTAGAATACAATACTACAATTTTCTGTGGTTTTCAGCCTACCATATCAGAAAAGTCAATAAAAGTTGAACTCCTTTTGCCTTACTAGCACCAGATTATTTCTACAGTGTTGAAATGTCTGATCACAATGCTGATTGACACTGACCAGATAGAATGTTTAATGATAAATTCATAATTTGAAATAAATAAAATTATCAGATCAAAATTGTTGAAAGTATTATTTGAAATAAAATATTGTCTCCTATAACAAATCATATTTTAAATTAAAGTTGCATGCTGAACATTCCAATACAGTGTATTCTTCTCACATTTTTCATTTTCAGTGATTACGATTACTATCTGTTCACATTAACAAGAAATAGTGATATGTTATACAATTACTTGAGCATTTGGGAGTTGTTGGAGAGTCAACTCATTGATCTCATGGGAAGAGTAACCTACCAAAAGGAAAATATGAAAATGAACACACAAATGTCATGCTACAAAATAGCCAACCCCATCTTGTTGCAGGTGCATAATAGCATTCTGGACACAGTCCACTCATTTCCCCTTGTAAATGACTGAGAGAATGCAGCTGCTGTCCAACATGTTTTCTACTGGGACCATTTGTATATCAGGCCACACAGTAAAAAAAATTGAGCAAATAAATGTTAAAGGAACTGGGACAGGTTTACGTCTGATGTAACACCACAGATTTTAACCTGGCTATGCTAAAATCTTTTTCGTTTTGTTTTGCTTCATATATACTTCTACTTTGTAACTTTTACTGTTAATACCTTTTAAAAAATCCTTTCTGTTGCTCTTCATGGGGCAACAAAACTCTAATCGAGCATTAGCCATACAAATTTTCTCTCTACAGTGGTTAGCTGCATCTCTGTAGTCTTCCTGCATTGCCTGTCCTTGCTTCCAATGTCCATACACTTTCCTTTTCCATCAAGGCTCAAGAAGATCCTTGCTCAGCCAAGCTGGGCTTCAGTTCCTCTTGCCTGACCTCTGATGCTTTGGTGTGCTCCTGCACTCTCAACAGACGACTCTTAAGTGACCAACATTCACGTACGTCAATATCTTCAAAGGTAGATTCCTAGGGGGGCCCCCTGGTGGTCTAGTGGTTAGGATGCAGCGCTCTCACCACCACGGCCCAGGTTCAATTCCCAGTCAGGGGACTTCCCTCGGGCAGATGGAGCTCGTCAGCCCTGTAAGACCATCCATATAAGAGAAGGTCACTCTAAACAAACCTACGTCCTGAGGACCTCGCTGCCACTGTCCAAGCTCGCTCGGCCCCGGCAGATGAACCTTAGGATTAAAGGGTGGGCTCAGTTCAGCACACACTGTGTCTCACCTAAAAAATCCACTGCGCAGGCTGGAAGGGTAAAGACTGGCCACAAAGATTCCTAGGGACCTTACTAACTAGCTTTTTCAGTAGACCAAAGTCTTCTCTGTCCATATGTAGGGTCAAAGTTTTGCTAACAGCTTTTCTTCTCTCACCAATGATTTGAAACTCAGCTAATTCATGGCCATTGTGACCGAGACAGCCACCAAACTTAGCCCAGAAGTCCATCTCTGTTTGCAAACAACAGATCTAGGAGGACATCCTTCCTAATCGGTTCCCTTAGTACCTGCACCAAAAACTTATTTTAAACGTGTTTCAGGAATTTCCTGGACCTGTTTGTGTCTGCTGTATTATACTCCAGTTAACACCTGCAACACTAAAATCACCCATAAGGGCAAGGGTTGGGTAGATTTTATTTGCTTTCCCCTTCATCTTTACACAGAGTCTCTCAACTGTCATCACCAATTGCAAGCACCATACAGTCCAACCCCTCCCTTAAATACAGCACCAGCCCCCTGCCTTTTCTGCCTTCCCTGTCACTCCTGAAGAGCCTGTAACTGCCCATCATAGCACACCAGTAACAGGACTCATTCCACTGGTTTCACTTATGTCAATGATATCATAGCTCTGAGAGTGGGTCAAAGCTTCTAGTTCTTCCTGTTTATTATTTTTATTTATAATATTCAATGTAGAAGACTGTAGTATAATATATAACATATATTACTGTACATAAAATACATTAAGAAACTAATGTGTTTTATATAATAATTTCTTTTATAAAATTGTATAATTGTTTTATATTAATATAAAATATATTTAAATTAAGGAAATTATTCAAGTAATTTTATTAAATAATATATTAATACATTAATATAATTCCCCCCATCACGGGGGGTTTGTAAATAGATGATCCTTACTGTCCTTTCTAACTCAAACCATTCTATGATTCTATGATTAATAATAATAATTATTGATTGATATAATGTATTATATATTATTGTATATAATATTCAACAGAATACTGTATATTATTATATTTTGTTATATTATAAATTCTTTCTGAAGTCACAATGCTTTAAGCTTTGTACTTTCAGAATACCTTAAGTATTTCTGAAACTTGAAGTTTAACACATACTTAGGGACTTTTCCATGGAACACAACCAGTGCTACTCATCACATTAAACTGTTTGCTTCAAATCCTGCATGGCTGTGGTTTTTCAGGGAACAAGATACTGATTGCTGGTTGAAAATCACTCCAAAAAAAAAGGTTTGTTTTGTTGCCATCTTGTGACAGTGAAAATGGTATACTTCAAAATAAATTTTTGTGAATATTGTTCTTTTTAATGAAAATGTTTATTTTTTAATTTTAAAGGAATTTATAAATAGATCTCCTTATCAATGTAGCCTACCCATAGCACATAATGTAGATGTCCCCCCTTTTAGTCATTAAAACTGACTGTAATAAGTGATTCTCTCTGACAGTAGAGATTAAAAAAAATAATGCAAAGTAGATTTGATCATTTACTGACACGATCAGTAATACCCTACTCTTTAAGCTAAGCAGATATTTCTGCTATGTAATCCAAAGTGTGCCTTATAAATATTTTTTTCACTCTTAATCAGGAGCTGATTGGGGCTGTGTAAAGGTCCATATACTCACTGATGGATGAGTAGCTGTACTGAAGTAACTTTGTACTGAAGTAACTTTGAAATGGCATTCTCAGGGGTAGTAGGAATGATAAACTGTTTTAGTGACCCTTACTCATTTCATAGTATTTCTCTTTTTCAATCCTGTCTCATACTATAGTCAACAAAGTGGTGGTGATACTTTATTTATATGCCAACTCACTTCAGTGAAAGTAGTGAATCTTTATCTGAATAGGCAAGCAAAAATTGAAACAGCTCTTAGGTATAAACCCTGTCTTCTGTAGTGCTTTAATAAAAAGACTGTGGTAAAAAAAGAACACTGATAGTAGCAATAAAAATATTATACAAATATAAAAAAATAGACTGAAGACGAGAGGAAATAAAATAAAATATAAGCAAAAAGCTGACAGAAAAAGTGGAGAAGAGTGTAAAGGGACAAATTATAAGGTAGCTATGTAAGACAATCCCATAAATGATAATACATTTTGTAAGGACAAAGATATTTTTTACAATGAAAGAATTCAATGAGTAAAACAAAATAAAATACATAAGGTCTTCTTGAATTAATAATAAAGATTCCCCTGCAGCATTTACTGTACTGTTATATATGCAATTTGTACCTTGCAAATGTATACTTTGTATACTAAGTTCTATAGTTTAATCATTTGCTAGGAAAAATCCAGATTTCATAACTGAGCACTTCAGTACTAAATTCATATCATCAAGTCTATGTGAGCCAAGGACACCCAACATACTTTATGGATATTTTACTTTAGTCAGAACTCTAAAAGTGGTTTACTCATCTTACATGAAACTGTTTAAGACTAAAATGCATAGAGAAGAACTGGACACAAATCCTCTCTTCTTCTTCCTGTATAACCCATTTTTCCATATTAAAGAGCATGAGGCTGACACTTGCCTTTGGTGAGCCTGACATTCTCATCAGCACACTTAACCAATTATGGAATGAAAGTGGCTAAAAACACCCTCAAAAAGTAAAAACTTTGTATAAAAGTTTCTTGTTGAAATTGCTATGAAACTGTGTATTGTGAGGAGCAGGTCACACAGATCAATGTCTGAAATCAAAAATGTCTGAAATAGCTAGAAGTCAGCTTTTGTAGACTGCTTTCATGTCACAGTCAACAGGAAAATATGCAGTTCTTCAATATTATACTAAAAAAAAAGCGGTAGACAAATGTGTGTTGCCACAGTTATGAGAAAGAGTATCTTCATCCTTCGATTCAATGGAAACGCAAAATATCCAGACTGGAAAGAGAAAACAGAACATTATATAATCTCCTGTCCAGTCTCTCAACAAAGGCATCTCTCAGTCATCTCCTAGTGGTCATAACGTCAGTTCAGACAATTAAACTGTGTGTTGCACTTATAAAATAAACACTTTTTGTCTCCTATCTGAAATAATAATAAAAAAATTTTGTTGTTCCACTCTTGCCATTGTCAGCTGTCTTGCTCTTTTTAAGAACCACAAATACTTTTAATGATACAGTTTTTCACTTTTTTCTCCTAGGGGCACAAATTCACTGCTGTTGCTTTCTGAATTTTCTATATCACAAAGCTCATCAGAAAGGCACTGAATACAATTGTTAGACTGATGACTTTTTCCTGTGGGTATTCAAGTAGGTAGAATCAATTTTTATCAGCATGTCCTAACCCTGCTACTTTATTAAACAATCAGAAAGAAGGGAACTCTTCTCTTTTTGTTTACCCTGCTCTCTCGTGTGTTGGGAGAGACCTGGCAGCCGTGTCAGAGACATGGGTGATCCCAGACTTGCATGTGGTCTGGAGGTAGCATGACCTATGCTTCCTGTGGAGCAGAAAGCCCAGTATGTCACATTACAACAAATAGAAGCACATGACTAGTTCAGATTTTCCTCAGAACATCAAGCACCACTTATATTCTGTGTTGCTGCTGTGGAAAAAGTTTTTGAGTAGGATATCTACAGGGAAAGGGGAGATTTAATGCAGAATCTTATGAAGCACTCCTCTCAGGTATAGTTAATCATCACAGAGCAGCTTGCTCTTACCCAATCTTTAAAAGCTTGGTTGAAGACCTGTAACAAAACAGTGTGCCTTCCATGGGATTCACTGCACAAGAGGCTTGCTGTTGTAGCAAAGGGCAAAGCCAGGTGAAATTAAAGATGCATTACACTAGACATCAAGCAGTACTGGAGGCAGTAAAGCACAATTCCTTCCAGGAACAACTTGTCCTAAACAAACCAGACATACATAAGTTAAACCTGTAGACACCAGCAAAGAAGTTTTCTACAACAAGGAAAAAAAACTCCCAACAAATAAACCAGAAGAAAATAAAAACCATTTGTATTTTTTGGAAATGGGAGTACATCTGTTTTCAATCAAACTACGCTTCCTTCCTACCCAGACAAGACATACACCACCATAAAAGATTACATGCTTTTATAAAAAGGCAAGGGAAAATTACCAGAAGACCTAAATCCTCTGTAAGTTGAAGTCAGGGAAAGATATGATCAAGGATGATGCTACACTTTTAACCAAATCTTCAGAAAAACATCTCTTAAAAGATGAATGAGTACTCAAGGCAGAACTGAAACTATTTAACATCAATAACCATTTTAATAGGAATTTTAACTGAATAGTGTCCAGTTTTTTGATACAATTTTCCAGAAGACTGATGCAAATCCCAAAGAATTGAAAAGGAACTCTTTAGAAGTCTATCTTGCTTTACATAGTGCATGAGAGTAGACCAATAAACCCAGTTATATTTCAAATGAAATATAAAACAGAAAATAAGATGACATCCTCCAAAGACAACGTTCACAATGAGGAAATTATTGTGTTTGTATACTTGAGTAGATAAGTACATTCAAGGGTATAATATCAGCTTGATACTTCCTTACATACGTATTAATAGGAGCGAGGGGCACCCGTCACAGAGAGAATACCTGTAATTGTCTAAATTGTGTAATGCTAGGTTTATGGATTTCTGTATAATGAAAAATTTCAATCCATTAAGAACTCAGTTGGGAGTAACAAAAACACCAAAAAAATAAAAAGGGGTGCAAGGGGTTACACAGAATTTAATTTATTGTGAAGGTTAAAATATTTATTCAGTATAGTATCGTTTCAAATGGCATCACAAACACTGAGGATCTTTATTTACTTCCTATTCAGCCTAAAGTGTAGACTCCTCCAGAATATTTTCATGATAATGATAAATTGCTTAAAAAATCAACGTCTAGGTATAAATAACATTAGACTCCTCTGTGCCCTACCTAACGCCAAGATTCAAAACAGTTGGGAGTAACAAAAACATGGGTCAAACTTGTTAAAAAGGGGTGCACCCTGTATCAATGAACTTTAAATATTGAATTGTGAAGGTTAAAATATTTATTCAGTATAGTATCGTTTCAAATGGCATCACAAACACTGAGGATCTTTATTTACTTCCTATTCAGCCTAAAGTGTAGACTCCTCCAGAATATTTTCATGATAATGATAAATTGCTTAAAAAATCAACGTCTAGGTATAAATAACATTAGACTCCTCTGTGCCCTACCTAACGCCAAGATTAAAACAGAAGCAATGTCATGGGTCAAACTTGTTGCTGTAGACCCTTATCAATGCAAAATATTGACTTCAATTTTATTTACTGACAGGACAATACATTTTGTCTATACATGGAAACAAGTATCAATAAACTATTTGAGTCTTAATTATTACTACTCATAATACACCTTCTTTTTAATATACTTTCAAGACAAGTTTCCAAGTATTAGGATTAGCAAGAGACTTATCATTCATGAGGTTTCCTCCCCTCCCCTTCCCTACCCTCCTCTCCTCTTCCTTTCCCTACCATTTTCTGATTTCTCTGTGCTTTTTCCTCAAAAGCAAAAATTAAATAACCTTCTTGTATACAAAATAATTCCAGCTAGTCCCTAAAGATAATCAAGATGATTTTTATCAAAAATGTTTTCATGATCTGAATGATCCTTCAGCCATTCAAACCACCAGGTTTAAGTACAAGATAATGTATCATGAGTTAGTATAAATAAACCCCTTAATCAAAAGCTTCAATCAATACTTTGCAGGATGAAAAAACACATTCTAGATCTGAGACTGTGAAAGAAACATCAGGATAAACCTGAACCAAAGCAGTCTTGTACAGAAAGTGATGCATTGGCAAAAAAAAAAAAAAAAAAAAAGAGCATTTTACAGAATAAAGCTTAAGTCAAGACAATCAGAGATTCTGAGAGTTAGGGAAGGAAAGGCCACTTAAGATCTATTGACAATTGCCAGTGAAGGCAAACAGCATACGGGAAGGGTTTGCCAAAGGAATAAATGCAGATGACAGAAGTGGAGAGGAGACTGAGTTAATGAGGTTGTGTGACCTGTGAAGTGAGTGCAGGAGCATGCACTAGACTGTGCAGATTAACACTGATCAGGAAAAAAAGGAAGTTAAAAGTAATGTAATTCGAGGTACTCATTAACATATATTCAAGATGTCTACAGTGATGCAACCAGAAAGGGCTGTAGCTGAAGATGATATCTGAGATAGCCCAAAGGAAAAAGTTAATCAACCAAGGTGGCTTTCAAATTAAGGATGAGTAATGGGTTGAAACACTAATATTGTGGGCATTCAATGCACTCAGACACTCATGAACCAGAAATAATTTAAAATTTTCCTAAACAAGGAATAAATTTGGAAATACTAATGTAATTTTTAGGCAGTTTACTTAGGAGATCCTGTTTGAGATTTTAAAAGCTGTTAAAGACCATTGATTTCATTAAGGAAAAGAAAATAAAATTATCTATTTTACCAGTATCACTTGAAATTCTAATAGCAATTTTGTGCCAAAACCCATGGAATTTGGGAGACATAAAAATTAAATTTTGGTTGGTCTTGACAACCAGATACACCACTTTAACAACAAGGCAATGGCTATGTGCACATCTGCTGTGCTTAGGCAATTCAGTCCCCAGGTGTTCACAAATCCATTAGTTACTGTAGTGGTTTGAATCTTGTTTTTCCCCCAGAGGCTAGAGAAAAAAAAATGGTAGACCCCAAGGGGTGGAAACCCCTGGAAGTTTTGAAGTTTTGTCCAATGGGCGCTCCTGCAAAAAGTAAACATATCACAAGCACCAGAAGAGATGAGTTGTAGTTTGGTTGTTGGGAGAGGTGGCCATGTTGTAGAGCCACGAGGAAGGGGCTCTGAGCCCCTCGGGGCCTCTGGGGCCTCCCAGCCCCTGGCTGGGGGGGGGGACTGCAAAGACTTGGAACAGTGTTAGACTGGGCTAAGTGTTTGTGGTTAAGCTGGGAGGTGTTTCTCTCCACCTTGGGCAGCGGAGACAGAGCAGAAAGCAGAGACGCAGCGTCCATAGACTGGCAGAGAGCCAGGACAGATAAGAACTGAACCGAAGAAGCAACAGAGGCATGAAACACCAGAGAGAGAACTCCTGGAAGGAGAGCCGAGGAAAAGAGAGTCAACAGCTGAGTTCTACAGAGTTCTGGGGGTAAGAACTGTACCAGACCCCCCCAAACTCCTTTGAGACCTCCTGGAAGGAGAAAGATGATGGACTCTTGCTTGAAAGAGCCTTGAAGTGCGACATGCACTGCAGAAAGGAGCTAGAGAGCTCCGAGAGGAATGCAGAGGGGGTGACCTTGGCTCCCCCCTCGCACTGCTGCCAAGGTGGTAGCCTGACAGCAGGGCACAGAGGCCCTGCAAGGAGCTTGAATCTCCTGAAGATACCAGACTGTCATGAAGACCCCCTGTGTCTCATGATATGACCGTGGTGGAACGACCTTTGTCTGGGGTGAATGTAGTCCATGGAAGACCCCTTTGCCTGTGTCAAGGGGGCCGAGGGAACTTGGATACCTCCCTCGTGAGTGCTGGCAGAAATCCAGCTATCAGCTGCTGCATGCATGTGGAGAGGACAGATTGCTGCTGTAGAAGATCCTGCTGCTCTGAAGAAGGAATCTGTCCTTCTTTCCCTCCTGGACTTTTATTTGGAGGGGAGAAGAGACCTGCTCCATTGTAAATACTATATGTCATGGTAGAGATAGTTGTGATCGTGTGTATAATGTGTTATAATATTTATTTGTACAGTCATTGTAATATATTCCCTTTCCCCCATTCTGAGTCTGGCATGTTTTTGTCTGGAAAAACCCATCACACATTAGGTTGAGATGTGGGAGGGGGCTTAGACTAGGGAATTTGGATTTTGGGGCTATCTCAAACCATGACAGTTACTCATCTGCATAGACTAGAAGTGGACTGCTGTGTAGCACTATACCTGATGAGAAACTTGTTTAAACATGTCTTAAAATGGCTCTTTGTGGTCCCTTTGCAAACACGTGTTTCTTCTTCCCAACACCCCCCCACAGCAACTGTTATCTCCCATGCAGGAATGTCCTGGGAAAAGTGTCCCGAGGTGTCCTATTGGTCCTTTGTTTAACCCCTTCCTATTGGCTGTTGACCCTTTACCTGATGGTTTCTTCTGTGTGACCCTGAACTTGTGATTGGTTCCCCTTTGACCCTCCTAAAAGCCTTATAAACCCCTTCCCAACAATAAACTCCCTCTTGCCTCCTCTCCACACCCGGTGTGCTGTCTCTGTGCCTGCCATGGAGCCACGTGGGTGCTGGGGGGAGGGGAGGGCACCTCTCCCCTCCAGGCTCGGGGCCTGAAAAACCCTGTTTCTGGAGTCCCCCTTCCCCGTCCACCAAGACGTCGGAAATGGTTCCTCAGACGGAGAAGGAACTAGAGCTGGGCTCCCCCACGTCGTGGATGGGGAAAGGGAAACCCAGACTGCTGTATGATGGAGTGCCCTGAGAGGAGGCTGAAGTGCCACATGCCTTTACAATGAAGCAATGGTTTAACCAGTGCAGAAGCTCTACAGGTGGGAATTTTAGACTGACTTGAAGACTCCCTCAGGCAGCACCTGCAGTGCCAAGACTAAATCATATCATTTAATGTGTTGATTTAAATCCTGAAGAAGAAGTTGGACTTTCTGAGGACTCCAAAGAAGGTTACTACTGCAGAATTGACAAAATCCTACACAGGTAAGACCTTTATAAGTGGAAAATATTCTTCCAGAAGCAGACAAGGCCAAGACAAGTTTCTGTATATAATTTCAGTAGTTAGCATTTTTGTTTTTGGTTTAAGACAACTGCAATGGGACAGACTGTGCCTGACCTGGAGTGCTGTATAGGAGCATTAAATCAGCTGGTTAGAGAACCTGAGAACTGAGCTGAACAGCAGTGTAGAGAATCTCACCCAATCCAGATGAAGACATCATTTGAAGGACCTTTGTAAGAGAAACTTCTTTCACCTTCTAGACAGCAACTGAACATTTACCTCAGAGTATTCTATTTCCTGTATAAGCATTACCCTATTGCAAGATCTCAAAAATTCAGGATTTTTTAACAAGTTTTCTGTATTTGGACAGCAAATTCTAAATAAAAGGAAGTAAAAGTAGTATGATACTTCTGAGTATAACAAACAGTATGGTTGAAAAAGACAGATTGCTCCACCCTTCAAGTCCAAAGCAAATTGGAATTATCACCTTTGAGATCCTGTTCCATTTTTCTCTCCTAAAAGTGAAGGATTGATATTCCAGCTTTTGTAACTGATTTTTTTAGAATTACTATTTGAGGTAATAATCAGTTGAAACCTTTGCATGTGTAAGTATCATTACTGCTGTTATTGTTAATGTGTAAAACCAAATATTGTAATGACAAAAACAGTGTGTCATAAGGTATTTGTGAATGAATTTGCTATTGGCAACACTGGGTATTTTAGACTCTAACTTAATTCACTTAAAGGTTTTTAATCTACATTGCATGAGTCAGTGGAATATTCACAGTGTATGTATCAATGTTTTGTAGCTTAGTTTTTAAAATATGTTTCCCTAAATCATTCCAGTGCACTTATTCTGTGATGATAACTATTTTCTTTGAAAGAGCTAGGACTTTGAAGAGGAGATGATGCTAATAATTCTGATAAAAATCCTTTTCGATCTCTGGAGCTGTAGAAGATCCTCAGGCAAATATTCTTACCGCTACAGTATCATGGTAAATTGTTTAACAAGAACAGATAAGATCTACATAAGACACCTGGATGTAGTAAACTATCCTCAGGGCAGGAAAAGAGTGAGAATAATGATTTGTGTTTCTCTGTTGTCATTAAAGAGTAGGGAGATCAACACGTTCAGTGGTTTGAAGAATCTCCCTGTCAGTGGCATCCCATGTCGATAGGAAGTGGCTAGTACAGTCCTTCCTATGCACTATTCGAGCTATGCCCTTGAGATATTACTTTATCCTTAGTTTGAACCTAAATTTTCATAGGCATTGAAATGGCAAACATTGCTTCAAATCCTAGAAACCATTAATTTAAGCTGTAGACCTGCAAAAGTTTCCAAGGGCAGAACACTGCTTTACCAACAGAATATGAATAGTACCTTTTGTCACACCACGGTATACCACTTTCTTGTGTTTTGTTTTGTCAGGTGTATTTTCCCCCATGGATTAATAAAATGCAGTTGAATTGAATTTTAAAATACATTTGTACCCTATGTAATACTGAGCTGTTCAGTCTTATGGATGTCCCATCAACGACTTCTGCCATTAAAAAACATAAAATGTGTTAGTGTCTTTATTAGGCAAAGCCAGTTTGACAAACTGATTTCAATGATTTGAATATAAATAGGAATTCCAAAGTTTCTACAAATATTTAACAATGTATTTGAAAGGAAGAATGTGATGGAAGTACTTTCTTATACTGAATTTAAGGGTAAAGATAACTTTTATTATGTTCTGCAATTTGACAATACTGTTAGTAATAATCTCATAGTTCATTTCTTAAACAATCCAGTCTGTGTAGAAAAGCAATAAAGTTTCCAATTTTGTAAACGTAGATGAGTTACAAAAATACATATGAAATTGAGTTTGGTTCATCCTTGCTTTTCATCTTGAGGATACCTAGAATGAGAGCTTTCTAAGCGCAGTTATTTCTGGCACTATTCAAGAAACTACCAGAAGCAGTTGACATCATGATCAAGGAATATAAACTCTTTCTTTGCCAGTACTCCTCTCCCAAAGTTCCTATCTTAATCATTCCTCTTCTCCCTCTACTAATTTATGAGGTTAGGGAGAGACATTTGAATAAACTTTAATATGTTTTATTTTACCACGAAAGGACTCAGCTAAAAATGTGATTTGACATTTTACCTTAAAAGAAAGCGTGCAAAAAAATATCATATTAGTGGAGATATAGCTGTGCTTGATTTTCATCCAAGTTAGTAAAGATCTTGAAATTCTAATATTTTCAGGCAAAAGTGAAAAATATTTTCATTTTCCAAATGAAATTAAATGGGAATATTTTTGTTTGACTATAATTAAATCTTTTTGTCTCAAAACAAGATTTTTAAAAACTTTTTTGTTTATAATTTTAGCAAATTTCAATTTAAGAAGATTTGTAAATGAAGCAGTAGTTCAAAATGAAAAACAGAAATGTTGAGAAAATATTGAAATAGACATTTAAACTGCTTTCTTCTCTGATTTTACTTTGTTACGGTAGAAATAGCATGATTTCACAAGTTTTTAATAATCTCATCTATATATTTAGTGATAGAGTTAAAAATTCTACGTGGAAAATACTGTAGTTTTCACTACTTAATAGATTAAAAATATATCTCCTTAATGCCATATTAGAAAGTGATTTCTTAGAATCAAGCAAGAGATTTAGCAAACACATCTCATATTTAAACAATCTAAAAAACATTTAGGCAGTAAAATCATTTTACTACTAGATCAGCATGGCTTGTCCTTAAGCATATAGGCATTCTGATTGTTTGCTATCTACACAAAGCATTAGTTGAGTACTCATACCATCTAAATAACTAGATTAATAACCATTAATTAAAGTATTACTTATTTTACACACATACTATACACTTTTTTTCAAAAATACTTATTACTAGTTTTAGTACTATTATTAATTTAATGATATATCCATCAGCACAGATAAAATCTATTCCATTCTATTTCTATTTTTATATCACTTTCATAGCTGTAATAATGAGCAGCTTTTGGTGATGTATAAAGTATCATTAGTAATATTTTTCCTGAGTTTTATTCTTTCTCTTTCTAGATAATGATTATTGTAATATAAGATTTTTTTATAGAATGAAATGCAAGATATCCTTGACTAACAATGCATCAAATGACCATTTAACTGTTTAAGTCCCATAGATCTTTGAATCTTCGACTTGTAGCAAGTATTGGGATGTCAGCTATCGTTATGAGTATTTGTCTTATCATTGCAAAATTAATTTATCTCCTTTCCTTGTAGAGTAGCCACAATAGTAGCTTTTATCAAAGCTCTTGTTGAGTTGGAAAAGAGGTGTCTTAGTAAGAACTGCTAACAACCTATTATAAATAACCCAGCGGGTCATGCAAAGAGTTCTTTATGAGCCCCGACTAAAGACACTCTAAACCTGGCAAGAAAACATATCACATATATACTAGCTGTAAGGTTGTTGATCCATTTCTGTAGTTATTGTTTCTTTTGTGTCCACGCTTCAATTTTTATACATTTAAAAAAAAAACAAAAGAGAAAAATAATTAAAAGTTTGAGATCAAATTGACACCCCGTAATTGAAAGTGTACAAATGAAACAGGAAAACACACAAATATCTCAGTGTTGTAAAATTACCTTAAAACAGCAATAATATTTAAATGTAGATGTAATTAATAAACATCACAAAAAGCAAATAAAATTCTGTGTATTGATTGACTTTTTTTGAGAAAGGTAAACTTAATATCAAGAAGTTAGAAGCATACTGCACCTTTTAGAAAACTTAACATATTTCTTATCTCCTAGAGAAAGAGCAGAACAGGCTTCTATGAAGAATTATGGAATCTATAATTAATTTAATTCATTTTGCAAACGAGATTACATCCCAGCTTCACCCTCTTGTTCTTCCTCCACCCCCCAACATTTAGTACTTTGTAATTACTATGAATAGAATTTATAAAAGGATTTAATTGCTTATCTCCTTTTGAAATCACACCCTTGCCATCAGTCTGTAAAACACAAGCAGCAGGCCTAGCTACATCTTCAGGCATGATCATATACAAGGGTGGAGGTGAATGAATGGAAACATCTTCTGTATAAGCTGAGGAGATACCTGCTTCAAAGGTATCTCTCAACACCAGTACCAGCTTTCCAGGACTTCCTGAGTACCTGTCAGATAGTCCTACTCACTGGTATGTTTTGTCACAAATGTAACTGCAGCAAAATCTGTTTTATACTTGGATAGTGTCAACATGTAGCCTTTTCTATTACCTTTTTTTTTTTTTTTTAAATCACATTAGTTGTTTTTAAGTGATGTTTCAGTAAGGCATTGTAAATGCTTGAATTGGGTGGTGAAGTAGAGTAAGGCAAGATCTTGGAAAGATGCTGGCTATTCACAGAACAAAAATTCTAGAATTCAAATGTTACTTTTGGCAGTTTTTCACCTTTTTCTTTTTTTTGTCTAGTCTGTATATTCCTGAGGAAAAATCATATTTCACTGTTTGTGTTGATGTACTGTTTAGTTCATACTCATCTCACCTTATTAACCTTGTAGTAACCATGTACCTCTGTATTAAACCCTTACCTTTATATTCCCCTGCGTATAGCCCTGTGCTAATCCATCTCATTGTCTTTACCCATTTTATTTACCAATCAAATAGAAGTACCAGCATGTGAGCACAACAGTGCATTTGGTTCAACAGCAGTGCTACTACGGAAGAAGGTAGCATTTGAAAATGCTAATAAGATCATGCTGGCATCCTCCCTGAACTGCACTGAAGCATGAAGCAGTAAAGTCTGAAGCTCAGAAAGCCTTCAGTGGTATGACAGCATTACTAGTGGCAGAAATATCAGAAGTACAGGCAGTAGGTCAGATGTGAGTTTAGTAAATCCTGATGCTCAGAGCAGAAAGCTGCCCTGGGTGATGCCATTTCCTCTGGAGATACAACTCATGTCTTCTGCAAAGGGACAGGTTAGTGGTAAGGTGGAGCAGTCAGGCAGTTTTCTCATATAAAGAGGAAGTAGAAACAGTATCAAACCCCAAAATGAGAATGTAGATATCACTAAAGTTAGCTTATTCAATTGGATTGAAGAAAATTCCTATGCATTCCTTTCATAAAAATAGTTAAATGGTTTAGCTCAAATACCTGGAATAGCTTAAATGACACTAGAAATACATGGTTTTAAAGGACATCAATTCACCAATTTTTTTACAGAGCTATAGAAAATAAATCAGCCAGAATGCAATAAATAACTGTATTGGATTCCTGACATATAAAGAACTAGAGACAGGCTTTTGTCTGAATTGACAAGTGGCTTTTGGTTTTGTAAACACAACTTCACTCTTTCTAATAAATGTGTCTAAAAATCTTGTTATGTCTGAAAATCATACCACTCAGTCTAATCCCCTCTGAAATTTGGGAAGAAATCCCCTGCTTCAAAATTACCAGCATGAAAGTTTTAAGTGCTTGATATTATTTAAATGCACAATGAATTGAAGATACAACTATTTTCAGATGCAGATTAGTGATTACTATGAAAAAAATTGCTGTAAAATGAGATATTATGACTGTTATTATTTTTGTTCTTAACAACAATAACATCACATTTTCCAACTCTTCACTCAGTTTTTATGATCATGATTGTTGTTCCCAGTGTGGCTACTCCTGAAGAGCAAATCTTTCATCAAATGTTTGTCTCTCTTTGTACATTCAAAGTCTGATTTCTTTAGCTCTTTCAAGATCACATTGAATTGTTTACAAAGACTTCTCATAGCAAAGTCCAAACCTGGCTACGTATTTTGTTTAGGACGAATGGATCTGGAGACGTGGATCAGGAGGACCTGCCAAGGGCTCTCTCTAAAGGAGAAAACAGCTAAGATAGTAAGTACAAGATGATGATCTCAGAAATTTCTTCTTTAAAAACAAAACAAAACAAAACAAAACAAAACAAAGGAGTCAACTACACTCATGTACATGTCTTTCCTTTGGCATGAGGTAGTGTTTAGAGTAAATAGGAAGAAACATACTTTTATTAAATTACAATTAAGAGAGTTCCTCCAGACACCTGGGCAGATGCTTGCCAAGCTGTAACTTCATGGTATGTTGGTGCTGATGCCCCATCCCTGGAAATGTTTAAGGTCAGGTTGGATGGAGCTCTAATTAACCTGGTCTAGCGAAAGGTGTCCCTGTTCATGGCTGGGGTGTTGGAACTCGATGGTCTTAAAGATCCGTTCCAACCCAGGCCATTCTATGATTCTGTGATTATAGTGGTTGTTAGCTCTCACTCTTAAAATTCCAATTTGCAAAGGTGCTGAAGAAATGTTTGATTAACATGGTGTTTAACTTTCAAAAAATGTGTCTTTCTTTCAGTGGACTTGGAGCTATTTGTGCAAAGACAAAGTAAAGGAGACACAAAGGTACACTCAGAAATTATGTTGATAATTTTATAATTCTGAAAGTATTGAATGCCAAAGGTAAAGCACTGAATATTGGTTTTGATTACTTGAAAAAATGCCTTTGGAGGAAAGAAAATTCATGCATGACTTGACAATAGTTTTGCACACTGCATTAGGTTTTAGTGTACTTATGCTATGTACTATATATGGGTCAGAATCTGTCTGACTATCTTCTGGGTGCCAAGATTGTACAACAAAAATGTACAGTTTCTCTTTGAAACCCGGACAGGAAACAGAAGAAACTGAAATTAGGTAAAAGAGTAACTCTCACTTTCCCATCCTGTTACCTTCATTACAGTGTAAAGAGTACAGGTATGGGTATTACAGGGAGGTCAGTGCTTTCTGTATGTAGAAAATATCAAATTATGAGTACTGCTTTGTTTGTCCCATCATTTTTTACTTATTTACTTGAACACACATTAATGTATATTTGATGAAGATATGTACAGGCCACACAATTGTGTCTCACCAGAGAAGACAACTTTTCTCAATTAAATCTGTCACATCTCAGCTTTTTTTTGTACAAACCAGATCTGTGTGTAAACTTTAGCAAAGTATATAAACATTGTTGCATTTTCCACCCATTTTCCATAGGGATATGAAATGCGAACAACAGTGTTGTGCAGGGCAAGAGTCAAGGCACTGCTGATGAGGGAGTGTATCAAAAACCCCACCCCAACCAATTGAAACAATCAAATAAGAAAACAAACAACAACAACAGAAAAAAACAACCCACAGGAAGAAGCAAAGGTAGTCACTTCTTTTCATCTTATAAATTAGGTTCAACTTTAGGGCAAAAGGAGTAGCATAGCAAATTGTGAAACACTTCAGTTTTTCAGCTTTGTTCTGTTCAAAGGTTTCCTTAATCCCATTTGAGGAAAAAGGTATTTTTTTTACTTGAAACTTCAAAGATACAATTTCTTTGTAAGAATCAACTTATTATTTATAACCAAACAGAAGTTACTTTTATCCTGATCCTCTCATAAATTATGTTTCTTTTTAATTTACTCATCTATTACTATTCCTGTGCTACTTTTCTTGAGTTTGCTCAAGTTTGAGCTGTAAAAAAGTGTCCAATCAAGATTCTCTTTTTCTTCCAGACGGCTAGTCCACTAATCTTCTACCACACATCACCCATTACTCTTATGAGAAATTCCACTTAGCCAGTGTCATCCCTGTCATCTTTTAAGCAGTACAAACTCTCTTGATGCTTGGGTCCACTCCTTCTTCTTGCTTTCTTTCTTTTTCTTTCTTTCTTTCTTTTTCTTTGGTTTTCTTTCTTTCTTTTCTTTCTTTTCTTTCTTTTCTTTTTTTCCTCCTGAACATGGACTAAAATTGAATATTGACTGAGATTTATTAGATGTACCTATATTTATTTGATTTCATTAACTCCTGCATCAAACTCAGTGTGTCTTTCTGTGTCAAGAAACATTTCTTTTTTTGGTCTATTAGCCATATTTCTCTCATATTAAGAAATCATTTACATTTCATATGCTTCAGATTGGACAATATTCTTTAGTTTGCTTTAGCAAAGCTAAGTGTAGAACTCCAATTAGAAATTTATTCCAAATCATTATTTGGACTTCTTTTAGCCTTTCTTTTCAGCCAAAAGAAAAAAATAATAATATATCAAAAATTTGGTTCAATAAAACAACAGCAGGAAAATTAGAGGAGGGGAAGATAATAGTTTTAGGTTTTTAAAGGCTTCAATACATCGGCAGAATTATTTTGAGAACGATCATGACCACACACATGATAATTAAAGAAAAATAACTTTACAATATGTAAAAATTTGTAAGTCATTCAAGAACTGATGCTTTCACTGCATCTTTGATTTAAAAATAGAGATTTTTTTTTTATGTTCAAAGTGTATTGTCATTTGTACAAATTATTAGATTTCTATCTCTCACTAAGAGTTTGGAGGAGACTGGGTTTCTTCTGTTTGTTTTTTTGTGTTTGGGTTTTGTGTGTCGGTTTTGTTTTCTTTTCCCTGAAACATGTAATGTTCTTGCAAGCCTATTCCTTGTGGAAAATGGAGGGAGAGGATAGAGGATAAAAGAGGGGGAAAAAATGCAGCTAAGCAATAGGGGGGTTGAGCAATTACTGTAACTACTGTAGCATGTTATCCTATTACTGCTAAGTACAGAAGTTACTGAGCTTTTCCTTCCAAAATGTCATGTCAGACAAGACCTGGATTACAGCTGAATTTTTTTAATCTTCGGAATAGAGAAGTCCAACATTTTTATAATAGAATGTGAGCAGTGATACTCTATTGTCAATGACAATGCTACAGCTTTTCAGTTAACTCTGGCAGTAGCTGCATTTTCTATCTGACATTTGGTGTAGTGAGTTATTTAAACTTCATTTTCAAGACATTATTATTAACAATATGTTTCTTTGAGATCATATCCTAAACATTGCTCATAATCAATGTACATTGTTTAAGATGGGGTTATAAATCTATTTGTAACCTGTATTGATGCCTTATTTGATGTTTTGCAGAACTTCTTAATTCATCATCATCATCAGTGCTAGGCTTCACAAACGAAGACTTGGGGAGGGCTCTACCCATGATTGTTACAAGCGTGCTGGTGGCTAAAAAGGCCAATACGGGATAGGTACGTCCAGTTGCAGAAGGCGCAGCAGAAGGGCTCCTTAGGTGGTATATTTGGCAAGACACGATTCTTTCTGCATTTCTCAAAAGCATCAGCAGCGTTAAAGAGAGTGTGTCTCCAGACCTCCCAATTGGAGGCCAGAGTAGACCAGTTATGTTGATCAATATGACCAAGGCTGAGATGTTGTTTCAGGAGTCCTTTTATCTTCTCTTTGGGGTTCCTCTCATGCGGCAGCTGTTGGCAAGTTCACCATAAAGCAGGATCTTAGGGAGGTGATGGTCCTTCCCAGGTGACATGTCCTGCCCAACACAACTGTGACCTCAATACTTGTGACTACTGCTTGTTCTAGAACAGATGTATTAGTCATGCAAACTGACCAGTGGATGTTTAGGATTGTACGGAGGCAGCGTTGATAGAAGTCTTCTAGGAGTCGCAGGTGGTGGCGGTAGATGACCCATGATTCGGATCCGTATAAGAGAGTGGACAGCACTATGGCTCTGTAAACACTGATCTTTGTACTTTTCTTCAAGTATTTATTTCTCCAAACTCTTTTATGGAGTCTTCCGAAGGCACTATATGCCTTTGCTAACCTGTTGTCTATCTCTCTGTCAATCTTACCATCCGAGGAGATGAGGTTACCTAGGTAATTAAACTACTGGACTGATTTGAACTCTGATTGGCCAATGGTGATATGGGGATGATGGAAGACTTCCTGAGGTGCTGGTTGATAGAGAACTTCTGTCTTCTTTAAGCTGACTTCCAACCCAAAAAGCTGAGCAAAATACTTCTTTTTCTGAGCAAAAATACTTCTTATTATCTGGTAATTCAGAAGGTATATCTGTATGTGATAAGGCTTCTCATCTTGAGGGGAGGGAGGGAAAGAAAAAAATAAAAAAAGAAAGAAGAATTGAACAATTAAAAATACTTCTTTAGTTTTGTTGTGATGATCCTAATCATCAATATATATTTTTCTTCCTGTTTATACTTTCTCTCAGAGTCATTTCAATTTGATTTGGTAAATCTTTGTCAGATGTCATCAATAACAGACAATACAATTGGTCCCACTGTGTCTAATTGTTACCAAGCACAGCATGTAAATAGAGAGAACATAAACATACAGTTTCAAATTTAGCCAACATGCTAGAGCTAATGGTTTTGCTACAAAGACCTGCTGATCTTTGTCCATCAATGTCTTGATTTTCTGTTTACTTCGACAGGCTGCAAAATTCTTGCCATCCAATATTGAAACTCCCATTAGATGACACTGTGGATGATTCATAGTAAATACAGAACTACTAATAAGCCCCGCAGTGCTTTGGTTTTCATCTCTAGTACTGGTCATATTTAGCTTTGATCATCTCACTCCATGAGAATCAGCATGGCCAAGTCAGATATGGCAATGCACTTTCTGAGCCCTTTCTAATAATTAATGGTGTGAAACAAGGCTGCGTTCTCACACCAACTCTATTCACAGTCTTTCTCAGCATGATGCTCCAAAGGGCCACAGCAGACCTCAATGATCAGGACGGTATCTACATTCGATATCGTACTGATGGAAGCCTTTTCAACCTAAGGCGACTGAAGGCCCACACAAAGACCTTAAACCATCTTGTCCGGGAGTTGCTTTATGCTGATGACGCCGCCCTTGTCGCCCACACAGAAGCAGCTCTGCAGCGTTTAACATCCTGCTTTGCAGACACTGCTGAGTTCTTTGGGCTGGAAGTCAGTTTAAAGAAGACAGAAGTTTTCTATCAACTGGCACCTCAGGAAGTCTTCCATCATCCCCATATCACCATCGGTCAATCAGAGCTCAAATCAGTCCAGCAGTTTAATTACCTAGGTAGCCTCATCTCCTCAGATGGTAAGATTGACAGAGAGATAGACAACAGGTTAGCAAAGGCATATAGTGCCTTCAGAAAGCTTCATAAAAGAGTCTAGCCTTGAGTAGAATTGGTGGTATCCACTTGGAAATAAGAATGTACATCTTAGGTTTTTTTCTCATTTGTACAGTGATTGATCTGGATTCCACCTGATAACTTAGAAACGGTTCATCTCTTTATTTCTTTATGGGTGTTTTCTTGTCCTCAACATATGCATGCCTAATTTATCTAAGTGTGACATATGGCTTTCCAGAATGCTCATTTTGTCTGGAAACTTACGTGTTGTAGACAGATTTGGAAATCCTGCTCTGCTCTTTCTTCTACTGTGTCATTGAGTGATTGTGTGCTGTATAATTTGACAACCCCTTCTATCAGCTCATCAGCATAACCTGCAACATGCATAATAATTACAGCTTCATTTCAGGAAATACATGAGAAAGGGTCAGAAATGTGTCAATCTGTCTAACTCCTTCTTCCACCACATCTGTTCTACTTAGTAGTTGAACAGAGTAAGACTGCCTTATAAAATAATAATGTATTTTTAAAGCTGGACTAATCTTTTGGCTGTCACACTGCTCATTCATCATTATTCTATAATGCATTTTTCTGAGGATTTCATTATAAAATCTGATATTTTAATAATAACAATAATATATGAAAATCTTGATCATACCATCGCACACACAGCCCCATACTCCGCCAAGGCTGGAATCATGCCGATACAGGTAAGAAGTTCTGTGTCAAAGTTCCATGTAAAATTTAGTATTATTTTGAGGGCCACGGTTAATGTTAACATTAATGTTAACATTCCTGTCATAAATGCTTTGCAGGTTTTTGAAGTGTGTTATAGACATCTACTACGTTATAAACATATCAGGAAGTGTATATATGTAAGTGGGTGAAAAACATAATAATTTTATTTTCTTTCTGCAATATATAACAACTGATTTTATGAAATGTCTCTAGCAAATTTATTAACATCTTTTTGAATGTGACTTTTAGATAAATTATTCCACTTAAAAGCTTTATGTATACACAAATTTTATTATTGCTATTTTATCAGTGCTAATTAAAACATATTTTCAATGTAATCCAGTAAACCATTTTTTGTCATTAGACTTCATTCTTCTCTTTAAATATACAATAGGTAGACATGAACATTCACCATATGCATTGTGTAGTTTTTATTAGAATATTACATGTTATTGCTAAAATTGATGCAAAAATTAATTTTGATTCTGTTTTCTGATAAGCATCAGGAAATTCTCAAGAAAATATTATGTGTAATAATTCTTTATTTCTCTATTTAAACTTTCAAATTCCATTGATTTTTTTTTTTTAGCTAAAGATCAAAGATGACTTGCAGAAGCAGGAACATAAAGTTGTAATTCATGCCCATAAACAAGCATATGCAAATACTCCTCAGAAATTGTCAGAGCCTGCAGCTTGTAGAGAGAGGAACTTCTTAGCATACTTGAAATTAGAGCCCTTTAAAACTACAGGGAAAACTATCTTTCTCACAATAAAGCTGCAGAAAGGAAAGCTGACATTGCAATAGACTTGTCAGAGCTATTTTGTTACAGGTGATCTGTTTTCCATCTGATGAGAAAGCAAACATCAAGGACATCGTCCTACTTGGCATTTTTGTCAGAGGTTCCAGAGAAAAAAGTAGTTTTAAAGAAAAGCAAGCTTCTTTTTGAGGTTTTGATTTACACTGAGCAACGAAAATGTTAAATGTTAAAGTGAGAGGGATGATGAAAAACTGTCTTCAATAGATTTGATTTTGTGTGAGTCCCCCTGGTAGAAAAAGAACCACTGATGTATTTCTCTTTTTCAGTGAGGGAAAAAAAAAAGAAGAGCTACAGAAAAGTTATTTAACAAACTATGTGCTAACATTTTAATACAATTAAAATATATTGACATGCCATATCAAAAGAGTGTTAAACAGTGAGCCTTGTATAGATATAAACCACACCCTTGGTGACCAAATTCTGAGTTCCTTAAATTCATACAAGCAATCATATTGGAAATAATTTCAGAATCAAATTCTAGTCTCTATTTTTCTTTCCCCTTTTTTTTTTTTTGCTTGGGGGAGGGTGCAGGGGTTACTATTTCACATCAGCAACATGGATCAGGAGATGGTGCCATATTTTGTTATTCAAATGTTGTTGAGTCGAAAGCATGGAGATAAGATCTGTGAATCGTAACATGGAGAATTTGATATCTGAGAATCTATTGATATTCTTCAGAACAAAAAAAATTACAGGGTAATGTCTGATTGAAAAAGAACTGCTTTTCTCTCCTCCTCTTACTTGAATATATATAGATATATAGTGTAGTTCTTCTGACAAGTGTCTGAGAAACTCAAAATATGTCTATGTAAATGTGGATATACATATGTAAATGTATGTGTATGTTTGGATATGTATGGTCATAATTTTAAATCTGGAGACAAGTTTTGTTCTCCAGTGGCCACACAATTTTATTGGTTGCCTTTTTTTCCATCATAACAATTTTAGAGAATATTAAGTTTTTGGTGCAGTTGAGGAGTTGAGGAGAGGGAGTCGTGGTAGTTTATGACAAGGATGACATCAAGTTATTTTTTAATTACTCTACAGTTTTGGTTTTTGGGTTTTTTTTTTTTAGATCACTTTTGGTATTGCTGTGCAATAAACCCAGTGGGTATCTCTGGGTGTTTTGTTCCTTTTTTGAAGTTAAACATATTAGTTAGATTCTCCTGTACCCTTTTCTCTAAGTCCTCACTCTTAGACAAATAATTAGGTCAAAATTTCATTACACTCAGAAAATCAGACTGAATTTTCTTTGTTTCATGCAGTATTTTTATTTTTCATCTAATTCTACAATAAGCACCAATATCCTTCTAACACATGAGTTTGTCAGCTAGCAAAAAAATATTTAGCTGTATGACTTGAAATAAGTAAAGTATGTTGATTTAATTTCATCATATCTGATATTTTGTTACATTTAAACAATATTTAATTTCTTCTTGAGTTATAGGGTGCAATTTTCATCCTTTTAAGACAGCAAGGATTTTTGGAGTCAGTAATAGTGGTGCTGTAAATTAGACTAATGACAGTAATTGTACTCTATTTTGATTCACTGATAAGATTTTAAGGAATAAATAATAAACTCTTAGCTCATACACAGAGTAAACAATAAACTCTTAGCTCATATACAGAGTGTGTTTGCTATTGCTTGTAACAGGATTTTTCATGTAACAGGTGGACCTGTCTTCTTTTCTAGGAATATCAAGTCCACAGATGAGGAGTGCCACTCAGAAGCAAACTTTAAAGTGGAGAGTTACATACTAGTAAGTGCCTCGATGTTCTCCATTTTTAATTCATGTTTTTATTGCAGAAAAGCATGAAGTAGCTAATTAACAACTCATAGACTTTTAGACTTTAAAACATGTTTGTGTTGATCAGGCATAACAAACCCTTCACAATTCATTGTAACAATTAACTATCATGTTTATATGGGTTGTAGATCAAATTCTTCTTGCTTCTTAACAAATTCACATTCATTTTGACAATCAAAAAATGGATAGTTAAATATTCATCTTTATGATAAAAATGTATAAAAGTCTTAAGGGCAAAAATTAAGGGAAAATTGGTAGTTGAGACTTAGTCAGCTTTGTTTAAGCCTTGATGTACACCTCAAAAGATTCTGTACTACTCCAGAGTAGACTTAATCAGAAAATTAACATTCTGGTAAGTCCTCATGCTCCAAGCAGAAAAAAACTAAACAGTGTCTTGCTTTGCCAATGTGCTGGTTCGTAAGTGCTTTTATAGCACTTTCCTGTTCTGCTCTTGGTGGCTGAGTAGTATTCTTTGCTTCTTCAAAGCACTAAAAACTATCGCCAACTAGGTCAAATTTAAAATAATAAAAAAACCACCTTACACTTCCACAGTCTCCTCAGATTAAAAGGAGTCTTCTTGATTTAAACAAATTTGTAGCTCTCACTCAGCATATATGTTAAAAATGCCCCCACAAATTTCAGCAAGGACTCACTCAAATACAATCAAATTCATTGCATTTGAGCAGAATTTTGTGGGCTACTCTTTTGCTGTTTGCACATACCTACTTATCAAATATTTGAACACACTTCTGTGAAATACTTTCTCCATGATGAAGTTAAAGCCAAATTTTGATCATCTAATTTGATAAGGAAATATGAATAATTTTTTTTCATGGTAGCTTTAATGATTTGATAACAGGTAAGTATGTCCAATACCTCCCACTGCTTTCATTCTTTGTACAGTGATATGATTTATTGTTGTTACTCAATAATATACTTAAGGTACTTTTATTAAGCTTTTCAGAAAAACGTTCCTTAAATATATAATATGACTTTGCAAGTGTGTAGTCCTATGTCTCATCTAAGCCTCTGTTTCTCCCACCATGTTTTTTTCCCCTCTAATCATAGATGGTAGTGTAGACATGAATAGTCATCTTCCTGTGATCAGTACTTTACATGATTCTAACTAAGGAGAGCATGCACATCAAAGGGTTACATTACAAGACAGTATAAGATTATACGGAATAATCAGGAGTTTATTTTACAGAAGAGCCCTAAATATGTCTTTAGGCATGTAAGAGATTTTCCAAAGCACTGAAGCAGATTATGTATCTAACTCCCATTAACTTTAAGATAGCCAGATGTCTTTGGGAGCTGTGAAACAGAAAATATGATAAAACAGATGATGTTTGAATTACCAGAACAGAGTGATACCTCTAATATTATATATAAGAACTGATGTGTTTAGTTTGTGGACAGTGAAAGTTGGTTGATCAGAAGTGAAAGATCTATGGAAAGATGGAATAATTTAAAAGAGAATTAATGAGATCTGTGCATGTAAAGTATGAATCAAATTCCTAATGCTATTATGAATACGCTGTGATGAGTACCATAGCCATTCCACAAAGTCAGGATACAGTTCTTCAAGACTTTCACTTTTATCAGGTGTAATTTACTTCATTAAATTTTATAAACAATGATAATAGAGAAAATTAAATCAAAAACAGGAACAAAAGCTTATCACAGGTAACACAATGACAGTTTCATTTACTGTAGTGATACTAGCTTAAAACTAAGAACAAAATGCTACCACAAAAGAAAGGACTTGGTAAATTTTGTGTGCACTATTTTATGGTCTACTAATTTCTTTATGCTGTAGAAATCACACAAGTAACATCTAAATAAAACAGGTCTATCAGACAGAATTTTTATTGGTGTTGTTTTCAGTGCAATTCACAAAATTGGGCTCTTGGTTCCCAAATAGTGTCCACATGAGACCATGCTCAAAGATTTTTCTTTTGCTTAAAAACTTTCTTCAATTTCTTGCACAACTTCAATGAACAGTGAGTCAGACACTGGAAATTTTTCCACTCTGGGATTTTTATCAGATTGTAAAACTACCCATTATATTTGGCATAATCAATGGGATTTTAAAAATGCAGTACTATTTTTAAACAGAAATTATCAGTTTTAAAAATTTTAAATAAGAGATCACTGGGATGACTGGGAACACTACAGATTACTATCTGACATCCCACGGAGTCTGTCACCTCCTTCTTTTCCTTACCAGTGGTAGCAATTCCATATGTTTCTTTCTGAGCAATTTTTTCTCTCAGTGTCAAGGCCCATACTCATGTGATGTTCATAAATAATATGTTTAATATGTTTCTCTGTGTTTTTTCACCAAAGAAGGTCTCTCTTTCTCTCTCTCTATATATATATACTTATATATATAAATCTGGTTTAATACTAATTCAATTTTTTCCCTATTACAAAAGTATTTTTAAAAGCAGGTAAACAAAAACAGTCAAGGCTTTCATGGTAAAAAACTCAGTTAATGAGATATGTGAAACAACTTCATTTCCTGTGTACTAACTCCCTGGTCTACAAATTACAACTTCCTTCTGTCCAATACATCTGTTATTCTTGCAAAAATAAGATATTAAATAAACACTTAGAGCATAGAAACAAGTGAGAAATTACCTAAATTCAGAGTTTTTCCAACAGAAATTGCTCCATTTGGCTTGAAACCACAGCCTCTTTTCACAATAGTAGGTCTCACTTGTAAGAAACCTTCAAAAATGTAGCTTTCAAGTAAGACATGAAAACCACAAGTTCATCCCCACTTCCCCCATAAACATGTTCACATCCACACTGCTAATGAGCCACATCTCTGATGAATTTGCCTTAACTTCCTGACTACTGATGTTGAGTGAATACCTGGGGATACACAGAAGTCTGGAGGTATTCTCCTCTTAGTTATAGCTCTTTCGTGACATATAGGTTAATAGAGAATCTACACGTTCCACGTTTAAGGAAAATGTTCTACCTTCAGACCGAAGAATAATATAATACTTTGTTTTTCCCTCGAAATAAGTGATTTTGCAGACAAATCAATAAGGTTTAGTTACAGTATCTCAGAAAACAGTATTCCTGTTTTATGCTGTCACTATTTCCTCTAAATAATATTTAGCTGTGAAGTCTGGACATACTCAGTAACTGCTTGGACAAAGATCCTTAAAGCGAAGAAAGGTTTCAGAGAGCTACCTTGAAAATAAGCTATCATAGCTCCAGGTTTTCCTTTGCTTGACTTCCCCACCCACACACACATCTCTAGAAACAGTAGGAATCTATTATTCATCTGGGATTTCATTAAATCTTATCGAGCTAAAAAAATTTGGAAATCTTGTACAAAGGGCTGTGGCATCTACACAGATTATCTGTACAGCTCAAGTGCATGAGGAGTAATATATCTCATGCTTTTGAAGTAACATTTATGAATTTAGTGTATTTGAGCACAATAGAGAAAATATAGTTCCTGTAACACTCTGCAGTGATGCAGAAAATTTCCTTTGTGCAAAAAGACAAAGTAGACCAACATATGGTACACAGGTGAAGGACTCTGAGGTTAGTTCAGTTGGTCAGAGCATGGTGCTAACATCAGCATGCGTGTCTGGGCCATTCATTTAAGAGTTGCATTTGATGATCTTTGTGGGTCCCTTCCAACTTAGAAAATTCTGTGATTCTGTATAGGTGAATTTCACCTTAGAACAACTAAAGATGTTCTTTGTATGATTTATATAACCTTTTTTGCCTGTTTTTCTATAGTTAGAGCTTCCACCCCTCCATTTTCAGTAGTAAGAGAATTCATTTCAGGGAAAAAGTTTCCTCAAATTTTCTTATTCTGTCACTTTCTCAACCAACCAAACAGTATTAACAACTTCTTAAACATTGGAACATCGCCAGTTTGGGGCAATTTATAGATTTCTTGTTTCTGCTCCTTCTCTTTTCTCATACCATAGCCAGACATGACCTTTTAATGGTATCTTTGTTTATTTTATTTGAAGTTGTTTTGAAAAATTATCCTGTTCTAATCTTAAAAATATGTGTTGGTAGATATCTGATCACATTTCTTTGTAATTTTTTTTTTATCTTCTGCCTAATTACCTATCTGGAGCAGGGAGTTATGTGACCAAACAAATGTGCTTTCTTACTTAATGGTACTCCCATTGAGAGAAATATAGGTAATAGCTGTTTAACAGTTCAGAGATCAGACACTGTTTTCAAAGCAGAGATTCTTCCAGCAAAGACAGGAATGATAAAAAATCTATAGGTTTTTCTTTACAGTTAATTAAGCATGTACAAGTTTTTGGTCTGGTTTGGTTTGCTTTATTTTCTTGTTTTTGTGTCAGAAAAATCAATGCAATTGCATGGTAAAAATTTTTCACTGGTATATTTTTATCTTGCTCCTCCCTTCCACTTCTCTGTGTGAATATGACTACATTTTTCATTATCCAATTCAGGTCCTTCAGCCTTCAGAATAGCTCTCTGATACAACAATTAATAGTCAATTTAAATATAAATATCAGGCTATCTCCAGTTCTGGCTAGAATCATTGATTTAATTTCCTAATGACAGAAGAATTATGTAATAGGCTCTAAGTAGGAATGCAAGCAATCATGTGAAACCATGTGCCAAATTGATATTTCAGCAACTCTGATAACTTATTAGGATGATGGCCATGAGATGTCACAGACCTGAATCATAAATCTTCAGTTTGCTACTTTCCTACTTCTTTAAAATAAGTTTTCTATTATAAAATTAATTGGCATTTGTGTTGACAGTCAGTGTCATCTTCAGTAGTGTTTAAATTAAGAGGCTCACAATGTTACTAAATGCTGTGAAAAATTAAAGCAAATAATCTTGCACAATAAACAGGCAGATAAAGGAGGTTGGAATTCTTTTCACAGAGGGCCAACCCAAGTCTGACACATCAATAAAGTTCATTCATGGCAGGATACAGCACTGAAGTACTGCAGAGTCCTATGGATGGAGAATTTCACAAAAAAGGAGTAAATTGGACAATTACATTTAGAATTGCAAGCTTAAAAGCACAGATATCAACAGGGTCAGAAAACATATATCTCAAGGCTGAAATAAACTTCTGGCTGCCATGAGAATTTTGGGAAGGAAGTCAGACACACAGAGTAGTAATGAATCTTCTGTGAATCTTCTTCATGGTTATATTTGTTTTCAAGTGATTAAAAAGGGTGAATATAATTTTAATAAAAACTAATGTCACTCATGCCTATAGGTTAGATTTTATGTTTTCAAATAAGCAGGGAAATTCTTTAAATTAATTAATGGCTATGCAGTTTAATTATCTGCCATTACTGTCAGTAGCATATTTACCCCTGACTTTAGAAGGATATAAAAATCATACCTGACCTACTTCCTGAAAAATGTTACTGGTCCAATCCAATCTTAACAGAAGTCTATGCTTTCCCCATCCTTTTAGTACATTGACAGAACTGTAGAGGTTTCAGCTGGTAACATCCGACTTGCATACACCTTGTTATACTGCCTTACCCTAGATTCTGTTCCAGAAAGCTAATACAGAGGGTTTTTTCTTTTCTATTCCTTGTGCTCAGTCAAAAGATGCAGGCTTTTCAGATTGTGGTGAATATCAAACAAGCTGGGAATATCCTCTGATAGCAATGGTGCAGCTCTATTACAACCTTAGGATGTTAAAACAGTTTATGTTTATAGAGGAAAAATCTTTCTCTAGAATGTTGACATTGTAACTCCTGAGCAACACTAAGAATCAGGGTCAGTACTCTGAAAAGGATTTGTTAAGCAGTGCATGAAGGCAAGGTACTTTGCAGAACTATGCTACTGTTGTTCTTCTGCATACTATGGTTGCTTGTGGTTTTCTACAATCCCTAATGAATCTGGTTTTGGACAAACAAATGCCTTAGAAAGTTAATGCAGAAAATGCATTTTGAAAATTATACTTTCAGGTACAGACACATGGTGGATACTCGATAAATGAGATGTGTAACTTCCCTGAAGCATTTCTGTCCCAGAACTCATTTATAGGTTTGCAAAAACCTTTATGTAAGGGGAGCACACATTGTTTCTGCTGCAAAAAGAAATCAGGAACTGGATTGGGAGGATGTGCATCTCACTAATGTATAGTGGCTGAATGCATATTCCAAAAGCTTTACCCCCACCTTCCCCCAAATTCTACAAAGCTAAAAAATTAACTACAGAAGTATGAGTTTCTCTAACACTGTTTTCTACACAGTTGTAACATTTTAATAGGTGAACAAAAAAAAAACTTGTAAAATAGTGATCAGAGTACTTTAAATACTGAAAGTAATAAAATATACCATTTATGAAGTTTATATTTTCAGAAACATTTTCAAAGATTAAAAAATAAATTGAAGTTGTTAAATCCTGTGGAGTAAAAATGACATATTAGTAAAACAGATACCTCATGCATCCAAAACAACTGAAACCATTTGAGACATTAATTCTTTCCTCAGATACTGTAATGGCTGTATAAGAATTTTCTCTGAATCATAGAAAACTTTACAATTTTCAAAGAAATAATCCCTATAACTTATTATGAGTGAGGTAATTTTAAATAAACAGAATAATTCAAAATGTGAACGCAGGAACCAGAGGGTTAACCTTAATAAAAGGTCAAATTCTGCCTGCAGATACATGAACTTTGAAGAATGCTCATGGGCAAAGTTTAAGCCCTAATGTACATAGTACAAATTTAGCAAATATATTATTGAAACTACGGTTCTTTAAAGAGATTTCAGAGTCATGTGAGTTAACTGTGCTGCGTGGGGAATAGGCCTCTGTGAGAGAACTTCAGAGAATTGAAAGTAATTCACTACTGGAGGTAATGATAGTCCTGAGGACTTCTGACAGTTTAGGGTGACATGACTGAAATAGTTTATTAGCATATAGCTTACAATTACATTTATGAAAATTATTTGAGTGTGGAATTATACGGAAAGTTTCTGGTGCTCTGATATTATGACTATTCAGTATTTCTTTAAATCTACCATTTTGTTGTATATTATATTGTCAGACTTCAGAAGTGAGGATTGAATATATCAATATTTGGTGTAAAATTGATTTTTTATTATTATTATATTTAGAGTTCAGCAATACTGTAAGGGGTTTTAATTTTGTTATGTTTGGGTGAGCAAGGTTAGCAACAGATACTGTAGGTAGTTTTACCTGCTTGATTGATTGTTTGTTTGTTTTTCCATTACTCTTTAGAAAATGTCTCTTGTAAAAAGTGTGTCATCTACAGTCCACGTGGTGCCTTACTAGAAATCCTTTCCAAATCAGATTTATGTAAATAACTGGAAATTGCTATTTGAAAAAAGCAAAAACAACCACAAAGTAACAACAAAGCAACCGAAGATATTCCAAAACCAGAAACGAAACCAAAAGAACATGTGGGGAGGAGACAGTTACTGCTGTGTATTGAGTATGGTGAGTGTTTAAAGTGCTCCAACACTGATTTCTGAGATGAGTGTTGCGTTTCTTCATCCATAAGGGAGGAATTAAGAGCCACATCATGGGAAAATGCTTTAGGCAAAAAGTTTTGAACAGTTTCTGTGTAGCAAGGTAGGGAGGAAGAAGAAAATAAGATCTCCGTTTGAAACTCTTCCCCTGTGCAGTGAAAGTGAACATAATTCTCTAGTCTACTGTGTAGGACACTCAATAAATGGAATTTTGAAGGTCCCAATCCCCCATTCAAAGCCTGGGTATGTAGTTCAGTGAATTATCTTTTTCATATAAAAAATACATAGACAGGCACTGAAGCCCAGACATATTCGTTGGTTCTTTCCAGAGTAGCAGCAGTTGCTTATCAATCCCCATTAATACTGAGAAAAAGAAAAGTATGTGGGTTCCATCTAGAATAAAAGTAAGTCTTGTGACAGCTGGAAAACCATGAATGTAGAGGAAGTAGGGAATTCCAGTTCCACAAAAAACCTACAATGAAGTTGTAATGGTAAACCACCACAGAAGTGGTAGCTATCATTATGGGGCTCTGACGATGATGAGGTGGAGACAAATAAAAGGAGAGGTTTTGTGTTCTGATTGTCCCAGGAGGCAAGTAAAGACTAGTGGGCAGGTAAGCAGGGGTCCAGGATTACAGCCTTGGATCCTGAGATGCATTAGTTTGAGAGATTTAAATACTTATTTTCCTGATAAGGTAGTTTAACTTCCAAGGTAATACTTCCATATAAACAGTTAGATATATAAGTCTCACTGACTTCACTTGGAATGAAGTTTTCAGATTCCTACCTGTGCTGTGGTGACTGTGAGCTTCTGGTTTCTCTTTCTTCGTGGAGAAGTCCCACTTTTGCTCCTCCTACACTGTGGGTCTAAATAAAGTTTCTGAATTGGAAATCATAATGGAAGTGTAATTGTGGTGTCATGATATTCTTTTTCACACACTTATCTCTCATGTGAAACCGTATATTCGTTGTTCATCATCGTCCATTCGCGGCAAATAAAGTTAGGTGAGTTAGGTGGTCCACTGGGTGCCATACTGCTATCCAGTATCTTAGATCTTATTAATATAGTGATGTTACTCAGAGACTCTGGGTGTACTGTAGGACACTCATTACCTTGCAGTGATTAGCATTAGCAGAGATTCACTTGTTTGCAGAGCAGAAAACTTTTATTGACAGATAGTAATGACAGTAAGACTTTATTTTTAAAGAATTCTTGCAGTCAATGTGTTTTAGCAATGTAGTATATCAATCAAAGCCATGCGCAAATTAGGGTTCAGTTGAAGTAACATTACCTTTAGAGAACAAATTCTTCTTTAAAGTATAAAAAAATCAAAGGCAAATTCTTTGTAGAGATCCATGCATTGATTTAAGCAGAGCGTTCAAGTTGCGATAGTTTTACCTGCTATGTATTCTTTTCAAGTTGAAGAAATATAAAGTGGTTTTTTCTTGTATTGATTTTTTCTTTATGTCCCCAACAGAGACCAAAGTAGATATTTTTAGTAATACATAGTATGATTTTAATATGATACAATAGTGTAAGCATTGCATAATATGTGATGGCTATAACCAGGTATTAGAAAACATGATGTTATCATAATCTTATTATATTATGATACTATAGATTTACTTGGTACTAGTATATTATTTCTTACCATAGATTCTTTCTTTGACCAAGGTCATAAGCTGTACTTCAGGCTGCCTTCTGTTATCATAAGCATTCATGTGATCACATATGAATGTGATCAAGCAAGAAAGACAGAACTGCTTCTAGAAAGTAATTCTGAAACTGTATTCTGTTGAGACTTTTTACTGGTTAAATTTTAATTTTACTGTGCTACCCCTTTGGTTTACCATGCAGATACATGAATACATGAACACCACCTTTTAGTTGGTATCATTAGAGGCCTCGAATACAACTAACTTCATTCAGCCTGCTGGAAATGATATATTAGGTCTCCTGGATCAATCTTTTCTCATGCATAATGTCAAGATTAAAAAAAACTGTAATACAGTTGTCTAACTCTCTATAATATTTGGAATAAAATAAAAAGGAAATGTAGATACCTGGTGGCAGCTGACTCAACTGTTAGTGTTACGAGGAGTTATTGTGTAACAATTTCTTATAAAGGTACGATATACACATCCTAAAAAGTTCATTTCTGAAGGATTAAGTTATTATTCCGTATGTTCATAAAAAAGCATATTAATGTGTACAGATTATTCATCTTATGTTAATCAATAAAGACAAATTTGTTTTACTTTGTTCATTACATACTTTCACATTTGGAGCACAGGATTAATTCTTGGAATAACTAGTTACACTTTCATCTGTTGGTTATATATTTACAGGAAAGATCTGTAACTCATGCTAAGATTTTTTTACCTGCTTGTGTTAAAATTCTTGAGATGCTTTCATAATATTTTCCTGCTCTGCAATATGACAACTTTGCAATATTTTTTGTCTTATTTGAAGATCTGGAACAAGTGAATTTATTATAACACAAGCACTCAGGCAAAAACTCTTTCACGGACCTTTTAACAAACTCTAATACACTGAATTAATCTTAACTACTAGACACAAAGCAGAGTCTATGTTTGCATTTGCTGTTGCATACTATTTTGCCTCAAACATGATGTTGCATTTAACAAGTATCAGGTATCAAGTTGCCCATGACTCTACTGATATGAAGGCAGCAGGAAACATGAGCCAGCAGTGTGCCCCGGTGGCCAAGAAGGTTAGTGGCATCCTGGCTTGTATCAGAACTAGTGTGGCTCACAGGACCAGGGCAGTGATCATTCCCCTGCGCTTGGCACAGGTGTGGCCGTATCTCAAGTCCTGTGTTCAGTTTTGGGCTCCTCAGTACAAGAAAGACATTGAGGTGCTGGTGTGCATCCATAGAAGGGTGACAGAGCTGGTGAAGGACCCAGAGCACAAGTTCTTTGAGGAGTATCTGAGGCAGCCGGGGTTGTTTAGCCTGGAGAAAAGAAGACTCAGGAGAGACCTTATCATTCTCTACAACTACCTGAAAGGAGGTTGTAGCCAGGTGGGGATTGGTCAGTTCTCCCAAGTAATAAGTGACAAGACAAGAGGAAATGGCCTCAAGTGGCACTAGGGGAGGTTTAGATTGATTATTAGGAAAAAGTCTTCACTGAAAGGGTTGTCAAGCCTGACCAGGGAAGTGGTTGAATCACCATCCCTGAAGGGATTTAAAGATGTGGCACTTAAGGATTAAACTTAAGGTTTAGTGGTGGATTTAGTAGTGCTGGGTTAACAGTTAGACTCAATGGCCTTAGACATCTTTTCCAACCTAAAATATTCTAGGAAGCATTATATCACTGTGAGAAGTGGCTTAGGAGAAAAATTCTATTTGGCTTGTGCCAGAGACCTGATTCGAAACAAGAAAGAAGCAAATAAACAATCCCAAAAATAAAATTGATGGAAAAATATTTTAAAATAAATTTTTGTTTGTCCTGAAAATATTTAATTTTTAAAATTTTTAGAATGTGTTATGACAGAAAAATAGTAATATTTCCTTTTAAACACCTGTCATTTCAGGGGAAAAATAAAATGTCGTGAGCTGCTAGTCATTTTAGTACACAGAATTAGTATTTTTCAAACAGCTTCACAGTTTCATCTAATAATAATGTATTTCATTGTATTCTACCACCTGAAAGTCCCATCTCTATATCATCTGTGAAAAGATGAAAACGCCTCCAGCTAACATTGCAATCACCATACCGTTGAATTATGAATCTTGCTTTCAAACACACGAACTGCTACCTTTGCTTATGTGAGCAATATTAACCAGAAACTATATAAAGATTCAAGTTTCACTCAGATTCGCTAACAAAGGAACAAATAATAGAAAGGAATAAAGGAGAGAGACTGATTGGGGAACCCTGGGTTGGGAATGGATACTGCTGAGAAATTTCAAATCCTCTATTGGCAATATGTAAAACAACAGAATGTATGGAAAGTCCTTGTCAGATTTTTGAATAGTCAGTGTAATTGGGGTGTAAATGTGGGGAATAATATTATGCATAAAGACTTCTAAATCAGCAATGCAGTCTAGTGAGAGAGTAATTTAGGCTTCAAATTTTAATTCAAAAATATGTCTGCCACTGCTTAATCACCTGGAGCTATTCTTGAAATATCTATAAGGTACCATGAGCTAACTTTACCAGAAATAATCTGAAAAATATTTTGACTTGTTTGCAAACAAACAAGCAAAATGAAGTGATTTCTCAATTACAGTATATTTTGTAGGTCACTGCACAGGAAAAAGAGTGAAATATATTTGTTTCTACACTGATGTGAGTCTTTGGAGAAATTAAAACTAGAACCCATAGTTGGAATTAAGGAGTATGGACTTTCTTTAGTGTTACTTCAGGGTTTTATGCAATATCTATCTTAGTTAACTTAAATAAATAAGGGACTGAGCTCTGACTCTTTATATGAAGGTTACCTCCCATGAAAGTTAACTCCCTATTAACTGTAAAAAAAGATGCTGATTCTCATATTTTTTCCTCTGTTGTGGTTCAAGGAGCTTGCTTTCTTTCAGCAGAGCAGTAGAGCTTTTAAGAAAGGGTATCTTTTAATCCCTTTCTGCTTTCCTCGTCTCCATCCTTGTCTTCAACTTGTGGGTTACAGCACACTCTGTGCGCCACACCATCAGGCATGGGTTCAAATCCTGGCAGACTGAAGTGATAATAAAACCAAGTCTTCCACCTCCCGGAAAAGTGCACTAAACCCTATGCTATTATGAAAATAAGCTGCAGCGTTTGAAAATAGTAACATCATTTGAAAAGAAAGCAGCAACTACTACAGAGTTGTGTGAACTTGTTACTGTGTGTTAGGGATGCTCTGAAAAATGTTATTAGGTCAAACCCCTGAGGGACCTTGCAGTCAAGCATGCTAGTTTCTGAGTTCCACTCAGGCAGAGACACTAATATAACAACACATATCTCAGCAATCTCAAGTTTGACAGATTTATGACCGTATTCAGGAGAAAAGGTTTCGGGTACTTATGGAGTGCTTAAAATGAAGGTTTATATAAATATATATATATATATATATATAAAAAAATGAGTAAGAATATAAGATATCACTAACCTTAGATGGGTGTTTGAGTTTTCAAGATCACAGGTTTTGACATAGATTACTGTATTCTGTCTAGCTATCAGAGTCTATATGCATAGGAAGAGAAAAGGGGCAGACAAGGTTAAATCTGCGCTATTGTTTTATTCTGGAAAAAGATTCAAATTTCTTGCAAAAGTTAGCTCAGCTCTCAGATTTCATGACCCAGCTTGCAACTTAATAGAATAAACCATTTGTGTGTATTTTACTACTTTGATTAAAGTGGCTAATCAAATATTCACCTAAACAAGCATATTAGTACAATTAGTTAAACTGATTATGAACAGAACATTTTTAATTGAGGTCACAGTAAAGATGGAGCCAATAAATGACTATTTTAAAATATCTAAATCCTCAAATAGAACAGGTAATCACTGAATTATGGGTTTGACATGAGATGAGGTTATTTTATGCTAAGCGTGATTTAGGAAATAGAATTCAGAATCTTTAAAAGTGGTGAACAAGCAATTCCAGACAGTGAAGTTATGATTTCCTACCAGAAAAAAAAAAAAAAAAGAAATTTGCAAAATGTATGTGTTCCTCATTTAAGTGTCTGTTCTGAGCTAAGCTATTTGACAAAGGTTTTAAATTTTCAATCAAAGGAACGGTCCACTCTTTGTAGACTTGTTAGTTAGTCATTAAAAATATTATTTTCTTTTTAAAAAAATTTTGAATAATATAATTTTAACTCCTATGTTTATTGACTTATTTATTGACATATGCATTTATTTTGGAAAACTACAAATGGGGTTTTTCTTCTAGATACCTGTATTTGTACATAGCTACACCAAAAAAAACCCACCTTATTAAATAAAGTTTAGGCTTCTTCTGCTTTGTTGGTATGAAGAACAGAATACATTTATGCAATAAAAGTAAAAATTTGGAGCTACATTTTTTTACTTGATCAGAGTTGGAAATCTATTTCAAGGAAATTAAAGAAATCTTGTTAAAAAGCTGACATAAATTTATTCTGAAGTATTTAAATTTAGTCATCACAAAAAATACTGTGCCTTTTTCTTACCATTGTATTATAAATTCTCTTTAATCATCTTGTTTATTCAGAAGGTTTTATTTGCCCAATCAATTAATTAATATTTATGTTAATTTAAATTAATCACTATGAATGTTTTTGTGGTTTCTTACCTTAGAATTGATCAAAGGAGCCTAATATACTGGCCAAGCATTTTACTAATCAAACTACAATGAAACAAAAGGCCTGTATTTAAATTTACTACATCTCGGCTAAAGTCTACGCGTCTTTAAATGTTTAAAGAAACAAAATGTCTTTCTTAGGCAAGTAAAAAGAGTATTTTTTCATGACAAACAAAAGGAATGGACAGGGAATCTGAAGGTACCCATGAGATATTTCTGATGACATGAAAAACATTGTTGTGGCTTACTGGAGCCAGTGAAAGCAGTTGCAAGGAAAGAAACTGGACCAGAGAGAGAAGGGCGAAAATGTCTGCAGAAGGGGAAACCTGACAAACACCAAGGTACCTCATGCTATGTCCTTCTCTGTCTAACCTCTCCACTCAAAGAATTATGAATCTGCCACATGGAATAAGTTTTAAGTATCTATTAGGCTCATTTCCGAAAGACAATGTAATTATTTTTATTGAAAAATTTCCACTTAAATAGACACCTAATAGTTATTTTTATAATTCTGCATCAATAATATAATGAATGCTGCCATTCATTGACATATGGAATAAATATCAAGAGTAGGCCCTGCATCTGCAGGATGCCTGATAAAATTCTGAGCTCAGACTGAAGTATAAAGGTTTCATATTTATGTGTTCCAAAGGAACTTAGATTTTTTCTATTTTCCCTTACCTACACAAAAAGCTTATTTCCTCTTATACTCACAATTTAATTTCAGAATAAGAAACACAAAACATAAGCAATTTGCTCGTCATGACCAACATGAAAAATGCTAACTTTGTTGCCATTATTTGGTCCCTCCCCTATAATAAATATAAAGTGTCATAAGCCTGATTCTTGTACTGAAGTAAAGCTGGCACTTTGCTCTTCCCACTAACAGAAAAGAAGAGACCTGTGATCTTTAAGGTACAGTTTTTTGGGGATGTAAGCACTGACAAAGCTGGGTTTTAAATGCCGGCAACCAGAGTGATGTGTTCGACCCAGAGCATTGAATTTTTGCAGTGTGCTTTAACCAATAAACCCTTGGTGAAGATGGAATGGCATTTGTTTCCTTACCTCTCACTGAAAATGTGCCATTATGAAATGGATACAAGATCTGAAGAAGCAGGGAGTGAATAAGTGATTTAGCAATCAAGCAGAGGCTGCTGAGAACACCACTCACTTCCTCATTCTTTTTCCATCAGTCTAACATGAACATAAATACTCCCCTTGCTCTCCTCTACCTGCTCCCAATTAAAAGCAAATGATGACTCTGATACAATGATGTTGTAAATGTCACAGTACTGTAGAATTTCAGCGATTCTGCATTTTTTAGCATCTTAGAAGCTCTGCAGAACAATTTCTGATTTGCATTTCATCACTACCTTAATGGAGGAACAGCAGTAAACTTACGAATTAAAGCTTGCTAGATTAGGGAGTTTGTGCTCAAGATTTCAGATCTCTAGTGAATGGCTTGCTTCTGCACAACAAATCATTCTGTCAAACCAAATTGTGCTGTTAAAATACACATTTTAAACTATGTTCCCCAAATAGGTAATATGGAGGTAATTGAAAAACCCAAAGTGCATACAAATAATTGGAAAAAGTGAGCAGTGAAGGAATAAGAAACCAAATGAAAAAGAAAATAAGAAACACACCAAAAAACAAGGCAAATGTAAATAAACATTACTGTAGAAAAAATAAATATAATTTACTTTGTCACCAACTGCAAATAAATCACATACTTTGGGGTTTAACATTTCACCTATTGTGCATACAGTGCTATCTACTGAGATGTAATGGCGAATCATGGGGAAAAATAAGGAAAACTTTATGCCTCATAAGTCTCCCACTGAAATGCACTGAGAAGCATGTAATTTTCTGCAAATGCTCAGAAAATATCCAGCTAGGAGTTCTTCATTTCGTTAAATGGCATCATTGATTTCCATGGAAAATTACAATTAAAAGAGAAAACAGAGGCCAATGACAAACGCAAATTCTATAACATTTTTTAAATTAAGGAGTTAAAAAAAACAAACCCAAACCTTCATCATTGTAGAAACTCAACCAAATGAGTTTGTAACTTTTATGTATCTTGTTATAGTCTATGCAGTATCAGATTAGTAGAAAGATTTACCTCTTCAAATATTCATCCACATGAGCTCGGTAAGTTAGTATGTGTACATACTACTGGTGCTTCTCATAAATGCTAAGATAGAATGAGTTTGAACCAGTCTTTTCTTCTCCCCTCTCCTCTAGCATCAATTTATGTATTAATAAACAGGGGACATAATTAGTAAAATCAGCTTAAGAGATTCGTAAATTCACATTTTTAATATTACAATATGTATACTGAATATCCTGTTCAACTCCATATAAAATAGGAGCACAATCTTTTAGGTTAATTAAAGATGCTAATTAAGAGTTCTGTTGACTAGATCTGTTTCCATTAAACACTTAGGTCTATGTGAATTCTTTCTTCATATGCATGAAAGGGAAAGGGAAAACCTTACTAGAACACCATGATCAATGTGTTGTTGCAGATCCAATTGAATTAAAAAAAATCCAACTTTCTTCACTGAATGGAAAATCAGTTATCTATACATTCCAATGGACTTATACTGAAATTTCCTTCTGTCCCACAGGAATGTTAGACACTTCATTTAAAATTAAAAAAATATGTTGAAATAAATTAATCCTTTGTGACCTTTTATCCCCATAGTTCTTAATCAATTGTTTTGATTGTTTAATAGATCTTTATATGGCCCTAAATTATATTGCTCACATCCTGTTCTTTTCTTCCCTCTCTTTAAATATCAAATAATTCTAGAGCAAAAAATATTATCACCAAATGTTTGTCCATGTTCTAAAACAAGCCTTATCCCTTAAGGCACGTTTAGTAGAATACAGATGACATAATTTCTGAAATTTTCATTGCAGTAACTTCAGCAAAATTGTAAGATGACTCTTGTTAAATGTAAAGCACCCACATTGTTCTTCCTATCCTCAGTTGTGCATATTTCATATTTTACATATTGTGTATTTTGGTCCCCAGGACTTAAAACCAAAGATGACTTCTTTTAGAATCATAGAATCAGCTGGGTTGGACGGGACCTCTGAGATCATCAAGTCCAACCCTGATCCACTACCTCTGCGGTTACTAGACCATGGCACTAAGTGCCACATCCAGTCTCTTTTTAAAAATCTCCAGGGACGGAGAATCCACTACTTCCCTGGGCAGCCCATTCCAATGTCTGACCACCCTCTCTGTAAAGAAATTCTTTCTAATATCTAACCTAAACCTCCCCTGGCACAACTTGAGACCATGCCCCCTTGTCTTGCTGATGGTCGCCTGGGAAAAGAGACCAACCCCCACCTGGCTACAATCTCCTTTCAGGGAGTTGTAGAGAGTGATGAGGTCTCCCCTGAGCCTCCTCTTCTGCAGGCTGAACAGCCCCAGCTCCCTCAGACTCTTCTCACAGGACTTGTGCTTGAGTCCCTTCACCAGCCTACTTGCCCTCCTCTGGACCTGCTCCAGCACCTCAATATCCTTCCTGAATTGAGGGGCCCAGAACTGGACACAGTACTCCAGGTGTGGCCTCACAAGCACTGAGTACAGGGGAAGAATCACTTCCCTGGTCCTGTTGGCCACACTGTTCCTGATCCAGGCCAGGATGCCATTGGCCTTCTTGCCCACCTGGGCACACTGCTGGCTCATGTTCAGCTTCTTGTCAATCCAAACTCCCAGGTCCCTTTCTGTCTGGCTGCTCTCCAGCCACTCTGTCCCCAGCCTGTAGCGCTGCAGGGGGTTGTTGTGGCCAAAGTGCAGGACCTGGTACTTGGCCTTGTTGAACCTCATCCCATGGGAATCAGCCCAACTCTCCAGCCTATCCAGGTCCCTCTGCAGAGCCCTCCTGCCTTCCAGCTGATCGACACTCCCCCCCAGCTTAGTGTCATCTGCAAATTTGCTGATGATGGACTCAATCCCCTCATCATTATTTGGTTGGTTTTGTTCACGAGTGTTGGAAGAGTTGGAATACTACCATTTCATTTTGAAGAAAATCTGATTAGATTAGAAGATATAAAAAAATTACAACTTCTACTTCAGGAAATACTTCCACTTGGATCACTCTGGAAGTCCCAGTCTCTCACTATAATTCACAATTGATTTTATGCATGTAGAAAATAATGTCCTAAACATTTTGGAACCTTTTCCATCTGTTTCTTTCACACTGATAAATAGGGTGTAAAACATCACATAAACATATCCTGTTTGCTTTTTCATATCAACTAGAACCTCATTTTTATTAAAATCACAGAAAAAGACACATGAAATTATTTTTTAAGAGAATCTACATGCAAATCTGTGGATCTTGTAACGACCCAAAATTTTAACACCTTAAATTGATCACTTCTGGATGAAGCTATACACAGGAATATATTATTGACAAGTACATTATTGCCTTTCTTCTTCAGTGCAATAACTCCATCTGTTTAACCATCTATCCAATACTGTGTAAGAAGGCGGAGTATTTACATAACTCTTGTAGGCCCTCATACCATTCGGATATGACAGTTAAGCACATTTTAGTCATGGCAATATAATTTTAATTCACAGTTCTCTTTCTCCTCCCCTTCTTTTGCCTTCTTACAGAGACCATAACTATGATCGTATTTATTTACTAATCATTTCTTTATTCATATAAATGCATATTCCCATCTAATGCAGAGGTAAAAAATGTTTTAAATGTAGCATGAGGAAAAATTCAAATATGCAAAGGATTTGAGTGGAAAGTGAGGGGAAAAAGAAGTACTTCTATGAATAGTTAATTAATTAATTGATGCATTTTAAGATAGGAAAGGAAGCATAATGAATATTTATGACTATGGGCTCTGAATTAAATCTATTTTTCTCTTTCCCAAAGGAGCAAAAGTATTTGAACCAATCTTGGTAATGTTTGCAAAGGGGCTTGGGTTTAGATTGTTGTGGGGTTTTTTGTTGTTTTTTTTTTCTCCTGCTTTTTTGTGCAATGTACATTTGGATTGTCTCTTCAGATCATTTTTCTTGAAATTTTGCTGAAAGGAGAAAATAAACCATAAACAACCTTGAAATGACAAATAGAAAGACAAGGCTATAAAGAAATAAAGTAAAGTAAGTATTTTTTTTTTTGAGTACCACAAATTGTGACTCTTGGCAATCTTACAAAGTCTTGAATCTGAAGATAACAGCCTTAAAAATTATGTGTGGGTTTAGATGATGATTTGAGATATTAGGACACCTCGATGTACCTCCTACTGCAGTAGGTAAGTGAGGAATTTAGATCATAAGTGGTACTTTGTTGGTATAACGGTAATTTGAGTTAGGTAAACTATGGCATATTAGCAGTACTGGGGAAAAAGTCCTCATTCAGAGAAAAATCATGTTTTCAAGTTTGTTTGGGTTTGTTTTTTTTTCTTTCTCCTTTTATTTTAGCACAATTATCAGTAATAAATTGTTAATCAAATTGAATTTAAAAGAAATATTTGGCATAGTTACAAGGTTTGAATATTTTAAAATAAAATTGATAAATATTTTGAATGCAAAACCACTTTTTAAAAATTGTTCTATTTTTAAAATGTCTATGTGGTTAATTTTAAATATTTTAGTTTGTATGCCTTCTGAAAGAAAAAATGTTAAATGACTATATATATTTGCCAAAAGTATTTCATACACTTTCCATTGTGATTCTCACACTGTAGAGCAACATCCTTCAAAAATAAGCAGGAGGGGAGCCATTTCTTAACTTAAGACTAAGAAATATTTTCTTAATACCATGGACAATCAATAGGTAATATCAGTTTGTGGGTGTTTCTGACTGATATTTGGGCTACCCCAAAATGAGAAGTTCTACTGGAAACTTTAAGGTGCTTTGAGGGAAAAACATCACCTGGATTTTTTTTGTCTTTTATTTTAGTCTTTTATTTGAATTTGGCCCTCAAAATAAAAGCTTTATGAAGTTTTGCTTAATTCATTGTTATCTTTTCTCTCTCCAAGTGCAGAATTGGCATCTTCCTACATGCTAGGTGAATTTAACTTCTGGACATGCTGATCTCTTTTTCACTTGAAGAACAATGTGGAAACCCTCCATGCTCAGGACAGCTTGAAAACAAACTGGACAACCCTAAAGTGAGGCTATTTGCTTCTTTCCTTTCCAGAGAGTTTTTATATAGATATTTCTGTAGTTATTCTTCATTCTACTGTCAATTGTTAATTGAGTTAATAGATAGTAATGATTTTCTGTTGTATGGGTGCATCATTAAATATCAAAGTTTGTAAAATAAGGACTATCATCAGACTCAAAATTTGAAAGGTACTTTGAAGGTAAGAAGTCCTCCAGAAGTGCTTGTTGTTAAAGATACATTATCAGATATAAAGTGTCATAGAAATGATTGAATAAACCATGGGACTGAGATAGAACCTTGTCATTTTATACATGTGTACTCTATCCGTGTTATACACATATCTGGAATTTAGAGCTATGTCTCTGAACAGTCACTCAGCTTTCAGTAATTTCACAAGTTTCATTGGCACCTGTTATAGGTTAGAAATTCAGGAGAAATTTTCTTTCCCCTGCCCAGACCATCAGAGAGGCTGGGGGGAGCTGACCGCCCAGACTGAGGACTGAGCAGACTGCGGAGTTGGCTCTCCGATGGAGAGGGGGGGGGGTCTGCATGCAGGCATTTGGAGAGAAGACCTGGAAGCCTGTTTGTCTGGCTTCCCGTCTTGTTCAGTCCTGACTGCTGGCTTCAACTTGCCTGCGAGCTGTTTTTTTGTCTCCAGCCTGGACCTGCTGTGCTTTCATCGGAGAGTCTCTGTGCTCGCTGGGAGAAAAGGAGGAGCTTTTTGGGGTGCCGTCAACTGAGAACCACAGTGAGTCCTGTTGGGGGGTGAACTGTTTTCCTTACCCCTTCCTCCCACTGAGGGAAGGGTCCCCCATTTCCTTCTCGGCTTCTCCTGCAGTCCGGGACTGCCCCCCTCAACCCCTCTCCCCGCGTGGTGACCGCCAGAGCCCAACAGCGCCCCCTGCAGGCCACGGTTAGGACTGCGCTGAAGGACAGAGAAGTATTCCGTCAGATTTTTCCTTCTAAGACTACTGTCTAGTTTCTTTTGTGTTCTGTTTCTGTTTTTGACAACATACATATATCTTTTAATAAATGTTGTTATTTCTTCTGGGTTGCTGAGAGAGAGGAGTTTGGTCTATCTCATAACTCATCCTCTTTAGCAAACATTCCAGTCTCCTCAGACTGAGACAGCACCAAAGACTGGATCCCTATTCAGCTGACAGATGAACTCAAGGTAGGTCAACTTGTATCTAAACCTAAGTAGAATTTAAAAGCCAGTCCAGTTATAGTGTGAGTGGGGACACTCTTGACCACAGTCAAGTTTTCCACAATACAGGGCTGTCTTCACGACTGACAGTAGGACTCATTTCTTCCTCCTAATTGGTCGGTCACTCTGGGAAAAATGACCACTTTTATGTTAAAAATTCTACTGTCTTCACTTCTAAGGAGGTGCATTAACACTGGAGCTAATGTAGTGAATGTAGCCTGCAGTGAATATAACATTTCTTTGACAATGTTAACACCAATAAAGTTTGACTGGCCAAAACAAAATCTCTCTTATTTCTCCATTATGAGGAAGATAAGCCTGACCTGAGAATGAAAGTTCAGGACAGATGTGCACAAAATGTTCTTTAAGATATTTGAGAAAATGTATGCGTCCAGCTGTTTTTGTGACAGAACCAAAGACCTGGCCTTCCATATGGGCAATTTTGAATAACCTATGCACAATGAATGTTCTTTGATAAAGTTTTCAATTGTACAGCACCTAGTAATCAACACTTGATTTACTGGATGCCTTGTGTTCCCTAGGAGGATAGTGTCTTCAGTAGCACTGAAATCCCACTGTAGATTTAGTTCATTGCATTTCTATAACCATTAACTTTAAATAGACTAAATAGGATTACAAAAACTGTCAATCCTCACTCTATTAACAGAGATAAGGCTGTCCATAATGAGACTATGCTGAAGATGGGATATCTGTTAATAATGATTATCAGTGCACTTTATGCACTGAAACTAACTCACACATATATTTAATTTGGTAAAGCTACCTTGAATCTGAAATGCAGCTGTGTTCACCATTCTATTATCAGATTTTTTTTTCTATAGCAGAATATAGACCAGAAATTTGAACTTCATGCTTTAAGCTTCTCCTATTAAGAAAAGAAACATATTGGATCCTTCCTTGGACAACAATACCAAAGAAAGTGATTCTTAGAAATACTTCAGTGATTGGCATTAGGAAGGCTTTGATACATACTCTTTATACAAAAAAACCCCAACATTATACTTCACTTAGTTCCTTTGATTTCCTTGAAAGAGATTGCACATAATTCCTAATGTAGAAAATGTGCACAGTGCCTTCTAACGAACAGGAACAATTTCCTTTACACACTGAGGACTGGGCAGTCACTAAGATTTGTGCTGAAGGTTAAGTGACTGCAACGTGATGGTAACTTTGCAGTTCAGAAAGAAAGTAAACTGCTGATTAGGTCATCTTCTGGCTCTGCATGCACCTATCTATAGCAAGTATGGTAATAGATAATTAAAGATTGCATAAGTACTATGGTGGAGTATGATATTTAATCTATGTTTGTTAATGCATATTTGTTTGTTTGTTTTAATAAGATAATCAAGCAACATTTGTAAATTCAAAAATATCTCTCAAAATTCACCTTGGCTGACCAGTTTGGTTTATTTGTTTCTAATATCTATCATCTGCACATCAGTGACCAAAGAAGAATAAGTGGCAAAGAAAAATTTCTGTCATGACACTACTAAATGTCAGCAACTAGCTCCATATTCTTTTATTATGTTGACTGATTTATATGTATTTGCTAATGGTTCATTAAACTGTTTTCCATATAAAGTGTTAGAGGTGACACACATAACTTTAAATATTATGTTATTGCTATTTGAAAAGCTGGTGACCAGTTAGCTGTGCAGAAAACAGCGGTCTTATAAAAAGGGTAAAATTAATGTTTTGAATTCCAGGAAATTCCCAACTGCCTTTTTTTTCAAAGACTCTCTAGAACAGAGGATATCAATACTTAAAAGCAGAGAAACAAAATAAGAGAGAAGGGGGATTGCTTAGGATAATTGCCAGAAAATAAATAAATGAATGAATGGAATAAATAAATAAATAACTGCTGCATGAATGTATGATGGAAGTACAGAAGGATTATGAAAAGCTGCAAAAATATATAAACTGAAAAAACTATCACAAACAATTTTCTCAGTAAGTGGTAGAGAATTTCATTATAATTGGAAGCAAGTCTCTGTTATCTACCACTATATTTGGGAAAAACTGTACCAAGCCTTTTGTTTAGGCTATGTTTTGGTTTTGCTTTAATAACCCAAACAGTGCTGACTTCACAAGTGATATCCTCAAGAGATTTTCCACTGTAGATATTTGCGATTACTGTGATGGATTGTGATTTACTGTACACTAGTGCTGCTGTATTTTCACAGAGGTTAAATGGTATTCAGTATGGAATACTGTAAAAATATCTTCTCTTTTCGCAAGAAAACAACACAAAAGTAAAGGAGCATCCACACATGCATACTCACTATGTCCAGTCTACTTTTTTAAGCAAGCCTCAAATGATGGAGATTCAGCGGTTTGGGAGTGAATTCTCTGGTGCTGGATAACAGTGTACTAGTGCAATTTCAATTTTTTAAACACCTTTTTTGATCCCGTTGAAGAAAAATGGCTGTTGAAGTTATAGAAAATAAAAAAAAATTGCACAATTTTAACTTACCACATTTGGGCTACTCCTAATTGCCAGTGAAGTACTTGTTATTAGTTTTAATCTTAATTTTAGAAGAATTCTACACAATAGAGAGACCTTAATTCTTCTATATCTATTCAATGCTTCAACAAAATGATTTAGAAGTTTACTTTAACTTATTTCATTTACAAATAATTATTTATCTCTGTTTCTGTATTATTAAATTACATTCTATATATTTTTAAATAGAAATATTTATTTTATTGTTGCAAGAGTAAATAAATCAATTTCAGTGCAAAACAAAGACAGAGACTGAAAAACAAAAGTGTATCTCAAATTATTTTTTAGATAAAACACTGGCAGTATTTAAAGAAAAAAAATGTTGCTAGAACAGTTGTCACAACAACTTGAACATGAGTGGCTTTTGCATGACTCATGTTATCAAGTGATTCACTTGTGTATTATTTTTAAAAATTCTGTCTGACACTGTTGACATATCATGTCCTTTGAGTTTCTCCCTCTTATTCAGAAATCAAGGCAAAAAGTTCACTTCATAAAATAGTAATAGAAGCAAGTATTGTCTCTGACCTTATTTCATCAAAGTGGTTAGTGTTAAAGTTTAATTGCATTTCATGTGCCGTGGTGACATCTCTAAATCTTATGTGGAGTTAATAAATTATCAGCATCATAAGAAAATCTCAAGCAGCCATAATATAAAATAGGAAAAATCTGTAAACTGATACTTCATACTTACATGAAATTTTATTTTATTAAATCTTAGTATTTTCCTTCAACTGCTACTAAATATCAAAGATCAAAGCCTGAATGAGGCAAGGAATATTTAGGGTGTTTTTATGATAGGATTAGAATGAGTCTACTTCTATTTGAATAGGGATAATCAAATCTGGGATGATCTTGAGATCCTAAAGATTGTGTTCTCCACCAGATTTTTTTGCTAGACTGTTGCATACCTTGTGGTTTACAGTTAGAAGTCAGTTCCTGACCCTTGTACTGAGCAGGCATTCTGACATTCGGCACAGTTCTTTCTCTTCAGTTTCCATCCTTAAGTAATTATTTCCTTCTCTAATCACAGAATACACCAAATTGGAATGGACTCACAATGATCACTGAGTCCAACTCCTGGTCCTGCACTGGACCATTCCTCAGAGTCACACCATATGCCTGAGAGTATTGCACAAATGCTTCTCGAACTCTGTCAGACTTGGTGCTGTGATCACTTCCCTGGGAAGCCTGTTCCAGCACCCAATCACCCTCTGGGTGAAGAATCTTTTCCTAGTATCCAACCTAAACCTCCCCTGGCACAACTTCAGGCCATTCCCTTGGGTCCTGTCACTGATCACGACAGAGAAGAGATCAATGTCTTCCCCTCTTTTTCCCCTCATGAGGAAGTTGTAGACTGTGATGAGGTCTCTCCTCAGTTTTACTGGTACTAGTACTCTCCCTTCTAATACCCTTCTGTATCTATAGTCAACTGTGCCAGTTGACTCAGTCAACAGTGGTAAGTTGTTGCCATTAGGGTTCCAAAGCCTTTGTCATAGAATTCCTTTCTCCTCAATATGTTTGAGTTTATTTTTATGTCTATTTTTCTCTAGGTTCCTTCATTCTTTCTGTTCCCAGCTGAGTGTGATCATGGCCTGCTCCATAGCCTCTCCAGTCTAGAATCTCCCCCTGGGGGTTCTTGTTATTTGGACAAGAACCCCCCTGGGTTTGCCGGACCCTTCCCATGGAAGCACTGGTACAGCTAAGGCATAGGTAAGGGAGGCAACAAGCACTTGCCCCCAAGGCAGGAGCTGAAACCAGGCCAGCTGGAACTCTCAGTTCAGAGCAGAGCTTGTGACCCTTTACCAGGAATGGCAAACAGTCATATTCCCTGTATTACAGCACTACAAGTGGAATTGCTATCATGGAAACAAAGTTCTGATATGCTTCAGAAAAATTGCTAGTGGGTCTAGACTGCTGTGATGGTTTCACTCAGGCCTTCCTGGAGACCGGTTTGTAACCAGGAAGGAACTAGGAAGGTGATCACGGAAGTATTCCATGCTATTCCTTTAAGTAACTTGAGGTATAAATAAAACCAGCAGGAGGGACCTCGCTCACTTCCTTTCCAGCGAGGTTCGAGAACGGTGGGTCCCTGTCTTGGTCTGGCTTATCTGGAGCTGAGGCCTACAGTGACTGCTGTTATCTGCCACCCGTGAGGGGAGAGCGCTGGGCCGTGTCTAGCCATCCTGCCTGTTCAAAGGGAAATGGTGAGATTTTGCTACTTTACCTTCAGTTGGCTGGTTGACTTGTTTGGTCTTTGTCCCTTTTTTGTCCTTTTTCCCTTCTCCCTCCCCCTCTTCCCTTTTTTGGGGAGCTGTTTGGGATTTCGGGAGTCGCGGTGTATAGTATTCTCATTGTATATATCTGTCTCATATGTAATATATATATATATATAATTTTTTGCTATAGCTTTGGTTGCTTAAGTCATTTTTTTTCTCTTCCCTCTCTGGGAAGCAGGTCCTTGTTGTCTGGTTTTGGGGACTTGGTAGGAAGCCAGTTCAAAACTTGCACAACTACTCAGTCAAGAAGAATAATATTATTTCTTTACAAGAAGAATCTTTTGACATAGTCTGCTCATGACTGAAGGATGAAAACAAATTGCTCTGGCAAACAGTTTCCCTTTTGGCCGTCTCTTCAGCCTGAACTGTGCCTCTATTGGATCACTGGCAATAATTTCTGACCTGAAGAAGCCAGTCAGGGAAGGATTCCAGTATTAGCTTTTCAGATGGAGGTACAAATATTTACATCAGCAGGCAGCTCATAGTGTCAGTTTTTCTGGCTTGCAAACAGCTGCACAACCAAAAGGATCATCTCTGCAGTCATCAGGATGTGACTGGAAGTGTCAGCTTCTCTTTCTCTAGAACACACTTGCAATCTGTGTGAATCTCCACCTTAAAACTATAGACATCATTTTGAATTTCAACAGCAAGCACTTGTCTTGTGCATAGGTTCATTCACTTGATGTCAATGTTCTTGAATAGTAAATGATAAGTGCTTCTTTCCCATCTGGTTATGTCTCACAGAGATTGATTCCAATGTCATAGACTTGAATATAACAAACTACAGATAACTATGTCTGTTTGTCATAGCAGATGAGTGGAATTGGATGGCAGTCACTTACTCACATTTTTGAAATGCACTTTCTTCGAGAAAGTCCATCTCTGTTGATCTGTCTTGACAAAGAAGTGGAGAAGAGTTTGGTTGTAGCTGTTTACTTTGGTTGAATGCCAGGTGTCCACTGAGGCTGCACAGATTTCACCCCCCCCACCCAAAGGGGAGACAAAAGGAAAAAAAAGCACGAAACCCGGCTCTTACCAAGAAAGTTTATATTTACACGGAGAAAAAGAAAGGAAGAGACTAATCATGCTACAAACACATAGACAAAGGAAACTAACAGTAAAAATTCTACCTCCCTCAAGGAGGTGCAGCTGTCTACTAGGCCATTCCGTAAGGAGAAGAAGAGCTGAGCTACCTCTCTCTCCCCTTTTATAGCCGGGCTGACTTAACATAGTATGGAATATCCTGTTCCTCCCAGGAAAGGAAATGTTATTTAACTACATAAACCCACTACATTGGTGATCATTGATTTTTGTGGCAGGGAGATGTACTAGCAGTTCAAAGAATACTTAGAGATCTTGCTTAAGTTTTGACTGAGAGAAATTTAGCCTCTTTCTATAATTGTACTTCCTTAGTCTGTCTTCTGCTTTCACTATTAGTGGGGCCCTACATGGAATGCAGGGGGACAACCTGCAGCACCACGGTCTTCTCCATAGTCTGCTCTGGTGCCTGGAGCATCTTCTCCCGCTCCTGATCTGGGCTGTTTCACATTTTCCTCATTCCACTCAGCACCACTGCATTGTTTTTCACCCTTTCTTAAATATGTTATCCCAGAGATGCCACCAGCCTCCCTGATGGGCTCAGCTGTGACTACTGTGGGGTCCATTTTGGAGCTGGCAGGAACTGACTCTGTCTTACATGGGTGAAGCCCCTGGTGTCTTCTCACACAAGCCAACTATGCATCCCACCCCACTACCAAAACCTTGCCACATAAAGCCAATACATGTCTAGCTGTGCTTTTGTGAAATTTTTGTTCTTGTTCAGCAGTTGTGACAAGGTTTCACACATTACCTCCTGCACCTGGATGAAGCTCAATCATCTCCGCTGTTTATTCTGAAACTTCAATAGATGATTGCCATTCTTGTGACCAGAAATTGCAGTTTTGGTTACATAACAGAATTCATAGTGCTGAAGTTCATGAAGGTAATAGAATTCTTTGTGCTTACTGAGCAGGTGAACAATCACATATAGGTAGGACCATCTGATTTTCTCTGGCTCCTACTCTCTTCTACAGAGAGAAGGAGAAGATATGATGTAAACTCTTTCTGCGTCAAAAAGAAACAACCTCCTCTGGGCAATTCATACTGCACAAAACGAGTGCAGTGACGGTGTCCTTCAGCAAATACAACATGCACTCTCACAGGACATAAAGCAGAGACTGATGTTCTACCAATAGAGAAGTCCAAAAATTGATGACTTTCCTCCTCTCCTACATATCTTCTCAATATACAGCTCATTTACTTGTAGTTACTGTAACCTCTCCAAAATAGTGTCTTCCAGCACCATGTTTAGATGTAAAAGAAATTTTAATTCTTAAAGCAACAACCCTTCTAGAATATAAAAGTTTTTCAACTTTGTAGCTCTTTGTTGATTTGGGTTTTTTCTGCCACTCCCATGAAAACTGTTTTCTTTATTTAACAACAGGGTTTTTTTCAACTGGTCTATTCAAAAAGTAGAAGAAATTGTTGAAGAGACTTCAGAAATTCTGTGCATCATTACCTCCTAACTGAAAGATTTTGATTGATTCTCCTAGACTTATGCCTGATGGATTGTACAAACATTTGAGACAGGGGACCAAATAGACATTTTTTTGCTCACATAACCATGGATACTGGTTTAATGTGTTAGAAATACCTACCACGTGGCATGTTTAAACCATACTTCAGTATTTCAGATGACTTTTCATCAGAATTTTTTTCTTCAAGGAACAGAACTATGCATTTTTCATTCTGAAAGTTGATATTTCACAGTCATTTAAATACAACAGTTTGAAAAAGTAGATATGTAAATCATATAAGACTAAAACCCAGTTAAAACAAAACAAAAATAAAATTTGAACTGTGAAATATAATTTAATGTTACAGATGTCTAGAGTATTCACAGCACCACTCTAAGTGACTATTTCTTCTGTGGTTCATGTCAGGTGTAGTTCAGCAATGCTAAAAGCATTTCTGTATACTCTGTTAACAATCAAAAACAGAAGTCAACACACCAATAAATGCTAAAGTGAATTACCTGCATACACCTTTCTATGGGTTAAAGAAAAAGCAAACACAAAGCATTTAGTGCCTGCAAAACTTGATATGACCTCAAAAACTAAAAAGTGTTATATGGCTACCTTTTTATTTATGACTACATGGGTTTTATAGAATATGAGTTCAATGTTTCATCTCTGTTTCTCCAGAAATATTAGATGAGCAGCTCAGAACAGAGAGCCAGTAATTCATCTAGTGTCACAGGGATAAAATACAACTAGTCTTGAGAATAATTTTTTCTAATAATGTTTTGTTTACATAAAAGCCATTCTGATAGATAGACACAGTTTGACAGATGCTTAAATACCCTGAAAACTGCTCTTCCCAATCTTCCCTCATAACAAGGCCCACACCTGTATTGAGTAAAAATGCCTGCAGCTAAAATATTTGTATATAAATTGAATCTATTGTCTTCAAAAATAATGTAAAATAACATATTCTATTTCTTTTCTAAGCATTTGTTAACTTTAACTTGTACACTTTAGAAATATTTGTACAAGTTTGTCAGGCAACTTAAAGACAATAAGTTAGATATATGAAAGGAAAGTTAACTCTGGATTGGAAGTTTTCATCCGGTTTTATGTACAATGAGATGTCAGGTTTGCTAGAAATACTCAGTGCCTGATCTTAGACATCATTACGTGAAGACATATTTGGCCAGAACTCAGTGTTCATCCTGAACTTGAATGCACGTAATTTTGAGTCTTCATATTATGCTGCATGTTGATGGAACAATATTTAATTTCAGTTCTATCTCTAACTACATTAATAATTTCATGTTGGAATGCAGAGATTGAACTTCTACTCTCACTTACGATAGGGAGAAGGTTTGCCAGCTACAGAAAGAACAGTTTTTCTTGAGTATTATACATAAAAGAATTATGAAACAAGTTGGTATAAGTACCAAAAAGATAGATTCAAGAAAAGAGAAAGAAGAAAAAATTGAAAGAGAGAGGGAAGGAAAGAAGGAAGGAAGAACAAACATACAGTATGCTTACCCACTACTACTAAGAAAAACATGTTATAAAAACTGCATGAAAAGGTTATAAGAAAAAAAATCCAAGCACAAACACTTTTAAAAATTGAATCTATTATTATATTAAGATGGTTTGGGCAAACCAATGTTCTAAGGTATGTGCTTTGTTAGTCAGGTGTGTAAAAAACAAGAAAGTACAGCAATGAGGGGAAAGTAGAACTGATTAAAATAAGTTGTTAGTTCTGTTGGTTGACAACTGACAATTTAGAGAAAAAAATTATTCCCATTCAAATAATGAATTAAATGACTAGTGAATTAAAAAGTATTTTAAGCTCTTCAAAACACTGTCTTTGAGAAAACTATAGAACTCTTTTAATTTAAAGCAGATTTTTTTCTTTTGTAAATATTATATATATAACATATATAAATGCTTTGCTATTTTATAATTACAAAGTATGAAATTAGTATATTAAAGAGTTCATTGTGGTTGTGTCTATATATATTTTGACAATAATGCAGAAACTTTTACCTATTTTCTCCAGTGAATTTGTGACTTTGTATCCCTCCCCTCCTCACACACTAATAAGCATGCATGAAATAGGGAGGGGAAGAGAACTGCAGAGAAACAGCTGGTGAGTGACACACAGTGGTGTTTACTCAGTCAAAAATTAGCAGAGTGTTCAGTGAAGGCACCTACGTCAAAGCAGGCTCAAGGGAAAGAGATGTGGTTTGACTGAAGGAAGCAGCACAATTCCCATTTTGGTGGAGACAGAAGCTCCCCATTGCAATGACATATATTCCTGAGCTCATACCCCTGTCTCCCACTACATTCATTTCTGTATAATGCAATGTTGTCAGGTCTTTCTGTTCCAGACAAGTTTTTTTTCACCTGCACCCACTTAGAGGCAGGCAGAAATGGAAGTCTGTTTAGCAACAACAGCTAGCTGAGTTATTCTGCTCCCTTAATTCCTGCTCATGTCTTTGACGTTCTGGTAGATGCACTTCTAATTGCTATTTAGGAACAGTGACATTCAGTCAGAGTTTTATAATTGTCAAAAGGCTTTTTTAAATTTTACAATACCTTGTCTTACCAACTAGTTATAGCTTTGTCAATCAGTAAAATTAGAGTACAAGTTAATTTACATGTGTTAAGGCTTTTGCAAAAATGTCTCTGTAACTCAACCTTAATTTTGTCCAAACTGTTCCACACTGGAATACCATCAATTAGCAGATGCTGTAAAACTAGTTGACACATTGTTGAAATACAAAAAAGGAAATACACTCTCTGTGCCATATGGGAGATGAAGTACGTACGTGCACAAAGTGAGACTGCACAAATAATGTCAGTATTGAAGCCAGCACTAGACAAAAGCAGGTGATGCGAGTGGGAGAGAGCACAGAACTCAAAGCAAATAGGTGCCCACAGAAGATGTACATGCTAGAAATTATTTCTCTCACTGAATCCTAAATTACTTATAGTTGGATTGGGTGTCTGTTTCTATCTTACTGTCTATATCCAGATGTCTAAATGGCAAGAAACTGTAAAATAAAATTAGAGGAAAAGGTAAGTATCCATAGTTAAGCAGAGAAAATAAAAGTATGTAAAAAGAGGCATGAAAATAAGGAGAAAATTTATAAACAAAAAGAAGTATAAAAGGGAAGTAACTTACATGGTTAAGATGTCAAATATAAATTTTAAATGAATTTTTAATAAGAAAAATAAATAAAGCATTTTGTAAGTCATGAAAAGCTCTGAAAAAAAGGCTTTTCAAAGAAGAGCCATGGAAATAATCAAAGGGATGAATAGACTTATTTATTAGAAAAGATTAAAAACATAAATACAAATAGTTTAATGAAGTAATTAGATTAGGGAAGAGAATAAACAACTACAAACCTCTAGAGGCAGTAAACACTGAGGGAGGACAGGAATAATTTATCCTGATACAAGAGAGTGTAATTAGAAGTAAAAGAATTAAAGTTAAAAAGGAAAAAAAATACACTGAGCAGAAGAGAAAATCACTTGCCTATGAAATGAAAAAAGACTGAAGTGGTGAGAGTCCATATCTAAGGGTAAGTAGATAAAAGGATTGGAAAGCATAACAAAACAAAATAAGAACAAAAAGGTTTAAAAAAAGGTCTAAAGGTCTGCAAGAAACAGCCTAACTACAAAATTTGCATTCCATGGATATTGTTTATGCTCAAAAAAAAATAAAAATTAAAAATAACTGAAAGGATTCTTTCAAAGATAATTTTCTTTACTTCTTTATAAGTCTTTATTAGTGCCTGTCATGTCATTGAACCCTTGTGGACTGTTTGGTTTGGAAAGTCCTCTGGGAGAAGGAAGAAAGCTTCCCATACAATCACAGTGAGCATCTTCAAGGCATGACAAGCCCAGAGATCAAGAATTAGGTTTATTTCCAAAATCACTGAGGAAGCAATGAGCGGGGGATGGGTTGATAGGCTCAAAGCTTAATCTTCATCTTGCTTAGTTTTAAAAGTTAAGGCTTTATGGGGAGTCAGTGTCAGCATTTTAAATTAGGATTCTGCTGTTCCCTGACAGGGTGTTCTCCACAGGTTTTCTGTGTCTCTTTCCCTCTCTCTATACATTTCCTATGACTTCCCTTATCTGTCTTCTTGCCTCTCCTCACAAATAGTTTCCTGCAAGTTTACCCCTTTCCTTCCTTGCAAGCACACTAACTTCTCTCTGCCTCCTTTCCTATTACTTCTCACAACAGTCTTAGCTCCTGCCTCCATTCTCAGCTCATCTCTCTTGACATCCCTACTGCTGTTTTTAGGGACAAATCGTATGGAATATCTCAGTCCTGCCCTATGATACAAAAAGCAAAAAGTAAGTTCAAAAGGCAAACGATAGGTCCAATTGTAAAAAGCAATTATCAAGCTCCTTTTCTGTTTTTTCACAAGAATAAGGTATGTCCTGAGACACTTTTTAGAAGTTCATTTCTTTCTAGGGGCAAAGAGGAAGGAAAGGTTATAAAGTGAATAACCTCATGTTACCATGAGTTTTAACTGAAGCACAAATAGAGTAACTGTTATTAGAGAACAGTCACATGCTGGCATGAGGTTGAAGTCTAATCTGTCTTTCTCTCTTTAGCTTCTGTTCCCAAGACATTTGATCCAATGGTAAAGGCAGCAAAATATATAAATGTGTTATGGTTCCCCAATGCTCTCCATCAATCCTGATGTTCCTTTTCCTAGCTAATGGAGGTTGTTATACTGTCTATCACTACTCAAACTTGCATTTATATTTTAAAAGCATGCTAGTTTGTAGTGCTTTTAAAAACTTAGTGCACACATTTAATGCTTATCTTCCTATTGAGAGATTTAAGCTATAAAATAAAATCAGATATATGCAAGGGAAATTAATTAATTAAGATTCCTTTTTCTCTCTCTGGGTACAGAGAGGGTTTCCTTCCTACCTTTTTTTCCAAGTGTACCCTAACACTTATGACAGATAATATCAGAATTATGTATGGTAACTTTTAAAGAAATTCCATGTATTGTAAAGATTGATTTATTAGTTTATTATCAGAATAATTTTGAAACAAACTTTAAAATAAAAAACATCTGCCAGATTCCCTGACTAGCTTGACTGTTAAAGAGGTCATATTGGCCTTGATATGCTACATAAAAGAACTAGATTGGTTTATGAAAGTACCCTAGAAGATTCTGTCTGTTCCCTTAGTTTGAGGAACTGGAAGATATCTATAAGAATGTCATTGTTATTGTCATTGTCATGGCTGGGCTTCGCAAAGGAAGATTTGGGAAGGTTCTAACCACATTTGTTACAGGCACGTTGGTGACTTATGAGGCCAATACGAGACAGACATGTCCGATTGCAAAAGGCACAGCAGAAAGACTCTTTAGATGGTATAATCTGCAGAACACGTTTCTTTCTGCATTGCCTTTTTTCCTAAAGAGTGATCCTGTGTGTGTTCTCAAAGGAGACAGCTGCATTATAGATGGTGTGTCTCCAGGCCTCCCGATTGGAGGCCAGAGTAGACCAGTTGTGGTGATCAATATGGCCAAGGCTGAGATGTTGTTTCAGGGAGTCCTTGTATCTTTTCTTCGGGGCTCCTCTCATGCGGCAGCCAGTGGCAAGTTCACCATAAAGCAAGATCTTAGGGAGGCGGTGGTCCTTCATCCTCGAGATGTGCCCTGCCCATCGCAGCTGTGTTCTCATCAACATGGCCTCAATACTTGTGACTGCTGCTTGCTCTAGAACAGATGTATTGGTCACATAATCTGACCAGTGGATGTTTAAGATTGTTCGGAGGCAGCTTTGATGGAAGCGTTCTAGGAGACGCAGGTGGTGGCAGTAGATGACCCATGATTCGGAACCATACAAGAGAGTGGACAGCACTATGGCTCTGTAAACACTGATCTTGGTACTTTTCTTCAAGTGTTTATTATGCCATACTCTTTTGTGGAGTTTTCCAAAAGCACTATATGCCTTTGCTAATCTGTTGTCTATCTCTCCGTCAGTCTTACCATCTGAGGAGATGAGGCTGCCTAGGTAATTAAACTGTTGGACTGATTTGAGTTCTGATTGGCCAATGGTGATGTGGGGATCAAAGGTCTTTATGTAACCTTTGTCGACCTCACCAAGGCTTCCGATACTGTGAGCAGAAAAGGTTTGTGGCAGATTTTGGAACGTTTAGGATGTCCCCCCAAGTTCCTCAAAATGATCATCTCACTCCATGAGGATCAACACGGTCAAGTCAGATATGGCAACACACTTTCTGAGCCCTTTTTAATTAAGAATGCTGTAAAACAAGGCTGTGTTCTCCCTCCTACCCTATTCACAGTCTTCTTTAGCATGATGCTCCAAAGGGCCACGGTAGACCTCGATGATCAGGACGGTATCTACATTCGATATCGTACTGATGGAAGTCTATTCAATCTAAGGTGTCTGAAGGCCCACACTAAGACCTTAAACCATCTTGTCTGGGAGCTGCTTTATGCTGATGACGCCGCCCTTGTCGCCCACACAGAAGCAGCTCTGCAGCGTTTAACATCCTGCTTTGCAGATGCTGCTGAGCTCTTTGGGCTGGAAATCAGCTTAAAGAAGACAGAGGTTCTCCATCAACCTGCACCTCAGGAAGTCCCCCATCATCCCCACATCACCATTGGCTATAAGAATGACTCACCAAATTGTTACACACAAAGTCTCTCAAATGTGTTTTGAGTACCATAGCTGTAAAGTTCCTTTCTTAAAACTCTGCTGTTGTGCACTGTAGCTTTAGATCCCTGCTGTAAAAAAAAACACTGTAAAAGTGTTCCTGAAGTCCCTTGCTTTTGAAAATGGTATCCAAAGTATACAATTCAGAGGACCACATAATTTTTTTATTTTCTCACTTTAAAAATCAAAATTAAAACAAATTTTGTGACTTTTCTGATTCAAATCCTGTTACTCAGTTTTCACTCAAAAGATCCTAGAGGTGCAGCACAGAAATATTTACCCATAGTCCAATAAAGTGTGCTCATGTTCTCTTTTGATTTTGAGAGAGTCACTGTTCTTGTGGATTTATACTATGTTGTATATGTGTATAAGAGCGTTTGCAAGTGATTTTCCACATGATGAATATAATTTAACAAAAATGTGTCTTAATTTTTTAATCGGCATTCTTCATTGATGAGAAACTATGAACAGAAAAAGCATTAACAAATCCCCCTAACTCTAAAATCATCAGATTATGTTGAAGAACTTAATAATTGTTTTCTTTTCAGTTTCCCAATCTGTCATTTTCTGATGGCTCAAGCAACCCTTTTTTTATCTTGTTCTTGCTTAGATGACTAATAAATAACTCACTTTGTTGGAATGAAAATAATTTTGCAATCTGTGGGCTATTTATACAACTTGAATTTCTCCATTTGCTCAGTACAGGTCCATTAGGTTGTTTTTAGTGATAGCTTAAGATCAAACTATAAGGCATGATGATAAGTCTCACATCTGTAAAAATTCTATTTACTTTCTAAGACGTGTCTATATTCTTTTTTGACTGGACACATTAGCAGATAACAGGTCATGTGCTGAAGGAGTTATTATTTTGAAGTGCCACACGCTTGCTTCAATTTGACACATTAAACATAGTGAACAGTGAATAGAGTTATCAACATTGTCCAGTCCACTGGGACCTGAATAAGACTTAAAATCATATAGGAATGATCTGGTTGTAGTACAATGAAGCATCAGACTGAATCAGCAAATAAAGCAAACAGAAGCAAAAAGCAGCAAAGTGATATGAAGGAAGCAGAAATTGTGTATTTATAGCCATGTAACAGATTCCCTGGTTTTTTGTTTCTATTGTGAACTAAACATTCATCAGATTCTTACATCTTCCTTTTCACAGGTGTTTTACATCTCTATGCCATCAAGAGTAACAACTAAATGTATACCATATAACTGAATCTATGTGCTGCATTATCACACAATTCCATACCATTCTATCTCCACAAGCCAGATCACAAAGAGAGTGCTAATAAAGAGAGTGCTGAACCACGAGCTGGACTAGTACATTTTAGACATTTATCTTTCTGTCAGTATGACTGATTTTTTCAGGGTCACATCCACTTGAGTCCTATGGATCATAGTACATTCTGGGCACAAAAATTATATCTTAAAAGCCTCTTCACCATCTCAAAGATTTTTCCAGCATTGGAGTCATCCTCCACAAGTCTCCTCTGGTACAGGCTATACATGTAATTAGAAAAATGAAAAACCTTTTCACCACCCTGAGAGTTCTCAGCTGTCGCATCGACCTCTTTGAAACACTTCTTAGAACAACTTTTTTATGCCTGATAAATGTAAGACTAATTGCAAAATCCGAAGGACAGAATGTCAGTTTAAAGCTGCTTTTAGTGAAGTGCCTCTCAGATCTCCTGCCAAGTACTTCTTTGTGGGTCAAGCAGATAGCAGGAGCTGCATGTTGTCGCTCTCTCCCTTTTAACATTTTTGAGGTGGTAGCAGTAAGGCTAGAACATGTCAGAATCTATTTATGAGTGGCTACCATTACCTGACCTTTCTTATCCAGAGTGTTTTCTAATAAGTAAAGAATTAGCACTCAAAGAGTAGCAGTTTGTAATTTCCTGTTTTAACTGTGATATGAGTATTACCATTTTGAACTCTATCATTACCCTCTTACTCATCTGAAAATTATACATGAAATTAAAATCAGGAGCTGAGAATATAATTTTTTCCATTCAAGACATACAAAAAAAAAGGAAATCCAGTAAGAGAGCTTGAGTTTTCAAATAGCAAGTTTCCAGAACCTATTGCATTCAGGTAAGTCTAGATCCACCTAAACAATATCTTTGGCTGTCCAAAATCAGAGGCAAAGCATTATGCATATATATATATATGTATATATATATGTTCTTCTCCCCACACATGTCCCACACACTCACTTGGCTGCCTTCAGTCACAAAGAACAATCATGCCTCAAGTGGTTTTCCAGCTTGACCTTGAGATTCTTTTCACACACACACTAATCTTAGCTCTGGCTAGCTCAGGATCACATTACTTTTGCTTTAGTATTGTCTTCTTTTTCTTTACCATCCAGGTGTCCGGTGCTGTCTATCTAGCTGCTCCTACAGTTGACCTTGGCTAGTCTTCATATGACCAGCTTCTCTATTATTACCCCTCCACAGCAGGACCAGGGGAGAAAATGAGACAAAAAACTTGTGTGTTGAAATAACAACAGGGAAATCACTCAGCAATTACCGTCACGGGCAAAAGAGAATCAAATTGAGAAAATTAATAAAATTTATTTCTAATTAAATGGAACAGGATAATAAGAAATAAGGACAAATCTAGAATCTTCTCTCCACTCCTCCTTCCTCACCATGCTCAACTTCATCCCCAACTTCTCTACTTCCTATTCTCTGAGTGGTGCAGGAGGATGGGGAGGGAATGAGAGTTAAGGTCAGTTCATGATGCTTTATCTCTGCTGCTCCTTCCTCCTCAGACTCTTCCTCTGCTGCAGCATGGGGTCCCTCCAACAGGATTCTGTCCTTCATGGTCTTCTCCAAGGTGAGTCTTCCCACAGATTGCATTTCTTCAAGAACTGCATGAGTGCAGGTCCTTTCCATGGGAATGGAAACACCTGCAGGAATGTACTGCTCCCATGTGAGTTCCCCACAGGGTAACAGTTCCTGACAGAAAATCTACTCCTTTATGAGTTTCTCTCTACTGGCCACAGTTCCCTCCAGGAGCCTGCTCCAATGCAAGTTCTCCATGGGCTGCAGCTAATTTCAGCACATTTCCATTTGTTGTGCCAGTGGATGCTTTAGGACTGTACTTCCAGACTGCAGGGTGGACTAACGTGCTCCAGAGTGGTGCTCTATAGGCTGCAGACAGACAACCTGCACCACTATGGTCTTCTCCATAGGCTCCAGGGGAGTCTCTGCTCCAGCACCTGAAGCATCTCTTCTCCCTTCTTCACTGACCTTGGTGTCTGTAGAGCTGTTCTCTCACATATTCTCACTCCTCTCAGCTGGTGTTGCACAGTGTTTTTTACACTTTCTTAAATTTGTTATCATGGAGGAGCCACCAGCATCACTGATAGGTTCAGTTGTGGCTGGTGTTGGGTCAGTTTTGGAGCTGTCTGGAACTGACTCTCTCTGGGAGCTGTTTATGGTGTCTTCTCACAGAAGCCAACCCTGTAGCCACCCAGTACCAAAACCTTACCATATTGGCTTTAAATAAAAAACCAAAAATCTATCAAAACAGATTCATAACTCGCGAACATCGGCAGTTTCGTCAGCAGAAGTAAGACCTGATATGTGAACAGAGTATAACTGTACATGTATGTGTATGTAATGAGATGCCTACAGACTAACTACCAGTAGTTTGATATAGCATCAACCCCTATATCAAACAACCTGTATTTAGTTCCAGAAAACAACACTCTACTTTATCCCTCTGGCTAATCATCATGATCCAAACTACCCACCAAGAGGGCCAGAATAGTACAAGAAAAGTTATAAACTCTTGGTCACTTTCTTGGGAGAAAACTAAACTTCAGAGTAAAAAAGAGCCCACAGAGGTCAGTGCTGCAAATAGGCCATAAAAACACAATGTTGTAAGCAGCTGTTGTAAAATGAAAAATTTCCTGGCAGCATGTTTTATTTTTTAAATTAACACATAGCAATCAAAAATGGAAGATCAAGACAAGATTTAAAAGCAGCCAGAAGCAACGAAGTGAAAAATGCCACTTACACAAACATGTCTAACTGGACATACTGGGATTCTTAGAAGAGGCTGGAATTGCTACCTTGTAAATCTGAGATATTGTCACGGTTTGAGATAGCCCCAACATCCAATTCCCTAGCTCCATTCCCCCTCCCACATCTCAACCTAATGTGAGATGGGTTTTTCCAGACAAAACACACCAGACTCAAAATGGGGGAAAAGGGAAATATATTACAATGACTGTACAAATAAATACCATATCACATTATACACATGATCACAAACTATCTCTACCATGACATATGTATTTACAATGGATCAGATCTCTTCTCCCCTCCAAATAAAAGTCCAGGAGGGAAAGAAGGACAGATCCCTTCCAGTCTTGAAGCAGCAGCATCTTCTAATGCAGCAGGTTCTCCTCATCTCATGCATGCAGCAGCTGTGGCTGGCTTTCCTGCCAGCATCCACAAGGGAGGTATCCAAGCCTCTCTCTCGGCCCCATCGCCTCACAACCGAGGGGTCTTCCGTGGACTTCGTAACCCCAGACAAGGTCGTTTCACCACGTCATATCACGAAGACACAGGGGGGTCTTCGTGACGGTCTGGTATCTCTTGCAGGGCCTCTGTGCCCTGTCTCTCAGGCTGCCACCGTGGCAGCAGTGCGAGGGGGGAGCCAAGGTCAACTCCCCCCGCATTCCATCTGGCCGTCCCGGTCCAGCTTCCCAGGACGCTCTGAGCTTCTCAGCTCCTCTCTCTCCGGTGCTGCATGTCTAAAACTCTTCTCCTTAATAGGAATCCATCTCCCTCTTTTCTCAGAGGGATCTCAAAGGAGTTTTGGGGGGCTGGTACAGTCTTACCCCAAACTCTGTCTCTCTGCTGCTGGCTCTCTTTTCTCTCGGCTCTCCTTCCAGGAGTCCTTTCTCTGGTGCTGCATGTTGCTTCTGCTGCTTCTTCAGTTCAGGTCCTTATCTCTGGCTCTCTGCCACCGTTTCTCTGGTCAGTCCCGGCTGCTGCTCTGTGCCCATGGAGAAAACATCTCCCGGCATACTACAGGCACCTAGCCCAGCTTTATGCTGTTCCAGGTCCCTGCAGCCCCCCAGTCAGAGGCTGGGAGGGGGCCAGAGGGCCCAAGGGGCTCAGAGCCCCTACCTCGTGGCTCTACAACATGGCCACCTCTCCTACAACAACCAAACTACAACTCTTCTTTTCCGGTCTGGTTGTGATATGTTTACATTTCTGCAGGAGCGCCCATTGGGCAGAACTTCAAAACTTCCAGGGGTTTCCACCCCTTGGGGTCTACCACTTCTCTTAGCCTCTGGGGAAAACAAGGTTCAAACCACTACAGATATATTGTTTGGAAGAATTTTGAAATGCATTAATTGCAAGAGTACATGATACATACACACCATTGACATGTTTTGCTATACTCTAAATACTTATGATGCTTATACACATTTAAGGCATAGAAATACCATCCACAAATTTCATTCATCATTTTTATATCATAATTAGTAGCTTCTTTCACCAAATATTTTCATATTAATATAATATTTTCATTAACTAAGTTATAATTAGTAAAATAACATTATTATTAACATTAACAGCAGCATAAAATTAAAGAAAATGCCACTTATAATTGCTTTGATTATAGTTTTGACAATCTAGAAAATAAGACAGAAAATAATCTAGATAGACCCTTTCTGCTAATGTTAAACAGTGGATGTTATTAGAAGAATATTATTAAGGAAGAAAAAAAGAAAGAAAAGAAAGAAAAAAGAAAAAGGTTTTGCTGTTGTTAGAAATACCAGCTTAAACATTAAGAGACTGACACGTAAAAATGTACACAGAAACACTGAGATGAAGTATGAGGAGGAATACAAAGAGCTTTTGCACAAATAAATACGACACAGAGATTCCCAAGTTTTCTTTTCGAGGTTCAACACTATCAGGAGTAGGTGACACCTCTACCTGTGTTAATAAAGCAGTAGCTGTTTCTGTGCTAATTCACGTATCTGTTTGAGTGTTGTGCAGGCCATAAGAAGATGTACACCATCCTTCAGGAAATAATGAGTTAATAAAAATGAGATGAATCCGGATGTTGGTGTTCCCTAATTTTTTTTTTTCTTTGCAGACAGACTGCCTCTGGAAGCCTGAATTAAGTTAGGTCCAAAGACTCGAACATGTTTTGTAATATTTTTCTTCTGATCTTTGCAGATCTCTTGCTTCTTGAGATAGGATTTTATCTATCTATATGGCTGGCTGTCTCTCTCTCTCTCTCTCTCTCTCTCTCTCTCTCTCTCTCTCTCTCTCTCTCTCTCTCTCTCTCTCTCTCTCTCTCTCTCTCTCTCTCTCTCTCTCTATCTTAATCCAGAAAACTATTTGATCACAGCATATAACTATCTGAGAACAGAGTAGTTATTCACCTTTATTTCTTGACTCATGCAAGACCCTTTCTGAAACTCTCAGAGATGTAAATGGTTCCATGAAATCTCATCAGCTTCTTGGGCACCTTGAAACACTCATCCCTCATTACTTCTTCAGCAACTTACAGAGTTGAACCCTTGCTAATTTTAACATGTTATCTTAGTATCTTAGCACTAGCTTACTCTCCTGTGACCTTCTGACACTGATTCTTGCTTTCAGTCATGTAGTGTATTAGCAGAAGTTGTGACAATATTGATTTGATATAATTTAAGGTCGGGCACACTGTAAAGTATAATCCCTCACAGGAGCAGGTAATTTCTTTAGTTTCATTCTGGGGTTTTTGTTTTAATGTTATAGACAGATTTGTTGCTGCTGTTTCCAGATTTATGAAGTAATGGAATGGTCTCTGGGGATAATTATTACAACTGTTCATGATAAATAATTAAACTATAGGGCAGAAATCATTTTAATTATATTAACTCTCTCTTACATGTGAAGGCTGAGCATTTACTATCTCCAGAGGTCTTATGTGATGTTTTGTACATCTCTACAATTATCTTTAGCCATGTTCTCCAATCCTCAATTAAGCGTTCCTCCGAAAAGGAGGAAATTTAATTTTCAGCTTGATTTGTATTACTGATTTTGTTACAGCTAGTAAAGGAGCAGTAGAAAGGGTAGGAAAACATGATCAAATTTCTCTGTAACATACACAATACTAAAATATCTTTGTTGCTAAGAGCTGCTGTATCTAGTTCTCACACAGTGGATGGGACTATATATGCTCCAGGAGAGATGCACAGTACCAGTTGAAAAATAAAAGTCATAAACAAGGACAATGCAATGATGTACTCAATTTTATTTTTGCATCGTAATAAATTTGTGTGTTTCACACAAAAGCAATTACAGTAGCTAATTGATGGCAAGTAGTTTTATATGTAGTGGACTGATGCATACCAGAATATAGTTGGCACAAATGTTATTAATATTCAGTCTCACTTTTGCAACCCAACGCCTTGAGAGAGAAAGGTTTGATTTTTATTGTTTTCTTTCTTTTTTTCCCTCTTGTCATTTCTCAATACAAAGTTGTTTGGATTCACATTGTTGTAATTGATTTTAAAAGAGTGGTTTTCCTGCAGAGGATGAATTTGGCCACAAACGTCTAATTAACAAGAGGTATTGGTTGCCCACAAAATACTATGCTAAAAAAAAATCAACAGCCCATATTCATTTCAAGTTAAAGCAACTGACAGGATGGGCACCACAATTCAACAACCTGGAAATCATATAAATTTAAATAACATAATTAATGTCCTCGTGATTTTTTCCTCTTCTCTTTTCTGTTGTTTTGGAGTATTGGCCTGCACATCCAAGCATTTGTCACGTGTACTTAATGTAAAATGGCAAACATCAAGTTTCATGATTTCTTAGTTTACGGTTAATTTTCACACAGAACAAAATGTTACAGATTTTTGGACTAAGATGGATAAAGAAACGGCTTTATAACAAAGAGCTAAAACTCTGTGTGGTCACTCTTGTTAATTAAATAGAGTTAAAGGGTATACAGCTAGAAATTTTGCATGAGTGTGACTATGTTTGCACACATCTGCCTATGATGACAAAGAGGGAATCTTGGGTACCAAAAGTTTCTTCAGACAACTAGAGGAACCACCTCATACCTGTAGAGGAATTTAACTATCTCAACATCTGCCATGAGGACAACATTGGACACCATCCTGGTGAGTTTTAGAGAGCTGAAAATAATCTCTAAACACAGATAATTCTGACCTAAGTAAGGCACTTTATTGCACCTGAGGAGGCCACAGGATTTGATACCAGACAATGTACAGTGTCCTTCCAAACTCACTTGAAAAGCCTTGCAATTGACAGTGTGAAGAACAGAGTATTTTGTGTATAAGTGTATGTTTATGAATATGTATACATACATTTCTTTTTCACGTATAAAATATGTTAAAAAAGTTATACTGCTTCCTCACTCTGCTTTTTCCCCACCCAGTTTTTAGTCATTTTCGTCATAGGTTTTATTGAGTCTCTTGAACTTTGACAGACCTATATCTCAGTTTTTCAGTTTTTCATTTTTTTTTATCCCTAAACCATGACAGAATCAAAGAATAGCTGAGGTTGGTAGGGATCTTTGGAGACTGCCTAATCCAACTTGTCATGTCCGGTTAGGTCTTGAATATCTCTGCAGATGGAGACTGCTCAACTCTCAGCAACGTGTTACTGTGTTTGACAATTTTCACATTAAAAGGATACTTCCTTATGATTAAAGAATATTTATTGCATTTGTATTTGTGCTAATTGAACTTTGTCCCGCCACTCATTACCACTGGGAACATTCTCTTTACACCATCCTATCCTATCTATAAATATACAGATATCCTATCTATATATAGATATTTACATATTATAGAATGTTTGAATAATTTATTGTAAAGCTTTATGTTAATTTTATTTTAACATTTTATATTACAACTTTTAAAAGAGGGAATGAAGGAATCTAGGTGGTTTTTTGTAGATTATTTTTCTTTCTCTTTGGTTTAATTAAATGTTCCTAACAGAACACCAATGCAGAAATCCAAATCAAATCCATTCAAATTCTTTCAGATAATTTTACAAGCTTAAATGCTTTGGAGACTAATGGGGAGGGAGTATTCTGCATATTTGCTGTATGTATTTGTGCAGAACTCCCTGCAGAATTAGATGAACAGTATTTAATTTCAAATATTCATATTCCAGACATATATATTCATATTCCAAACAGTTAAAAAGATAATAAAATTTTTTATTCTTTGATAATGTACTGCTAAGTTTTAATTTAATGTTTTGATGCAAATGTAGTTCAGGGTCAATGCTATTACTTTTAATTAATATTTTTAAAAATCCGTTTGAACAGATAGATAATACTTTGTTATAATCACATAATAATGATTATTACACTCATCATGGCCAGTCTTCGTGAGCGAAGATTTGGGAAAGGTCATTACCCTTCAAGCCTGCGCAGTGGATTTTTTAGGTGAGACACAGTGTGCGCTGAACTGAGCCCACCCTTTAATCCCAGTTCATCTGCTGGGGCCGAGCGAGCTTGGACGGTGGCAGCGAGGTCCTCAGGACGTAGGTTTGTTTAGAGTGACCTTCTCTTATATGGATGGTCTTACAGGGCTGAACGAGCTCCATCTGCCCGGAGGAGTTCCCTGACCGGGAATCAAACCCGGGTTGCAGCGGTGAGAGTGCTGCATCCCAACCACTAGACCACCAGGGGGCCTCCATTATTACACTATTTTCCATTTAAAAATCCGGGCTCTTCATGGAAAGCAAACTTTTCTGACAATTATTAGAGTAATGTGTAGATAACAAATCTAGGACTTGTTAGTAACTTCTGTGCTACCAAGAGAGAGAATGAGTTTTTTGAACCCTTTTTTGTGGGATGCTGTGTAGGGCTGAAAGAGCATCAAACTAATTAACAGTGTAGACCTACCTACTTTGCTTGTCAGATCTGCCTGAAAAGTTGTCTCATAGTTCCTACAGGAAAAGTGATTGAAAACCTCACTATGTTTCCAAACTGTGAAGTCTCCTGGCACAGCTTGTATTCAATTTGGCCCTCCTTAAGCACTGAGTTTGGTCATTTATTGCATTTGGGTATCCCAGGCTTTTGTTGGACTCTAAATCTGGAAGCCTAGGAGAACACTTGCACCTTTATTGAACATTTGTTACCAGCCAAGCCAGCTATTATGCAGGATCCTGATTCTCCTGTCCCCTCAGGAACCTAAATGAAAAGTTCAAACAGAAACCGGCCCAAAAAAACAAAGCAATATCTTTAAAGTGATATGATCACAATAATATCTCGTTACCCAAGTTAAGTGGTGTTTTTTAGAGTGAGGCACAGAAAAGCTCTCTTGATTTGCATGAAATTTTGGTCTTCTGCTGTAATTGTAAACAACTTTATATCTTATATAAGAAAATAAAGGCTGAAGTCTTTGTAAGGAGTATGGACACACTTTAAAACTTAAACATTAGTCTTGATCTCTTTTAAGCTTAACAGACAGAATACATACATCCTAATGACACTGTTGCTCTTAGCTTTAAAAGTAATTTTATTTAATTGTAATAAATGTTCCACATATCCTTATAAGAACAACCAAATTGCCATCACACTAACTATCTTTCTTTTATGAGCAAATATGTTTTACTAGTAGATACTTTAATCAGAGGAAAACAATCTGTCACCAGATAATTGCTAAAAGGATGGGAATAAGTCATATTTTTTGTCTAATTCTTATGTTACAGGCTTGTGGCCTAATTCAATCTATTCTGAATGCACAGTAAATGCAACACAGTAATTTCAAAATCATAAACCTCTCAAAAAATCCAGGCAGAGGTCTGCTAATGTGTTGGATGATGGATCTCCTATTTACTATTGATCTCTGAATTCAGAACCAATCCATTCTGTACTAGCAAGCATTTTTCATATATTTTTAGAAAATATTGAATTGTTCTTAATCAGTGACAAGACTGCTTTGTGTGTTACCACTCAACATAGATTAGCAACAACATACAGTATTTCACTAGAAAAATGAAACTTGTAGAATCTGGTATACCTTAAATGAACTGATTTCACATTCAGCTACCCTTGAAATAAAGGAAAGCTCAGAATAAGCAATCCAGTTGTAATGAGAAAAGTGCTGTAGGGGTTATTACATATAGAAATCTACCTAGCCCTTTGTTATATGAACATATTATACATTGTAGTCTGAATCACTGATGGGAGAGGATTTAATACAAGCAAACTAGCTCTTTGATTATTATAGCTGGTTTCCGTATCATGTCTCAAGAAGCTGCATTTATATCCCATTCTCTACTGATTCTATTTTCTCTTCCTCAAACCACCCCATTCCAACGACCAGGTTCCTACATCTCCTTATTCTCTATTTTTTTCTATTCAAGTTTAGATGCAGAAATCCCCAATATACTAACCTAATCTCACCTTTGTGCTCATTGGCCCCTGGTCCAGACCCGGATGACATTAAAACAATATCACACCTGATCTAACTAAATGCAAGTGGGTATGTGCTAAGCATTATTTGATGAATAAATGTCATTGGGTTTGGACTCTCAAGCTTTCCTTTCAGATGACTTGCCCTGTTCTTGAAGTCTATTCCTTCCTCCTCTATATCTCCTTAACAGCCTTTTCTTATTAAGACTGTGTCATTATATTCCCACAAGTCTCAGAGGTGACTAGGAACAGAGGGAATGAATATAAGAATGTGATTCAGTTCACTGATTAAGGACTCTTTAGGTATCTACTGGTAGATAACTATTTGTTTGATAGTTGTTCATCTTGCTGTTATAGTCAATAGAAGTTGAGGGTTGGACTCAGTTGTGTTAAAGTAGGTACGTAGCACCACACAATTTTCCTTAAGATGTCCAAGACATCTACACAGGATTGACAGGTAAGATAGATAATAGACAGGAAGCCTCAACCCTACTGAAGCAGCAGCAGAAGGCCACAGAGTATATTCTATGGCATATCACATGCCATTCTAATCTTGTTTTTATTTCCCTTGTTCTCAGCACATCCCGTTTATCATAGAAAATATTTGGGGGCATTATCCCCTAGATAACGTCTACTGCAGAATAAACTAAATCCCCTCAATGAATTTGCAGAACAAAGAAACAAAGAAAAAAACAATCTCTAAACCAATAAGTAACAATGACGAAAAATGGGTGTCCTTCTAAGGCTTACATATGACACAATTCTTTTTCTTATCCATTTATTTGCAAGGGAAGGTTTTTTATCTGTGCATGAAGAATGACGGATTCTGACTGAAGGACAATCAAACCACAGATACTATATAAGAAAAGGAAACTCTGAAATGTTTCTGAACTTAGCTACCACATCATGTTCAATTACAGAAGAGTCAGGCTGTGTCTCTCAAGATATTTCAGTTACACTTATAACAGTGATATTGACACTCCATAAAAGTACCAAATTCCAACCCTAGTTAGGGTTAGATTTCCCTGGCAGTCCACAGTCAACTCACTACAAGTTATGGTACTTTTCGATAATTTAGTTTTCGTAATGGTAATTCACAAAGCCTATAAACACTAACAGTAAGTGCTTGCAGACAGGAAGTAAGTACACTGAATATTCTGAAAGCATGAAATATTCAAGAAAGTTTTTCTCTATCTTACTGATTTTTTTAAAATTCAAATTCATTTCTAAAACAAATAAATATAACAATTTGGAAAATACTGCAATGGACATATGAAAATCTTTTACAGACCAGTCCCTAATTTTTATTCTTTTTATAGATTACAGATATGCCAAATTGAGTTGATTATATATTACTTTTTTCCTCATAAATGTTATACTCTCAAAAAAACCCCTACGCTTTAATCATTGATATTAAGTCACATGAAAGAAATAGTGTTGTTTCTGGCTTGAAAATTCCTCTATATCAACCTACAGGATAACTCTCCTCTCTCCTATTAAATAGCTGGAGAAGAAATTTCATCCTCATCTCCCAGTTATATAACTATACCAAAATTATTGCCAGCTAATATCAGTGTTTTCTTTTTTGATTCTTCCAATCATTAAGCACTGAAATAAAATTTTCAGGTTTAAAAATATGCAGATACCACAATAATCTGAGCTTTCATACATTTCCTTACATTCCTTTTTCTTTTTCCATCTTGATAAAATATTTTTTTAAATTTCCTCTGAAAAATAACATTCCTGAAACACAATTCCCACAGTTTTGTTGTCATAGAAGGAAAATATTTAGAGTGTTTAAAAGTATTTTGTCAAAATATAATTAGGAATTTAATTTCCAAAGTCATTGAGAAAGAAAAAAATTAAATCTTTTTTCCTAGAGAGACAAAGTAGGATGTTTCAACACTAAAATATTGTGGATTTTTTTCTATTTTCCTTTTAACTTATGGATTATCTCCTAGCAGAAGACATTTTACATTGCCAAACTAATTTATACAAAATGTTCAGTGCCACCTAGATTTATTTAAAATAAATGTGAAAACCAGTGAGGACTGCAATCTAAGCAGGCTGCAAAAAATAGTTCAGATAGGGATGCCCTGAATAAAAAAGGACGGTTATCTCTGCTGATATGGCTGGACGTGTCAGAAGCTGTTGTCACAATTCTCAATTACCTGTGTGCAAGATAACGTGAGGCTGGACTCGGCTGTGCCTCTTAGTAGTCAGCCAGTCACTTGTACCCTTTCTTTAAAAGTGCTGATCTTCAGTGTCCTACAGCACACTGAGATGCCTCTTTTTTGAAAGGTTGCTTAAGAAGTAAATAATTCCATTTACTAGACTGCAGTGAGAGCATCATGCACCAATTACAGACATGGCACCAGGCAGTGGAGGGCTCCTGGTTTGAACAAAATAATGGTAGAGAGAGAAAAATGTATTCAGAAACTCAAAAGATGTTAATTAAACATATCTCCCCTTCTCATTATAAAAGTAATGGACATTTACAGGGTTATTGAGTTCATTGCTGGACCATGACAAATAAACACACAATCTTTTTCCCCACTATATGTGCTCTGTAGTAGACTCTTTTTTTTACCCTTAATTTAGTTATTAAAATACTTTCTGATGGATGTAATGCAAAAGACAACTGGAAAGTCCAAATATATGTACTAGGAATCAACCCATCTTTAAAATGAGATATAGAAAAAAACAGTCTACCAGTTTTCTTTTTCCCGATTTCCTTGTTTATTCCTGATTTTTAGTTTGGTTTCCCAAAAAGAGTACAAACTGGGATGATATGATGCTACAGAAAGACTTACAATCAAACATAGAATCGTAACTCTTTGTAGGGCACTGCCAAGAATCATATCTACACAAATCTCCTCCAATCCAATGAGTAATGTCACACTCTGAATAAACATGAAATACTAAATTGTTTGTGGGGTTGAGGGTTGGGGGTGATGAGAAGAGAGTATGTTCTAAATATTTTTCGCACCTCAACAGCAGCAGCAGCTGCAGAAGACTTGATATGGGGCATTTTATTGGCTGATGTATCTAAAATTTTCATGTAGGCTAAATTATAGTGTCATGTTCTTCAAAGTTGTTGTACTTGCATCCACAACATTATGATTCCGCCTAGAGTTGACATTAACAAGAAAGTAGGAAATTAAAATATTATCAATGCTATGAAGCCTATAAAACCATGAACATCATCTGTTAATAATTTTCTTATAAACTATTTATGCACCCAAAGATATTTCTCATTATATGTGTTGTTTCATTTGACCTTTATTCTACCTCCACTCTTCTTCTTCTGGATAATTATTTCTAGGTCAGAATTTATTCATGAACTATGGGTTTTGGTATTAATGGATCTAATAGAAAGACATTTTATTTGAAAGACTGGGAAATCAGGTTAACAGGAATTGCACATGTACACTGTTGCAAGAATAAACCTCTGTTTGATACCTGATTGTCCCTAGATCATAGATTACTAAACCTATGGGTTTAGTATGGGTTGACATGGTCAAATCATTTATTGTCTTGCAGTCAGTAAACAGGGTGGTATTTGTTATCAGATTTTTTTTTTTCCTACAAGGAATGAAGTATCAAAGATAAATAAAGATAAAATAGTGTGAGCAAAATGGAAGGACAGAGATGTAAAAGATGATGAAAAAGAAAAGAGAATAGAGAGTTTAATTTAACATCTTTGCCATCATAAATGAGATATTTAGGTCAGACAACACACCCTGATATTCCCCAAAGACAGTATTCTGAAGTGACAAAAGTATGTTCTCTTCAGTAATGCATAAGGTGTATTGGATCTACTTAAAAAGAAGGGTTTCTGGGATATAACATCAGAAGACACTTTCAGTGAGTTAAGAGAAAAAAACAATATAAAAATAGTTTTGATTATTTTTTAATCAATTTGAAAATTCAGAGTAAAACTTTTTGTAGATTTTCAAGGTTCAGTCTGTTCAAAAAGTACCGCCAATAGCCATTCCTTGGGCCCCTTATAGCTCTGGGCCCTGCAAGGTAAGAACATGGACCTGCTGAAATGAGGGCAGAGGAGGGCCCCAAAGATGATCAGAGGGCTGGAACAATTCCCTGTGAAGACAGGCTGACAGAGTTGGGACTGTTCAGCCTGGAGAATAGAAGGCTCTGGGGAGACCTCACTGGGGCTTTTCAGTATCTAAAGGGGACTACAAGACTTTTTACGAGTTTATGTAATGGTAGAAAAGAGGGAGTGCCTTTAAACTGAAAGAAAAGAGATTTAGGTCAGGTATTAGGAAGAAATTCTGTACTGTGAGGGTGGTGAGGCACTAGAATAGTTTGCCCAAAGAGGTTATGAATGCCCCATCCATGGAAGTGTTCAGGGTCAGGTTGGATGGGGCTTTGAGCAATCTGATCTAGTGAAAGGTGTCCCTGCTCATGTCAGGGGAGTTGGAACTAGACAATCCTTATGCCTAGAATACACTACAAGTTAATTTGTACTTTGCTCTTTAAGAGATGCAATATTTTGCAACATTCAGAAAGTTCACAAACATCAAATCATGAAATAAATTGTGTTTCTGTCATAAGTAGAAACTATGACTTTCTACAGACTTTGCAGTAGTTAACATAATGTTCATTTATTCAGATAAGATTTTTACCAAATCCAATAAAGTTATAAAATTAAATTTCTCTATTCTGCTCCTACCTTGCCTTTTTTCAGAAAAATTCTTGTCACCATAAACGAGTCATTCTGTAGGTAGTACGTGCAAGTGGGACTCAGATAATTGTTCTATTAGATTTTCCTCTTTTTTATTTTCTTGTGAAAATTAATTCTAAAAAAACTGTTCATTGTATATAATGGTGACACAGTGACAGCTTATTATGAACATTCTCATTCTCAACTTCAGAACTAGGACTTTCTGTGGTAGTCAAAGAAGTGAAAAATAGCCAACACAGGTCTCAGAAATATCAATTCTCTGAATTGGCTGTGGGGCCTTGATTACTTTCCCATCCCATAGAGATAATCTCTCCTGGTTAAAGTAACCTAAATAAAGTCTTCCTTGTAAAATAAATGGAAAGACATGAGTCATTGTTTGCTACTGAGTTTCTTTCACAAATACTAAGAAAAAAAAGGGTATAACATTGAATAAAAAATGAAACAATAACTCTAATTCCTATAATTTAGTCTTCCAAGTATTATGATTTTAATACTTGTTATATAACTTGATTTGATCCTATTGATTCATATTAGTTTCATCATCTATGATCTAGGGACAACCAGCTAGCAGACTAAGGGCTTTATTCTTGCAATAGCATGGAAGTGCAGTACTCATTACCCTTAACAAGTGCTGTGTAAGCATGTCAGTTGATGAAAAGTCCTCCTGAAATCTTAAGGACAAAACAAACAAACCCAGAAACAATATGTTTTCACTTACAGTTGTTATTCCATGATTAAAAATTACTATTGCAAAAGTGAATAATTGGAAAGCATAGACACATACAATCAGACCTCATAATCAAGTTTTCTTTCCTTCTAGCATTAGTACTACTGTCTCCGCATTTCATAATGTAATTTAATTTTATGTACAAAATTTCCTGAAAGGCATAAATGCATTTCAGCTCTATGTAGTGGTAATTCAGTTTTAAACCATGCATAAAAACTCAATAAAGAGCAAAATGCTAATAGTTTGTATATGGGCTGTGACCTTTCCTAGTCATTTTTCAATATTTTTTAAGAGTTAAGAAACAGTCACTGAAATAAGTTGAGTGACTCTTAGTCTACTATTTACTTTAGAAAAATGAATGTTTATCAAATGGACTTGAATGATGATAATATGTTAGTTCATGCTTCAGAAGCCACTCAATTGCCAAGGTGAAGAACTGGATATTGTCTCTCTGGCATAATCACATGGAGCGTGGATTGCATTTTCACTTTGCATGACCTTGAAAACAGTTTCCCAGACCAATGACAGAAATATTCTTTTTTAATATTGCTGCTGCTGCCAAGTGTATAGACTAGACAAATAAAATTAAAAAGGAATAATAAACCTAGTGATAATAAATTAAACAGTTATGCTCTTTGTTCAGTGTTTTACAATGAAAAAATCCTTATAATTATGAACTAGAATTTAAAATGCAGATTTTGTACAATATTTCACAAAGAGATTTTAGCATTTCTGAGATCTATTATATTCTAAACCAGGCTTTGAATGACTAATGTTTTTTAAATGTGCTTTTAAACATTCACTGAGATTCCAGATTCCTTGAGTCCATGATCCTAAGTTTCAGAGATGCTAGGTTTGATTCACAAGCTGTTGTTGCATGTTGAATGTTTTCAGTAGCTTTGACTTCTTTGTTGCATTATATATTCCTAAATTTAGCAGCATATATTTTTATTTATTTCATGGCATTTTTCTCTTGAAGGTCTTTTATATCTGTAGATTTTTATCATTCTCTGGATACTTTCCCGCTACATTGGATAGGTACTGATGCAAGTACTCTGAATTATAAAAATTTTCTTCACATCTTAAAATCAATATTTGTCTATGCTATGTTTATTCATCTGTTGCTCAGCAGTTCTAGTGTCCTTCTCTGAAGAAGATCCAAGAATGTCTTTAGTTAACCTCTGTTTGTACCTCAACCTTACTGTAATATGATCCAGAATTCTAAAATATTTATTGCAACTATAACTAGGAGGTCCACATGAATATAAGAGAAATCATGCTTTCTGATTGAGTGACTCAGAAGGCAACATAGGTTTTTACCATGGGTTTCCATGCAGCAATGAAATTCCTAGGACCTACAAAGTTTTCTTCATCTTTGGATTTCACCAGCCTATTTTTCAACTGAATTTTGTATTTCACCTGTTTACATTGCAGTCATGGTAGATTTATATGTAATTACATCCATATCCATACAGTCCATATTTTTTCAGGTGTTTTTTGTGACATTATTCTTGTGTGTATTCAAACTCGCAACACTCTTAAATTGTAGAAATGCTCCACTGTGTTTAAAAATTGAATGACTTACCATATTACTAAAGAAATGTTCTTGATTCAAAATGGAGATTGGAGTTACAGACCTGCTTAAGATTTGTTGCTTTAGGACAAGATCCTAAAGCAAGTCAGCATTTCCCAGTTATATTACCATTTAACAGGAAACAAGTTCTTTGAGAAATATATATAACAATATACTTCTCGATTAAGTTACAGCACAAAGTCTACTACAGTTACAGTTTATAATGATCTATTAATGCAGTCTGGTTTGAGTTACTCCAACATTTTATTTTGCTTGATCTGAATGCTATCTTTGATGATGTTGATTATAACATTCTGCTTTATCATTTATGAAATTAGGTAGGATAACCTGGCACTGTTTTGAGTTGTTGTCATTCTTATTATCAAATGCACGTCCATCTGTGTCATTACATATTAGTTCTTTTCTGTACTACTCTGTCAGTTCCTTCAGTTTTTATATAAATTCATTTTTACTTAGTGCACAGTATATTATTTCCTTCAGGTAACTCCATTTATCATTTAGGTATTTCTTCCTTCACGTAAGGTAATCAAGGACATGGGATAGTGACTTTGTACAGCTGTATAAAAAACCACCAAAGACTGAGAGGAACACATTTGTATTTTGAAGATGTATACAAAACCAGAGAAACGTGATGCATGTCCTGGGGCAATGGTAAAACTGTTTTTCTTCTTTAGATGAAGTTACTCAGGACAATATTATAAATCTAGAATATGTCACATCTGCAAGAGACTTTATCAAGGAAAATTCTGAGACTTTTCACAATTCTAAACCTATACTTATATGATTCTCCTGAATAACTTTCATTACAATCTTTATTGATAAATAAGGTAAATTTTGTTGTAGAAATTCACGAGACAATATAGAGCAATCAAGTTTCACTTACATTATCACAGTGTTTATTTATTTTTTTTATTTAGAGAAAAATCTGCATGCGTGAGTGGCGGTCTGAAAAATAAAAGCTAGACACGATCCCAGTATGGGGGAACTGGAATAGTTTATTGAACATGAGAACACTATTTTAAAGGCATCTGGGGCTGGACATATTAATGAAGAGGACGAGCTATGTTAATTAGGGAATTACACAAGTTTTTACTACCATTGCCCAATGGGTTAAATATTTCCCTCAACCAAGATTACATAGGGGGAAAGGGATTAACAGGGTTTAGACATGGTCTGATACTATCATCTCAAGAGTCCTTTCTGATTTCTGCTGGAGCCAGGCTTAATCCATAAGGTAGAACTTTAACAGGTCTTGTGAGAAGGGTCCAGCTCCTTCAGATCACGAGGTTTTTGTCAGCCTTGTTTTCTTTTGCTGAAAGCTGGGTTTGGGCTCCCACATGCATGTCTTTAATTTGGTTTACATCAAGTATTTACACTGATTTCAAGTGAGGAATTGAATTGATATATGTGTAACCTAGAGGTAACACACAATCTCTCTCACTGTTGCTCTTGAAAAACAAAATGTTTAGGACACTCCAGACATTTACTTTCACATGGTTGTTTTTTTTATTCTGTGAAGTTAATGTATATTAATGGGAAAAAATGCTATTGTACTCAAGACGTGAACTGTTACCTAGGAAATCCATTTGCCGCCTTCATGTTTCTGAATTGAGGTAGATCATTCAAACAGAACACTAGGCTGAGCCAAGATGTGTATGATAAACAAGAAAACTCCAAGTTACTTTGTCACTATGATAACCATGCCTTGGGTCTACCCTAGAAACTTTTCCTGGTGCAATGTTGTCATCTATAGACATTTGGGAATTCTTTAATGATACTGCTTAGACCACCAAAGGGCCTAAAGTAAACACAGCAATTCTGAAACAAAAAACCAGACCTTTTCTCAGATAACTTATTTTCTGTGGGAACCTGGTAAACGCTACATCCAAAGAAACATATTTTTATCAGTAAAAGCTGCATCTACTTTTAGAGCTTTTGCTGAGATAGATGTGTTAGCAATCCCTCTCTAGTTTAGACTAGCCCTTAGCAGTATAAAGCAATTAAAGATAATCCTGGCATGCCTTGAAAAAGGATAATGTTTTCTGCAGCTCTTTTATTCATGATTTTCAGACGCATGCTTTTTTCTACTGCCCCTGCAGATCCTGTAATATAGATTGCATACTGATAATGCATGCTGTTATCTGTAGGTGTTCCTAAATAATGAATAGTCCACTGTAACAGCTTTTCTTACAAGTAACTAGCAAAAGCCAGCTTCAATCTGTTTTTTTGAACAAAATAATTTATCACATTTCTAAAATAGAAGCCTACCTCTAGGCTTTTAAATCCATTCTTGGGCACCTAAGGGTGCCTTTCAAGCTCCATTCATTTCAACCTTTAAATTATATTTAGTCCAAAAATGGCCATATTTCTTTAAGCTAGACTGTGCCTGGACAAGCACAAACTCTATTCTGAAGCTACAAGGACCCTTACCCAACATTTCAGTCCCTACGGAAACAAATCTGTAAACAACTTTCTTTAAATATTCCTATCTTACATATCCATATGTGAGAGGTAGCCAAAGGTTAGATTATAGCACAAAAGGAATGATGTTTTACTCTCTCCTGTGTCTCCATCACATTATAATAATATTTATGTCTGATCACATCTTCCTCTGGGAAATACTATGAAAAACCTTTGTAATTTGCCGGGTTGGTGAAGGTTCTGGGTTTCTTCTCAGCTTTAGTTTGCTTTAGCAGTTTCAGCAGAACTCCCTTTCTATTATGGGCATCACTATGAACATAGTAAGAGAAAGCTTAAAACACAATGTGTTTAGTGACAATTTTTTCCCCCTAACTGCAATTCACTGCCCTGTCCTTTGTTCCGTCAGTGACTCATGGGGTCTCTCAGCAAAGACTAATTGCTGAAAAATCTGCACTTGTGGTTCTGCTCTGTCCTTCATTTTAAGCGGGGTTGTAACTTTTTGTAGTCCTTGGTGTTTAATTAATCCAGATCTAACAGAAGATTTTCCTCATGGAAGTTATGCTTGCATTGACCCAGATACTATGAAGAATTCTAGATAAGCGAGAGGGGCAGAATCTAAACATTATTCTCAATTGGAAATTGAAGATCAAATATCTTGAAGCTCTAATTTACCATCAGATAGAGCCATTAAGTACACCAATGGTTGTGACATCACTGTTTTCATTTGTCTTTCATCATACTCTTTTCTTTTTTTTTTTTTTTGTTTCCACAGTCTTGCCTCTGTCTACCAAGGGAATTATTTCAATACATCATTAGTCATCTTGGAATTAATTTAAAAGTTCTTCCTGAGTGATCTTAATGGATTATGGCATACTTCAATTTATTGTTTCTTTTCTCTGCTATTCTCATCCGACATATAAAACACATGCCATATGAACAGCAAAATATGCTCCTTTTTTATTTCCTGGAAGTTTTAATAAAATCACGAGTGTCTTGGTTAGAGTCAATTTACAGTGTACATATACTAAGAGGAAAGGAAGTTAGATATAAAAAAACAACAAAGTGAAATATCAGAGAAAGAAATCAAAATGTCAGTATTTTCATTATATATCCTTATTTTTAGATATTTTGTTGCATACTAAAAACTCTGTAAAGACTAAAACCTAGCATATGAAATATGACATTTCATTCTAGAAACTAATTTTATCTCATATATATGTATAAGGAAAAGTTAATTTGTGGCATTTTGTTAATATTATACAGTTGAATGAAAGGTGGCATTACAAAGTGGAATCATTTCAAGAAGTTAGCATAAAAAGTATCTGTAAGAAGAATACCACATCGTTAAGATTCAGGTTTTCTTAGTAAGTTTTGATTTATACATGTTTGGAACTCCGGAATCACTTTTTAAACCTGATATTATTCTATGTTAGCTTTAGATTATGCTTACTGTGCTTTACAATCAAGTTGTCCTAATAGTTAATGAAGTATGTGTGTATGTATGCATATAGTATATGATATTTGACACTATTATCTCACTTTAATTCCATTTTCGTTGTCAATAATCTTGTATTTGACTGCTGTGTGGTTGAAGAGAACCCAGAATATTAGAAAACCTTCTGGTGTGTTATGAACAGAGCCATCACGTCTCACAACATGAGCACGAGACTCAGACACACAGCATTTGGTTTGCACCTTCACACAGTAACACTTCTGTACCATATGTTTTTACAGCACAAAAACAGATCATTTGTCATACTTTGAGATCCCACATGACAATCACAACTGCATGCCTTAGCTGTGATCTGTCAAACTGTTATGTCTGTCACACGGGGGTCAGCAGAAGGAGAAATACCTTGCTAGCTGTGCTTCAGTTAGAGAAAAAAGGAAGGAGGTTCTTAAAGGATCCACCACAAGGTAACATTACCCATCTACAAACTAATGTTATTACATTGGTTCACCACTTGAATGTGTCGAAGACAAATTTTAGTGGCCATTGAAACGCACTGTGTATCCATACAATCTCTTAAAGCAAAATGTTTGTGCAGAGACACTACAGGGTTTTGAACAGTTTCAAGTTTTTGTTGTTGAAACACCACAGAAGTTTCAATCTAATAATGCTTTGGTTTAAATATAAGCAAGGAATTCTGCTTTCCACGGAATATTGAAAGTGTAGTTTGCTGTACAGATTAGTACATAATTAGTACATAGCTACACATTCATTGCTCCTATTCCTTGGAGCATGGCAATCAGATATTTCTGCTCAACATGGCGCATAACATTCACAGAGAAGCAGACTAAAAAGAGGAAATTTCCTTCTGACCACCAGAAGAAGCTATATACATAAACCTGAGATGTTTGACTATATTGCCAGTCTTATGCTTCACCAGTAAACATCTTCTGCCTTTACCTTCTCTCTCCAGCTGTACAAATACACAAATAACACCATTTCCTCTATGATAAATGTTGCTTCCCTAGCTCCAAAGTTTTCATTTGAAATGTCTGAATTAACCTGCCTGGTGATCAACATAATCTACTGTTTGCCATATATGAAAATATCAGTCGCTTCACTTTTATTGTTCTGTTCCTTGATGTATAGATATAGAAAAACTAAAAAAGGGGAAAAAACAGGAGAATGCAGACACAGCTTTAAAAAAACCTTTAAAGGACATCTGGAACATATTTCTCAATGAATAGCAAATTTCTGCCCTTCGTGTCTCACTATAAGTCAGTATAGTGAGTTACAAATTCTTTGCTGAATGAGTAGTTCCATGCTCCTGATCATTCAAAAAGGTTAGGTGAATTCCAAATAATTCAAAACCCTACTAGTATGAGGATTTAAACTGCTGAGTTTGGTAACTCAGCAGTGAATTTTTCAGAAGCGCTTAGGTGATTGAAAAGAACAAATACAATTTATACTCCAAATAATTCAAACAATATTGTCAAAATAATGTAGAGATGTTATGATGTTTCCCAGTAAATGTCTAGAATATGGACAGACAGTTTAAAGAATGAGAACTGGAATGCAAAGTAAGCTTCACAGATCTAGACAGTTCCAGTATCTCTACATTGTTATCAAGTATAAATGGTTCTTTCAAAGGACACTTAAAACTTGAAAGTCACCAAAATGCTTAAGAAAAATTTGCAGGTTTTTTGGTTTACTTGCCTACACAAATGAACTTAAAAAAAAAAAAGTCTGTAGTGCTTGTAGCATTTTTGAAAATTCTACTTACATACACGTAATTATTGACTTTTCCCTTAGGTATTGATATTTTCTGAACGGTAGCTACCAAAATAGTCCTGTAAATCAGCTCTTTTTTATTTCGTAAATTCCATATTGCTATTTATTATGTGCTTGTACAGTACCTATCCGCATGAGGACTTAATGGGTATTATTATAATTTGTGTAATATAATAATAGAAATTCCATTAATTATTATTTCCTTCAAAAGGAAATAAAATTGATATTGTGTGACATTGTCCACAACATGATCCCTGGTAAGTAAAGAAATAGGAAATTTTCTTACAAGTTTTAATTACAATGGAATGTCCAGGTATCTCAAGTGACAGATTCCAGACCTTCACAAAGACATCTCCTCTGTCTCCTTCAGAAAAGGAAACACAGCATAAATAAATCTTCTTCATAGCATCACTCAAAGGTAATTATAAATTTAGTGGCATCAACAAAATTTGAGACTGAACCACCTGCATGCATTCTGTTTGTGATGTATTAGCCATTAGGCAGACAACTATGAAATAGATCAAAATTAAGGTTGTGACTACTTTATTTCTTCTAATCCCTTTGATTTTAGGATATCAAATGATTAATATGACTAGCTATAAACAATTAACTCCTATATCATTGTCATTGGTTTTTTTTAAGCATTGATGTCCCACCTAAGATTAGATTCAATGATCTGAGAGACCCACAGTCAAACCTTAATATCATAATTTAGGAAGCCTTCTAAAACAGGGAAGGAAACTGCTCATTCATGTCATCTTTCAATAAGATTCAAGTGCCTAGAAAATCAAGAAAAAATCTAAAAATTTCCAGTTAATTTTGAGTGCACAATTGTTCATACCACTAAAATGTATACAATGGACATCACATGTTTAATACTTGACATTTTTTCAAAGTGAAAAGATAATATTTCTGGAGGACTTGAAGGAAATGCATTTAAACCATGCACATAAACAACCATGACTTCAATAGCCTTATCTTTATATTTCTCTTTATATATATATATATATATATATATATATATATATGCAAATTCCTTGTCATTCTCCCATCTTACTTATCTCAGCTTTAGGCTGTATTTTTCTGCTAGTCCTAAATTGAGCTTTTCAGAACTTCCTTTTCACAACTGATTCCATATCTACCATTATTTATCTTCACCATTGCAAAGCCACATTCCCTCCCTTGCCTCACATCAACTTGTTTCCCAAGTACGTCTTTTGGCACCTACCATCACCAAGCTTCATTGTTTCTTTTGTTCACATTTCACCCTATCATCTTTAGCACTTTAGTTTTAATCTCTTCACATTCCTGAACTCCACAGTTCTTATTCATTGTACTTATTCATTTTTGTTTTGACTACTTTCTATGTTCTATTCAGACAATGAACAAATATAGTATTACACTATATGCTGACAGCTTGTTGTCAGTCCTTCCAAGACAAGTGGAGAAAAAGTACTATTTGCATTATTTTTCTTCCACCTGCAAAGACTACTATGTTATCCATGGTTGTAATAAAAGATTCATAGCATCATAGAAAGTGTGTTGGGAATACATCCCTAAATACTAGATAGTAGATTTTCTCCTGGAGGCATTCTTGTTTGAGAAACTTCAGTGATTCAGACTAAATGATGGAGAGCTCTCCGAGAAACCGCTTAACAGTTTATCTTCGAAGATAACTGCACTTTTGCCATGATTAGTTTCAAAAGGAACGAGATCAAGTAAAGATTAGCATAAGATTGGGTTTTACTGTACTCCAGAAAAAAAGAGAAAGATTCTTAAGCATAAAAAAAAGAAAAAAAAATTACTTACCTTTCTATATATTAAGATTAGTGTCTTTCATGCAACAATAAAAATGAGTTGGATCAGAGAGTTTACAGTTTAAAAAATGTTATCTGTTTAACATTCTAAGATAACTTTTTAATAAAGTAAATGTTGTTCTTAATAAAAACAATGGATTTATAGTTCTCTTTTTCATTTGTTTATAATTAAGGACTTCATAAAAAACCTATTCTTTTACAGGGGAAATTTATTAATTTTTAGTGCCTTTTTTTTCAACTTTTTCTTCTGTAAATATTCTTATATTTTACAAGCACTTCCTGACTCAAGAGAGTAGAGCAAAATTGGGCCTTTCAGTTAATTGAGACCATTTCAGACTGGAAATTTCCAGAAAGATATGTTTTCCCTTTGGATGTGTTTAAAATTAATCTCTTTCAAACTGTGGCAGTGGATTTTAATAAGCTAGAATTAGTACTCCTGACAAGAGGAAAAAAACACTATAAAGCTTGGTCTCTTGACCTTTGAAATAATAGTTAACCTCATTTTAAGTAGACACTTTAAGCAAGACTGGAATTAGGGGATTCCAATAATGCTGACAACAAGAAGGAGATTGTATCTGACTTAAGTTTATTTGCCATAAAATTTGCTTTGTTGCTTGTCAACTCATCTAAAAGAAGATGTGTGAAAAAGCTGAGTCTCTATCAGACTGCCCCTCTTTCCTAAGTTCCGAACCACTGAGTTTGTCAGCTCAAGACTTGCAGTGGGACTGGTAACAGCCATGGGGCCTTCAGTGTCAATTTTCCTTATTCTCTTAAATGTATAACAAGAAAGTCTGGAAATAGTTGACCATGTCTTATTTTTACCTATTACCTTTCACACTCACATGCAGAATTTACTTTCTGATATGACTTTTTCTATCTTCTCATGCCTTTCAGAAGTCACCAGTAAAAAAAGGCTCAGTTAACTCCTGGTATGAAAATTTTTGTACTAGTAGCCCAGCCAGCTGTTGCATTCATGAAAGCTACTGGCTTGTCTAAAATTGTTATGAATTTCTAGTAAGGAAAGATTTAATGTTTACAAATTACTACAGATTTTTTTTTCATTCTTAAACTCTGTGTTTAAAAATAACTACTGTAGGAACTTAACAACCATTTTATTTTATCACAGATTCGTAGAGCGATTTGGAGTATATTTTTCTAGATCTCATATTCAGAAGTGGTTTCCTTGTCATAAGATTTACAATCAGTGACAGACATGACATACTGGATTCTTCATCTGAAATCTCAAAAATATTTGCACAAATATGTTAAGGTTGGCAGATGCATTTTTCGATACATACCTTACTTATTCTATAAAATAATTTATACATTTGTCATTGCTTTATCATGGTGATGACAATTACAGTTGAAATGCAGTAAAGAACACAGATCAACATTTAATTCCCACTATACCATTCACTTTGAAGTTTTTCTCCTTCCTATGCCATGTAGTATCTTATCTGTTCAGAATGCAATTTTTTAAAATTACATCTGTTTCCTATCATACGCTATTAAAAGCCAGGACCAGGTGATCTTCGATCTTGTTATATCTCTAGATTCCACTATAGATAGTTAATAACAAATAGTATTGCAAAGATATAATAGCTGATGTTATAGTCACATGCAATTATGATATCAGCTATGTAAGAGGAAGAATAAAAGAATATTTTAAATGTAAAAACAAATCTGTGTGTGAGGAAAGCAATATAAAAAGCACAACATGTTCAAATATTTTTAAACTTTCATGATCTACAGGTAAGAGAAGAAAAAGGTTTATTTTTTTCCTAATGTTCTCCCTGGTCTGAAAAACATAATACTACCTTTTGTTCTCCAGTATGATCAAATTAGTTCCTCTGGATCTGGAAAATCCAGAGTTATCAGAAAACATTCGATATGAGAAACCTGATGAGGTATGGACTTGTGCAGTGGAAAATGACCTCAAAACCCAGTTCTAGGCTAAAACTTCATGTAAAAAAAAATAATCTTTTCCTGATACTCTTACACATTTCTAAAACCTATTAGCATCTTGAAAAATGGACTGAATAATAGAAAAAAATTCAAAGATAAAATATCATTTGTTCTGAAGACTCTCCGAGCTAGAACACAAAAATATAATAACTTCTGTTATTTAAAAAGAAGTTGAAAGTTTTCCCTGAGGAAATCAATCAATGAAGAACTGACAGGCAGTAAAAGTTGGATTCAATCATCCTCTATAAGGTACATTCCTCATATTCAAAAAACTTATGAAAAGAGAGTTTCATCCTTGAAAATTATGTAATTCAAGACTGCCAAAAGGGCCATAAAACACACCCAACTCAAAAAAAACCCAAAAAATAAACAAACAAGACTTCTAATATGAATCATTGAATAGAGAAACTTGGAACAAAGAAAAGAAATGATAGCAAGGAAGAACTATTATCACAAGAATACTATTAACACAAGAATGATATACATGAATTCATAAAAATCTTTATTGTTTTGCAAGAAGATACTACCATGACTGTTGGATTTCAGTGTACTACATAAAATCTTTTATAAGCAACAGTGCAGGCTAATGCTGCTACTGAAAATTATTTTTAATGAGTCTTGAAACGTTAGTTTAGGTCAGTTTCTCATGTTATTCATTAACTGCAGTAAAACAGACTGAAATTTAATTTGAATTTAGGGTTCATTAATGATTCCTGTAGATACCATTCCTTTAACAAGCAGGTGAGTTATAGGGTATATGAGGCTTTAAGAAATGCTACTATTGTGCATTAAAACTTACTGTTAGTTAATTTTTCAGGTTACTGAACTTGTAAATTGATGGAAAAAATTTCTTATGATAAACCAAACACAAAATCATCTACAGTTGTCCGACAATAAACCATTTTTTTGCATATGATAATTAAACAACATCAATATATTAACTAGGACCATAGTTAGATCGCTTCAATTTCTTCTGACTGGAATTTGAATTAAGACAGTTGGTTTATTTGCCTTTCAAATTACGTATCAAATAAAGATGTCCAAAACCAGGGAAAATGGATCCTATTAAAAACAAACCAAACCCTATGTATATTGGAATATCCTATATTCTTACCAACAGGCAAGGAATAAACAAGTATGACCAAATGGCAAATTTCCATTGTAAGTATAGAAAAACCTTCCAGAAGATTTTACTACGAGGACATTAGAGCTTTTCTCTCAAGGAAGCTTTTCTGCCTGGAAAAAAGCATCTTTCCCAGACACAGTTTAGATGTTTTCTCCTCCTGCATTCCAGAGGAGCTGACTTTTGGGTACAAGAAAGGATAAGTTCTTGCAGACTTGTCTGAAGGCCCCAGAGCAGGGGAGCCAGGGACGATAAAAGCCCTGAGAAGAACAGAGGACCTGTCTCTTTCTTAGGCCCAGTGCAGATTTGTGCCAAGACAATGAAGCATTTCAATTCCAAAAATGTTTTGCAGAAGTCATAAATCTAATCCAATTGAAGATAACAATTAAAAGCCCTTAAAAAAGAATAAAATAAGAATTTTAAAGGAAATGCAGTGGATTTCAATGATCTCATATACAATAGGAAAAACCAACCAACCAACCAAACAAACATGAAGTTCTTTTCTTCCTCTTTTCTTTTTTTTTCTTGTCTCTGCTATCCTTCCAGTATGGCAGAGGATAAAATCTGTAAAAAGTTTGAGGTACTGATGGATTAAGCGGGCAATAAGAGGGTAGTTAAGCCAGTTAGAGGAGATAAACAACATTGACATAGACGTAATGGATTTATATTTTCCTTTATCTTTTTCGGCTCTTTTATTTTTTTTTTCTATTTAATCGCAACAGACAATAATATGGACAAAATCTGATGGCTCAATTCAGTTATTTAAACATCTGTATCTGGTATCTGAGGGTTCTTGGGCCAGTCACAGAGGTCTGGGAGGTAGAAACCAGCACTACCTGGGGGTCCAGCCCCTCCACAGAGGCAGCTGGAGGCCAGGGTAGACTGGTAGGGATGAGGGCACAGCACAGAAGTTTCTGCTTAGGGAACTCAATCAAACCATATTCCTGTTCCTCTCTGGTGATAAAGTTACTGCAACAGGTTTTACCACAGAACTTCAGACAGAGTTATGGTTTACTGATTCTCTGTCATGAACCCCACCTTTATTTTATTTTACTGCTGTTTTACTCAGATTTGTCAGGGAGACGCTTTTAGGGAATCTTGCTTTGGACACAAGTAGATCAATTATGTGTCATCAAAACTGGAATATTTTTCAGTCACAGGGAAAGATCAGGTGAACCAGACAGTCTAAAAGTAACTTAGACATACAGAATTAGTCATAGTTTATCTTTGGAGAAAAGTGAATATCTTTTTTCTTTTCTGTTCAGCAATGCAAAATGGAATTAAAAGGTGTAGAAAAGTCCAGAGAAAGGATTCCAATCCTGAAGTCTGTTTGGACTGAAACATCTTTTCTATTTTGGATATTTCAGAATAAAATTGCATTTGTTTCATCTGGCTTTTTGTTGAAATGGACTTCAGAATTAAGCGGAGCCTACTTATTTCATCCCTGCTCAGTCATTTGCTACAGTTCTTTCTGAATAGCAAAATCTGTAAATAAACTTTGTAGAAATATACTTAATTAACCTAAGATACTTAAATCCAGTTGAACAAAAACTTGTAAGTGTACTAAAATACATTTTAAAAAAAATACAAAACCTCCAAAAATACAGGAGAAAATTAACCTAAAGGTTGCCAAGTTTGTTTGTCTAAAATAAACTCTGAAAAGTCCTAATGCCATGAAAAAATATAATGAATAAATTACTTTAAAAAGCCCAAAACAATAAAACAACAAACCTGAAGAATTTCTATAACTTAGTCATAATCTTTTAAAATACAGAGCTAGTTGCAGATAAAATGAGAAAAGGCAAATACTGGCAATTCAATGGCCTTTTTTAATGTACTATACTGATGCTCAGATTGTAGCTCGAAGATGTGAATGTTTTAAATATTTCATTTAGCATTCATTAGGAAAGATAGGTTTTGTAGGGTTTAAAATGAAAAATGGCATTGGAAGCTCAGGGAAAAGATATGTTGGCAATATTTGATTCACTTTCCTTGGCAATGCTGCTTTCCATCACAGAAGCATGAGAAAATGAGATGAGAAGACATTTTTAATAAGCTTTTGTCCCACAGTTACTTGTTTGGTTATAATCATTAAGTACGTACATTAACTTTATCTTCATTTCATATTATTTCAGTTTCTAAATATATTTGAGGAATAAAAAAAAAGATGTCCTAGACATCTTCCTAGACTAATTCTGCTAATTCTTAAGTTAGTGACTACTTCAAAGTAACATGATGTGGTTACTATTAAAATGTAATTCAGAGTTTCACTAGACTCCTTGTGCCTGACAACTAATTTTTTTGTTGCTCCCTTGGGTAGTTGCTAGAAACAGTCCCCATCCTGTGACCGAAGGAGAGAAAGGAAAAGTTGAAAAATGAGCAACGGGAACAGCTTGCTGATGAAGTTGAATGAAGAGCTAGTAATGATATTGATGACATTACTAATTACTTAGCAGGCAGAATTCAAAATGAGAATTCATTTGTCATTGTGATATCATCAATCAGCTTTCTATTGCCTTGGGTAATAGGTTTGTGCTTGCTTGGTGCAACATAAACTTTGCTATATAACTCATTTTGTTTTTTACATCTGCACTTCTTAATTTTTACCTTTTAAAGTTTTACTCCTTCCTGTACTCCACGGTGGTTTTATGAGTGTCCTATTTCAAAGGTGGTCTATTTTATGCTTAATCAGATAATTAAACACCACATAATCTCTGCCCCTCAAAACAAGCAAACATTCAATAGATTTTTTAAAAGTATCATAGCCTAAACTAACATCAGTGCCTGAGCAAAAGGAAGTATATTAAAATTTGATACTTAAAAAAGGTTCAAATAGATTTCTAGATTAATATTTTAATGAAAAATTTACAGTAAAGATATGCAAATTCCTCTAATTTGGGGATAGAGGTCAAAAATCATAGTTCCTGAGTTCTTGATTGAAGAAAAATCTCATTGGCTTTGATTTAGGAAAATCAGTCTTTTCAAACAATCCAGTATTCCTAATCCTTCAGCCTGTGAACCAGTATCATAGTCTGAAGAGCCTAGAGTCTATACTATCTCTTCCAAACAGCTGAGATTCCTGGCTGAATCATCCAGCTGGAGAGAGAGTTGGCCAGAGTTCACCGGCTGTACACTCCAAGATTTTCCTCTCTGCTGTCCAATTTGGCATCTCTGCCTTTTTGCATCTCATTCTGGATTCTCGAATTCCTGCCTTGACTTTTACAGACCCACTCTCCAGTTTTGTGGGCATATACTATGATCATTAGTGCTTTACTGTGAAGTAAGTAGAGAGAGTATCTGTTCAGTCACAAGGGAACTGCTAATTGTCCCCTTGGAAGTCACCAGAGCTGTCAATGACACGTCCTACCAGCCCCATGTCATGGCAATGGGGATTAACCTGAGAGTGACTCAGGGTCCCAAAGGAAAATGTGGTCACCACAGGGGTTTGCTGGTCAGCTGTAGTTGGCCAAGGAACTACTGACATGAATTAGCAAGTATATTGTCTTTTCATACTCTTGTGGTACTATAGTCTAGTAATATATGCAGCTTAGAGATACCCTAGAACTCATTAAACAACCTAATGGATCATCTGACAGTTGGAAAGGTTTTCCTGTGTAAGTGAATATTAAAGTGAATGTGTTAATTTGAGCCTATCTTATTATGCCATCTCATTTGCACTGTTTTCTATCATTTTGATTAATGCCTAGATTGTGACTAACACATAGAAGGAATGAAGGATAATATGCATAAAACTGCAGTCTATGGATGTTCTTACCCTTCTAGATTGTGCATCTACTGAAAGAAAACAGGCAAAAGTGGAGAGCTAAAAAAGTATTTCTTTTAATTTTCAGTCTTATAAAATTTATAAGGTTACAAATTTGTTGATTTTGTATACACATCACTTCTACAAGATGAGAATAAAGTAGTTTTTATTTAGTCAAATATCACAATCAAGAAACAGCAATTTATATGCCTCTTAGTCAAAAGCAGAGAAAACCTTCAGAAATGTTTTTAGTATCTAGAAGCATTTTCTTATTAAACATATTCGGAAGAATTCATGTGTTCCAATTCAATGAGTTTATAATTGTGTTTTGGTTTACATGCAGGTCATTAATTTCTCCAGAACCCTTTGAAATACGTCTGTAGCTTGTCATAAAATCTCCACAGAACTGAATTTCATTTTAATTTCACTTTTTCTATAGTGTTTCTAATTAAATGACATTTCACAGAAGCTGAATAATTTTTTGCTTTTTCTGTTTAAAAATTTTGGTCAGGTTAAATAATGATAAAAAAATAAATATTACTAGAATTCAATAATTTTAAAAAAATTAATAGTTACTAAGGATGTAATCCCTAAGATAATTTCATATGTATTAGGTTGTATTACAGATACAAATTGTAAAGGACACCACACCTCTACTATATCAAATTCTTGTGAAAACAGAAGAATCTTAGGTGGTTTTTCTGTCTTTCTAAAACAGTCTGACTCCTTAGAATGGTTACCCTGAGTAGAGTTCAGAGTATATTACTGTTTCTCCTCTGAAAATCTAATTTCAGGAAACTCTACAGAGAAAAGCAGGATAGTATCCTAAATCTCATCAGAATCTTACATGGAAATATCATTCACAGAACTCTCCCAGAGGAAAGAGGTGCCTCTTAAAATGGTAAACATATAATTGTAAATGAGAACTGCAGTTCTAGACAATTGATTTGAGGGTGTTCGAATATTGCATTACCAGCACATTGCCTTGATCTGTGTAATTGCAGTAGAACAGACACCCAAATTTTGATATGCTGTCCCTGACTCTCCTGTATGTCTGTTTCCAGCCACTGCCGTGATAAGGTCTTTCAGAGGAAGATAAAAAATGTACATCATGAATGCAAGTTAAATTTTTTTTGAGATATGACAACTTTAAATATAGACCTATTCTTCTGAATAAACGGATGATATTTTACCCCTACTTGTAGGAGGGGGATGTGTCAATTTACACTGGAGGTAGCATTACATTTGTCATTAGGTACAGTCAGCTTAATCTGACAATTAGTTTCAAATATAAATGCAGTTTGGTAAATTACTTTTTATTATTATTTGAGATTTTTGTTTTCTCTCCTGAAAAATACTTTTCATAAAAGCATTCAAAATGTCCTTCCCTTTGTGTAATGGAAGATTCGAAGCAAGAATTTCATTTCAATAGCTCAGGCTGCCATCCTTGTTAGAGGTCCCTATTGACAGCAGCCTACTAAGCAACAAAAATGGAGTAGAAAAGAGCAATTCTATGACCCTCTTTTGATTTATTTTCTTTTTAATCTTTGAGCTATCTTCAGTCATGATATTATGCTGGGAATAGCTTATTATTGCTAAATTTGTTTCTATTTTTAAAGCAGTGGTGACTGACTTTGTTCTTTGAAAGTACTCATTTGCTTTTCTCCCTGTCCTTATTATCTCTTCCTCTGTTTTTTGCTGAACACAAGAACTGGTACTCTAAAAAAGCTGTTGATTAATCTAATGACATTTAATGAGATAAATATTTGGCATGGAAAACAGACAAAGGAGAGGCCTTTGATCTTTTCAAGTTATTAGACAAAATGATAGTGGAAATTTCTTTCTTAATAGAGGCAGGAAGGTTGTTTCAGTCTCTTAAGTCTCTAATATTAAAGACACCTCCCAAGCTTTTAACCTAACTTTAATTAAAATATATATTATACCAATTGACTTCCATTATTTCAGCATCAGAGAATCTTATACTGTCATTATCTTAAGTAAATGGGTTTGTTTTACATAATGTGCAGTAATTATAGTAGTGTCCATTAAAAACATATCTTTCTGAATTAGGGACAGATAAAGGAGAAGGATTTTTAATATATATTCCAATTCCACTTTTCTGTAATTGAGAATTTTTCCAGTTGGAAAGCTTATTCATTCTATTTATTTTCTGTTTTGTTTTGGTTGGTTGGTTGGTTGGTTGTTGTTAGTTTTGGGGAGGTTTGTTGTTTGTTTGTTTTGAGGGTTTTGAGTCTGTTTTGCCCATGATGGTGATCACTGAGTGAGTGAGAGAGCGGTTTTAGTGAGTACCTGGATCCAACCATGGTCAACTCACTACATTTCTCTACATTACAGATATTTATTTGAGTGTAGCCTTCTTAGAAAATCTCATTTTTTTCCCTAAAAACACCTAATTTATATCTTCTTCAATTCCAGCTTTGTGATTTTCTATGATTCCTGTGGAAAGTTGACAGCAGTTTGGCTGATAATCTGCTCTTGCCACTGTGTATTGATAAAACTGTTGATAATTATAATCTCATAATTTCTTCAGGTATATACAGATATATTGAGGAATACTTCTCCTGTATCTGCCTTTTGCCTGGACTGTAAACTATTCACCTAAGGGACAATCTTTTTGTTTTGTACTTTTACACTGCTTGGCATAATGGAGTCCTTATTTTCTTTAAGGGTTTTACAGATTGGCAGTAATACAAAAAATAGCATGAAGAAGCTATTTTTACTTTTGGATTTTTGCTTTCTTTTATTCATAACCATTTGACCGCAGATTCAGAGACTGCACCATGATGGTGCATATTCACAAGTAAATTATATTCATAATATAAATGTCTTCTATATTCTATACTTTCCTGTACATTTGTGTTGTGTAGGTACAGCTTTTTGATTGCATTGAACTGAAGTACATTATATCAACCAAGTTTTAAAACTTATATTCAATAAGTTTAAAAAAATTAATGATCTATTTCAGTGTCCAAATTAGGAAAATTATTAAAAATGAAGGTGACACATAGAACATTTTTCAAAATGTTTGACAGTATACCTATGTGTTATATTTCCTCATATTTTTACAATGTTACACTGAAACACATTACCTTTTGTACCCGCTTCAATGACATTCTTTGAAAAAAAAACAAAAATAAGAAAACTCAGTTACTTTTCTGAGTTTCACAGACTGTTATCACAATTGTCTCACCTTCATGATGAATATGGGCCTTACAGAGCATTTCCCAAAGTTAGACTAAATGATGTCAGGACTGATGACAATCCTTATGTAGCCATTTCTGAGTACTTTTAGATGTAAAATCACTCCAAATTCTGCTTAATAGCACATAGTAATCAGTATTTTTCTGTCAGTCATCTAATTTCTGAAAGAATTTATGCAATTGTGCAGCTCTAAACACACTCATATCCTATCTATGGCTGTTCAGTAAAGACCAATTAGACATTAAGCTGGGGGGGAGTGTCGATCAGCTGGAAGGCAGGAAGGCTCTGCAGAGGGACCTGGATAGGCTGGAGAGTTGGGTTGATTCCGATGGGGTGAGGTTCAACAAGGCCAAGTGCCAAGTCCTGCACTTTGGCCACAACAACCCCCTGCAGCACTACAGGCTGGGGACAGAGTGGCTGGAGAGCAGCCAGGCAGAAAGGGACCTGGGAGTGCTGATTGACAGGAAGCTGAACATGAGCCAGCAGTGTGCCCAGGTGGGCAAGAAGGTTGATGGCATCCTGGCCTGGATCAGGAACAGTGTGGCCAACAGGACCAGGGAAGTGATTCTTCCCCTGTACTCAGTGCTTGTGAGGCCACACCTGGAGTACTGTGTCCAGTTCTGGGCCCCTCAGTTCAGGAAGGATATTGAGGTGCTGGAGCAGGTCCAGAGGAGGGCAAGTAGGCTGGTGAAGGGACTCAAGCACAAGTCCTGTGAGAAGAGTCTGAGGGAGCTGGGGCTGTTCAGCCTGCAGAAGAGGAGGCTCAGGGGAGACCTCATCACTCTCTACAACTCCCTGAAAGGAGATTGTAGCCAGGTGAGGGTTGGTCTCTTTTCCCAGGCGACCATCAGCAAGACAAGGGGGCATGGTCTCAAGTTGTGCCAGGGGAGGTTTAGGTTAGATATTAGAAAGAATTTCTTTACAGAGAGGGTGGTCAGACATTGGAATGGGCTGCCCAGGGAAGTAGTGGATTCTCCGTCCCTGGAGATTTTTAAAAAGAGACTGGATGTGGCACTTAGTGCCATAGTCTAGTAACCGCAGAGGTAGTGGATCAAGGGTTGGACTTGATGATCTCAGAGGTCCCTTCTAACCCAGCTGATTCTATGATTCTATGACAATAAATTAAACTAATTGCTAAATTAACCGGTACCTACACAGTAGAACAAGTAGCAGTCACAAGTATTGATCTAGAACAAGGAGCAGTCACAAGCATTGAGGCCATGTTACTGAGAACACAACTGCATTGGGCAGGGCATGTCTCGAGGATGAAGGACCACCGCCTCCCTAAGATCTTGCTTTATGGTGAACTTACCACCGGCTGCCGCAAGAGAGGAGCCCCAAAGAGAAGATACAAGGACTCCTTGAAACAACATCTCAGCCTTGGCCACATTGATCAACATAACTGGTCTACTCTGGCCTCCAATTGGGAGGCCTGGAGACACACCATCTATAACGCTGCTGCTTCCTTTGAGAACACACGCAGGATCACTCTCGAGGAGAAAAGACAACGCAGAAAGAATCGTGTCTTGCAGAATATACCATCTAAGGAGTCCTTCTGCTGTGCCTTTTGCAACCGGACATGTCTATCTCGTATTGGCCTTTTTAGCCACCAGTGCACTTGCAATGTGGGTAGAGCCCTTCCCAAATCTTCGTTCGCGAAGCCTAGCCATGAACACAGTATGTGATTCAATTGGTTTACCAATTCACTCCATTAATCAATCAAATGGTTAATAAAAAACTCTCTGTAGACTCGTGAAGTAGACTTTCAGTCTCTGTACATAATTTCTTAAACTCTGAAAATTATTTTTCATATAATTAAATCTGTAATTAAGCAGCTATACATACACAAAAGAGAACACTAACTAGGTTAGAGCTGAGGACAGCACCCAATCTTTGGAGTGAATTACCCCTAAAGTGAATTACTTATCTGTTTTGTTTGTCCACCGGATACTATGTGTAATGCTCCTTTAAAAGGTCTGTGGTTGTACAGCAGGAAAATAAGGGCTGCTTGTTTGCTTTGTCCCAACAGGGAGCCTCTGCAGGCAGGGGCTTCAATTGTAAGTGACTAAAAAAGCCAGGAAAAGGACAAGTTAAGGGACAAGAGAAACTTCTGGAGAATAGTTTGGGACAGGGAGGTGGAGCTAGACACAGAGTGCGGTAAAGGCTGTGACACAGACAGATGTTTAAGAGACTTCTGAGAAGAGGAAACGGACAGTCAGGTCTGATACGTAATGTAATAGAAAAAAACCCATTTTATTAGAGATCTACTGGGGGCTATGTGGAACACACCGCACGTGTTTTGCAACCCCAAGCACTGCACATCACAACTGCTATTTGAACACCGCTTTCTTGGGAATCAGGTAGCTGCGGTTTTCCAGACATCCTGGAAATCATTTAACATTAGTCAAACATTAAAGCAGACAAATGTCTGTATTGTTGCAACCCAGAAGGGTATGGAAATTGCTTGTCTGGGTATAAAAACTGGTGAGAATTAGTGATAACACGGTGGCCAGGATATTGCTTAAAAACTTCTAGTCCATTACATTGAGCAGAGCTCAGTTGTCTTTATTCTTTTTGTTCTAATGATGATGAAATATATCTTCCATAGAATAGAATCACAGAATATGCTGAGTTGGAAGGGACCCACAAGGGTAATTGAGTCCAACTCTTAGCCCTGCACGGGACCATCCCTGAGAGTCACACCACGTGCCTGAGACTATCATCCAAATGCTTCTTGAACCCTGTCAGGTTTGGTGCTGTGACCACTTCCCTGAGAAGCCTGTTCCAGTGCCCAACCACCCTCTGGGTGAAGAACTTTTTCTAATATCCAACCTGAACCTCCCCTGATACAACTTCAGGCCATTCCCTCGGGTCCTGTCACTGCTCACCACAGAGAAGAGATCAGTGCCTGCCCCTCCTTTTCCCCTCACGAGGAAGTTGTAACTGCAATGAGGTCTCCCCTCAGTCTCCCCTTCTCCAGGCTGAACAGACCAAGTGACTTCAACCACTCCTCATACAGCTTCCCCTCAAGGCCCTTCACCATCTTTGTTGCTCTCCTTTGGACACTCTCCAACAGCTTAATATGTTTCCTATATTGTGGCACCAAAAACTGCACACAATATTCAAGGTGAGGCTGCACCAGTGCAGAACCCCTCCCTTGAGTGGCTGGTGATGCTTTGCCTGATGGCCCCCAGGATGCAGTTGACCCTCCTGGTTGCCAGGGCACTGCTGACTCACATTCACCTTGCCATCAGTCAGGCCCCCCCAGGTCCCTTTGCACGGTACTGCTTTCCAGTATCTCATTCCCCAGTCTGTACAAACATCCAGGGTTGCCCCATCCCAGGTGCAGAATCCAACACTTTCTCTTGTTGAATTTTGTATGGTTGATGATTGCCCAGTACTCTAATTTGTCAAAGTCTCTCTGCAGGACCTCCCTGCCTTTGAGGGAGTCAGCAGCTCCTCCCAGTTTTGTGTCATCTGCAAACTAGCTTAGTATCCCTTCCAGTCCCGTATCCAAGTAATTTCTGATGTTGAAGAGCACAGGGCCTGAGATGGAGTCCTGTAAAACCCCACTGGAGACAGATCACCAGTCTGATGTTACCCCATTCACTATCACCCTTCAACTATTTTTGTCATGACATATTTTTTTTTATAACTATTACCCTATTTGACTACTCTTTTCACTATTACCCTATTCTGTGATTCTGAAATTTATCTTTAGAGAATAAAACCCCCTTTCTATTCTTCAAAAGCCTAATTGAAGCAGAAGAATCAGGAAGATTTACCTCAAAACTCTAATGAAGGTAAAGCTCCAGCCAAGGCATAGAGAGAACCTGGATATCACATATTAGAAATTAATCTGCATCAGAAGATTCCCCTTGTAACAGCCTCTATGTTTGCCAGTTGCTGACACTCACAAGCAATATCCACGAGTCACATATTCATTCATTTATTCATTCATTCAGTCAGTCAGTCAGTCATTCATTCATTCTTTTTTGTTTTGTTTTAAAAGACTAGGGAAGAAATCTATTATTTCAGAACTTCATTCTAAATATTGACTTTCCTAATGTTGACAACACTGATATTTATAGAATACTAAGAGACCTAAATGAGTACTGGGATATATTGAAGCAGAGTTGAGGATGTTGCTGCACAATTCCTATCAGCTCTAGGGGGAAGTATGATTAAATCTGCTGCTCTGCTTCAAAAAAGCTCAGTGCTTAAGTTTAAAAAATTGCCTTATAATATTCTATACTCATTTTGCTAAAATGGAATGCACCCAGAAGAGAATTTTCTAGTTGCTCCCAGAGCTCTTTGGTGGTAGCAATCCATTTCCTATTAATGACAGTAGAATGTGCCTGTGCTGCAGTCCCACACTGTAAGTCTCTTTCACTTTCCTTCCTTCCTTCCTTTCTCTCTGTAGGCATTAAAGTCATTCTAGCTTCCTTACATGGCCCTTATGACTCTTTATCAATGTCTTCTATGACAAGCATATGATCTTTTGGCGAAATACCTTCTTTGATATGTGAGATAGGGCAAAGAGGGCAATAATGAGTGCAAAGGGACAGCTTTTCTTGTCCTGTTCTCAGCTTTTATTTCAAAAGGAGTATAAATCACTCTTTCACACAAAGATCACAAGGAACATTGATTATTTCAGCAGCTCAGGCCGTCATCAAGAAGACATAGCTACAATAACCTGAATCCCAGAGTATCTTAAGAGCTTTGACCATTCTTGAATTTGAAAATATACCACACCATATAGATAGTTCCTATAACCACCTATTTCTAGAAATCTGTGTTTCAGTCATTGTTAAATAGATACTTAAATACTAAGTCAATTTAAACTCAAGTCACTAATTAAAGTTTTTTAATTTAGTTCTATCAGCCAAAAATACACTTTCACTAAAATAGTCAATATTTTCAGCCTATGAGCAAGTTAGAAACAATCTGAGAATAGCTCACAGGTGTGTTTCCTAAAGCATGCCCCTTTCACCATTGCCTGAGTTGCAATGCTGCCCTCTCCCTGCATGTTCAAGGAGAACCTGGTTCATCTTTATAATTTTCAAACCTCTTCAGTTTATGGACGCAAAATTATTTCCACTCTAGATGAAGACCCTTGATTAGAAAAGAGAAGCCTGATGACAGACTTGTTTTTTTCATCCTTGTCTGTGAACACTTCTTAGCAGTAGTCCACTGATACTCCACTAGGAAATGAACCAGGTCAGTGACTGTTCCTTGGTATTGGACCTCAGTCATCAATATCGAATATTACATATTTGGGCCAGCTAATAGTTTTCTGAACAATCTCCAGGCAGGATTTAGGAGTCAGGACATCCCAGAAACTATCCTTAACAAGCAGTTTTCATGTAGTCTCCTCATTCTGGAGATTAGGAGACTTTATTAGCACAGACATATGCCACTAAGTGCCAGTTGACCTCAGTGGTCAGAAATATTCCCAGACATATTTAATCTACTTACGTGGGTTAAAAATTTGAAGGCCTTATATTGAAATAATTTATTGTAATATAACCAGCTTGTTGACCAATTTTTCCTTTCTTTCTTTTCCTGCTCTTGGTTGTATGAGACAAAGGTGTTAGGCGTTTAAACCTTTTATTTCTTATTGTGGTAATCTTGATTCCTGTTTTCATCTCATTGTCATTACAGTGAATTCAAATGTTGAAAACATTGATATATGAGGAAGTATGAGGCCTCTCAGGCCATAGAATAAATATTTTTTTTCTTGAATATATGAATTGATAACTTAAAATATTTATCAGGCCTTCAGCTTAAGAAACAGTCAAAAATTATTTGCACATATTTCACTCTCAAAAAGCAAGGGCCTTCAGAAATAGCTGCATTCATTTTCCTCAGGCTGCATGAAAAGACATTTACCCTTGTTATAGAGTAGCAGCTATCAGGAATGCTCTAAATTGTGTTGTTTTGATTAAAGAAGGCTTTTTGGAGCCTTTCTACAGCAACAACTACATTCATGACGAGCAGAACAAATGCCTAATTCCAAGTGCAGCAAATTTATTCTAACACTTCTTTGAATAGCAAAAAGTGGAAAATATATTTCTACTTAATATTTGCTAACTTAAATGTTCCCTGCATGTGAACTATAACTCACTTCACCTTTAAGCAAAATGAACAGTAGCACATACTTGATTAAAGAATGGTTAAAGTTCCCTATCTCTCTTGAAAATTATTTTTTTTTTAATATATATGGAGCAGAGCAATATTACATAGTCTACTGAAGTAGTCAAGATACCTGGCAAAATATCAGAATTCTAATTAAAAAATCTCATACTGATCTAAGTGATATGTTTATTGTGTTCTCTCATTAAGAGAACAGCCCTACTATATTCTCTTGAATTACTTATACCTGTTTCAAAGCTATTTCTGAACCTAGTTCAGAACCTAAAGAAAGCTTAACTAGTAAGGCTTTCATACAGATAGGTGAAAAGAGACATGAAGCAGGAACTAAAGCATGCAAAAGTCAGACACATTCCATTTATCTTCTGGATGATGATTTAATTGTGTTAAATTTTTATTTATTTCTATTTCTACCTTCTGCTAGAAGACCTCCCTTTTTCTGTGGAATTACAGTTAAATTAGAGAACTCAAGATAAGGGAAAGGCTTTTTCTACTGAGAACTACTAATTTTTAGTGTTCAGAAAAAAATAATAATATCTTATGACTCCCAAGATAAACAATATTTTCACAATTAAAGACCCTCATCATAATTACCATCACATTTCTGGACATAAGAATATATGAACCAAGAATTTTTCCACACAGTAGAATGTCTTACCTTCGAAAAATTAAAATTTGATAATGTTACAGAATGAAGGAATAGTTTTGTCTTCTAAAATAAAATATTTCTAAAATGGAGTTTATAATAAAGAAGGTTAGACATTTCCACCTCAAACAGCCAACTTTGCAATTAGATTTTTATTTATTTGACCAATGTCTATGTGTCAACATTCAATTTGTTGTTCTGTGGGAAGGTGATCACAGCTTTGACGTTCAGATTATTCCAAGATGGGACTCATTTAGTCTGTTTTATGGCTCTTTTTCACTTCAGCATCTCTGAGCAGAGACTACACTTTTCAACTTTATAACCTCTTACTATGGACTACAACTTTATGCAATTTTCTACAATTTATATTTAACATTTAGATTATGCCACTCTAGAATACACCATTGCTTCTTACCTAAATCATTAATTTATAATAAAATTAAAACAGAATTGCAAGAGTTATATTTTGAACTTGCTGTCTCACATATTGATTGATTGCATTGCTTACCTAACTGTTGGTCCCTTTTTAGCGTATTATTACTTTGTTTTTATTTTTAAAAAAATTCATTTCACATATCCTTGTGAACATCATCTATAAGTTATGGTGTAATTCTCAAAGAAAGGAAGAGAAGAAAGAAACGAGGCAAATAGATGATCAACGTACTCTTTGACTGTGAAAAATCACTGTGAAATTTTGTACTTCTTGCATAAGAATATTGTTATCATAACATGGGCACAAAATATTGAGTGTTTTGAGATGTATTCCAAAAACCTTCGGCAATGAAGGTTCTGTGCACCAACAGTTCTTTCTCTGGGAGGCAAAACCAAACAAGTAAAAAAACACAATCAAAAAACCCCACAAACAAACAAAAGTCAACCAAATGAAAAATCCACACACACCCTAGGATAAAAGAAAAGAAAAAAAGAAGATAGAGAAAAAAGGAAAATTATGAAAAGAGAGAGACAGAGAGAAAGAGAGAAAAAGAGAAGAGAAAGAAAAGAGAAAGAGAAAGAGAAAGAGAAAGAGAAAGAGAAAGAGAAAGAGAAAGAGAAAGAGAAAGAGAAAGAGAAAGAGAAAGAGAAAGAGAAAGAGAAAGAGTGAAAGTGTTTCATTTATTTAGGCACTTCCTTTGGGGCAACCATATACTCTGGCAGAGTAGGATATTTTCTGATTGATGATACCTCTAAAATAGCTATTTAGACCACTCTTCTTACATTTATGTCTCATTATCTATAAGGTATTTCTGGTCTGTTCAGCAATTCTTCTTTGAAAGCATCTTGTAAAACATAATTAAGGTACCCTATCTAGTCTTGGCCCAGTCTGGCATTTCTAATAAATGGAAAAATAAAACATCAAATGTATCTCTGCAACCATCTCAAACTGATTGCTGTGGCCTGCATTCTACCTAGAAGCTGCAAAGAGAGGTAAGAGAGGTAAGAGAGGGAGCTTCCCTCATCTCTTCAATCAGTCTGAAAAAATGACCAAAAAAAAAAAAAGATGAACAATATCTTATTAATTAATTGAGTTCATGTTTCCTTGAACTTTGCAGCACAGGGAACTTTACAGTTTCATAGACACAATGATGAGAGACAACCTCATTGCATCCCTTTTTCTGTCTGGCACTGAGTGTCAGGGCAAGCCAGCCATGAAATAGGTAGTAAGTTATAATGTTCCTGGAGGGACTGATCTGTACAACCCTCTTGAGGACTCCAAAAGGAATTTTTGAAGGACTGTCTGCCATTATGCTCCAGCTACAAATCCCTTTTCCATACCTGACAGCAAAGAAGCTACACTCCTATCTTTACTAAAATTTTTCTTTTTATTGCTCTTTCTCTTCTCCAAATGCCTAAATAGACTAGATATTGTTCCTATCCATCTGGAATATGAATATAAATAAGAATATGCATATGCAGGCAATAATCATAAATATGAATAGACAGTCAAGAGATAGATACTCTCAGACCCAAGATAGACAGAACTGAAAGTTGAGACAACTTGGAGAAGGTCAGGAAGTTCAAGGAATTTGGGGAAGAATTGAAGAGATCATAGAATCACAGAATTAATCAGGTTGGAGAAGACCTCTGAGACCATTGAGTCCAACCTATGACTGAACATCACCATGTGACTCCACCACCTCCTTGGACAGCACACTACAATGTTTAATTACATTTCTGTGAAGCAATTCTTCCTAATGTCCAACCTAAACCTCCCCTGGCACAGCTTAAGACTATGTCCCCTTATCCTGTCACTAATTGCCTGGGAGAACTGACCTACCCCCACCTGGCTACAACTTCCTTTCAGGCAGTTGTAGAGAGTGATAAGGTCACCCCCAAACCTCCTTTTCTCCAGGCTAAACAGCCCCATCTCCCTCAGTTTCTCCTCATAGGACATGCACTTCAGACTCTTCACCAGCTTCATTGCCCTTCTCTGGAGAAAGAGATGGATGAAGAAAAATGAAAAGGCAATTTACAAAGTTTACAATGAAAGGGAAAGGAAGATGTTAATTCTAAAGACTTCTACCTCAAGGACACCAGTAGCTTTGTTAATCCCTCCTATTTATTTTTATAGAAAAATGTTTCCACATTTTTTTCTAGGTGTAACTTAAGGAACAGAATCTAATGAAATTTGTATATTTGATATACTACTTCTCCCAGAGTCCTGACAGAATTGACTGACATAGTTGCCAAGACACTCTCCATAATATTTGAAAGTCATGGTAGTCAGATGAAGTCCCAGGTGACTGGAAAAAAATGAAAATATCACATCCCATTTTTAAAAATGTATAGAAAGAAAGATTCTGGGAATTACCAACCTGTCAGCCTCACCAGTGTGCCTGAGATGATTATGAAACAGATCCTCCAAGAAGCTATGCGAAGGCACATGGAGGACAGGGAGGTGATTTGGGACAGCTGACATAGCTTCACCAAGGGCAAGTTCTGTGCAACCAGCCTAGTGGCCTTCTATGATGGAGTGACTACATCGGTGGACAACTGAAGGCCTACAGATGCCATTTATCTGCAATTCTGTAAAGCCTTTGACATGGTCTGCTACAACTTCCTTTTTTCTAAATTGAAGAGAGATGGATTCAATGGGTGGACTGTTCAGTGGATGAGGAATTACTTGAATGATCACATCATGAGAGTAGAGGTCAATGGCTCAGTATCCAAATGAAGAACAGTGATGAGTAGTTTCCCTCAGGAATTTTTGTTGGGACCAATACAGTTTAATACCACCATTGCAACACAGACAAAGGGACTGAGTGCACCCTCAGCAAATTTGCACATGACACCAAGCTGAGTGGAGTGGTTGACACACATGAAGGAGGGGATGCCATCTAGAGGGACCTGGACAAGCTCAAGAAGTGGACCCATGGGAGTCTCATAAGCTTCAACAGAAACCAGTGCAAAGTACTGCACCCGTTTCAGGGAAACTTTCAGCACAAACCATTCTATGATTATCTATTCTACTTTATATTATATACATCTATACAAATGGACCAATGTTGAAAGTTATGCAAAAGTAGAAGAAAATTGGTACTACAGGTACATTCAAGTAACCAATACACACAAATACATGTGTTAAAATTGTGTATGCTGTAATAAATTTTTCATCTGAATTTATTCATTTAATTGCTCTGAGCTGATCTATCTTAATTACATCAATTGAGTCTCCACGGTATATCTGAAGGCCATATAGAGGAATATGATTGATCTACCATTCTCACTGTGCTGACATGTCCATCTTGTGTATAGATCTCCTAAATAAACATTTATCAGGTAATAATTGCTATTTTTAGGTTTACTGTCCTCATGCTGGAAGCAGTGGAACAAAATCTGTGATCTGTCTCATGTTGGCTAGGTTCTTTCAGTTTACCTAACACACAAGTCTGGCCCTGCTATTATTACCTTTTTTTTTTTCTAACTTTGTTTTTTTTTTTTTCTTTTTTTTTTTTTTCTTCTGAATGACAGCATTTAGCTTCAAGGGAAAGCAAGTGTCCCCTCTTGCTATACACAAAAGCAACAGCTCTTGTCAGTACTAGGTCAACTCCAAGCTCACTTTTTCTCCTGCTGTTGATGCTAAATGAGTGCAAGGGCTCTGAAATGGATTGGTGATGTTGCCGCTAGCAATTGCAACCAAACCCTCCTGGGTGCAAACTTATGGCAGCACCCCCTGGTCTTTCTGAGCAGATGCATTTGCAAATGTTTTCACCTTGACCAAACATGTCAAACTTGTAACCTCAGTCTGTTTCTTGCTGGTGCAGTGCAGTGTCTAACTACCAGGAGTGGAAATTGTCTCCATTTCAGACCTTTCTTGTTTTATCAGCTTTCACATCTGCCACTTCTTTTGTATCTGATGCTAAATATGACATAAGAACTAGGGCAAAATCCTAGGGCAACTGCATCTAATGAAGTTTCTTGCACTCTCTGATGAAAAAGAAAGTAGGCAAAGTGAAATATCAACTTGATAACTATGTTTATTTTTTTACTATATAATTTTAATGATCAGGATAGAAAGGGAATTCACGAGAAACGGATGCAAGGCAAGTATGTGGTAGAGAAAGTATAAAATTGGTGTCAGTTATAAAAGTTGTAATGAATCACTGCATTTGATTCCAGTACTAGCTGTTATAATTTATGCACATAACTAATCCCCAGATTAAATCAAGACTTTTATTAAATATTAAATTTAAAATAGTATCAACTGAAAATCAAAAGAAAAGATCCCTGCTCCCTAAAGAACTCCAGCAAATAATTTCAGCCAGAGGCCCAAGATCACAAAATTTAGTACTGTGTAAGCAGCAACAACCTCAATTTTAGAGCATATAGGGAACTAAATGTGTAGGAAAAAACTTCTCAGAAAAGAAAGGGCTACTGAATAGAACCAAGCAGTTATTTATCTAATCTGTATCTTAGTTTCTCAGTTCAGTTAGGGATAATTTTCTTCTTCTGTTTGACTAGAAAACAAAATTAAGATATCTCAGTCATGTCCTTTTTATTTTTTTAAATGCACTTCAGAGTTGTTAAGAAAGGAAAGTTTAAATTTTAACATTTTATTTAGCCCATAATGTTAAAGTTGAGAAGACTAAAGGGTGAAAAGAATATGCTTATTATATCCTATAGCAGTTTCACTGAAAACAGCAGTGAAACTAAAAATGAGGTATACTGCAGGGTTTTCATAGATACTTACGCAAAAAAAGACACACATCCTGTCCGTCTTGCTGAATCCAAAAAACCGGTCCGACAAACTGCTCAGAGACTTTTGATCTTTTGAGCAGCAAAGGTATTTATTAGCAGCGCTGGGAGCAAGCCAGCTATTGCTGGAAAAACTTGCTCACCGGCTCCTCAGAAAATCAGTACTTTTATACAATTTTCAGATGTGATTAGATGCATATTCAAACAATTACAACATCTATCAATACATATTAGAAATAGGCGGAGTATAGGCGGAGTTTGGGGCGGTGCTTCTCTTGGCACCCCATTTCGAGGGGTCGTTGCCATCTTCCTCCATAGGGCAAGGGTCTCTAACTCATCTTCCTCAGCTTGACCCTTCTTCTTTTCCATTGTTTTTGACCCGCTCACTGAAGCTTGGAAAAGGCCCTGGCTCCAAGCCTATTTCTTCTATTCAAATGTCTACCTGATCCTGCTGTATTTCTAATTTATTGCTTTTAAGTCTATTACATGTTCTTGTACTATTCTCTTAAGCTTTGTTCCAGTAAGTAGAACAGAACGGGTACAGATTGTTTTGGATATTGGTAACTTGTTTGCAGGCCCAAATCTCTTAGTTAACTCTTTTGGGGCCTAGCCTCCTATATCATTGCAAATTGTCTAAACATGAAGAAAATCTCTATTAATTAGGGTAATGCTGAATCATATTTCAAAGCTCTGTATCTGTGGTGCTTATTTATCTCAAACCCAGGACAGGGACCACTTAAGAACTTAGCAATTTGCTGAATGCAGGTCCCTTTCTTCTCAATCTTTTTTATGAGGGATGGTGTACCACAAAACACTGATTTCAGTGGTTTTCTGGGGCTGTAGGAAGACTGGAAGCCAACTCGTACTGACTTTCAGCGGTATCTGGGTGTGCGACTCCCAGCGGGGCTTGTGAAATGTCATCCTTAATTGGTATTGAAAAAAGCTTACATAATTCTACATTAAAAATGTGGTTATTTCATAGGATTGTCATAGAAAATTATTTGAATTACACAGTGATGTATATTAATTTTTCCATATCACCACCCAATAAATTCTGCAATTAACCCATATCACTGCTCTAATATCATGTACTTTGGGGAAATCTTTTCAATTAGAAACTTAACAGTAGGAGTGGAGAATTGGACAGGATGCCTAAAATTGGATTTACTTTGCTTGTTTTCCCTTAAGGTTAAAACAGGTTTTTGAAAAAAAAACCCCCACATTTTTTTCTTTATATCTTTTCTTATGGGCTTTTTCTCTTCTTCCAATGGAATTAATGAATGACATAAAGTCAGAATGCACAAGAATCAAAGCCAAAGAAGATTTTGCATTTATTAAAATGAGAGATAGAATAGTCATAAATGAGGGGTAACTAATTTAAGCATCATCAGAAACTGAACAAAGATTTTTTTTCTAATCCATTTAGTTCTTGGCAAGAACCTCAAAGTGAATATTTTTCACTAGAAAATAATGAAAAAAAACCAACAATGACAACAACTACCAAAGAGTATTTAATCTCTAAAATGCACGTTAATTTTCATTTGTAAGTAAACACAGTTAAATACAAAGTGTTTATCATAACTAGGTTGTCAACTGAACTGTCTCTCTAGAGAAAGAAATGGGATATGTTTTCTATTCTAAAGAGCTCAACAAGTGAGAGGACAAGTGTAGACGTATTTGTGGAGTTTTGCCAGAGGAAATGGATTAGATGTTTATGATTTTAGTTCTTTTGCTTTGGGGGAGTTTTTTGGGGGTTTGGGGGGGGGGGGCTTTGTTTTCCTGTTTGTTTGTTTTATTTTTTTGTTCTTTGTTTACCTGTGTTTTGTTTTTACAGCTGTTTTTCAGTATTGTTGGCACTGACCCAGAAACTATTGTTCAAAGTCCACATTTTGCATTAGTGTGTTTCCTGACCCTAGTCTGGGGTTGATTTTATATAAAGTCAGAATTTAAGTTCTCAATATGCTTTTATGGTCTCAGTACATTTTTTCCTTTCACATTCTATTTTCACGTTCTCATGCTGAAGGATACAAGGAGATCTCATTGATTGCAGAGGCTAAAACATATGCCCTAGGATTGGAAAACATGGCTCCAGAAATTTTATAAGCTAGCTCCAGAGTGATTGTGACAGCTTCATTCAGACACACTGCTAGAATAACAATCAATGAGAATCATTACAATTGAGCACCAATGCAAAGGAACTACGAAAAAGTTTATAATAGTCCTTTGCAATATGCCCATACTGTGACTGTTCTTGATATAGGGAATTCCCAGGACACAGTACATTGGCAGTACAATAATCTTCATTACTCTTCAATACACTTATAATGACGGCTATTAAAAGTTTAATCCGACTTTAGAGAAGACATTCTGCCCACTAAAATAATAAATTAATTCTGGCATTAAACAAACTTGGACAATAATCATTACTGTTATGAATCAGAAATATATTTCCATTGGCAAATGATATGACAATCTCTGGAAAAAAACCCTCAAGATCAAGTTAATCTTGGAGACAAGATTTCTGATTAGTCAGAAAAATACGCCAAGTTTGCAGGAAAAGCTTCTAAGACTCAGGGTCAAGTCCAGTTTTCTATCTCATTTATATAACTCTAATATGGTAAAATTAACCATTTATAGAATAAAAGTATCAAGCTGAGAAATTTGTCCCTGAACAAATGAGCAATCAATTTACAGGCATGTTCATCACCACATTTTGTATATGTAGGGGGCACATGACTGATGAATTCCTTCAAGAACTTACATTAGGACCCTTCTAGAATGTCTATAAAGTCATTATTTACTTTGGTCACTAAAAACTGTTTAGAGTACAAAATAATGCAGTAAGAAATTATTTTCAAAAATCAGGCATTGCTTAAGTAGAGATTTTTTTTTATAGCACTTTCTTCATTTATGTCACCTTTTGGTTCTGTAGAATATCAATATCACATGAAACTAGTAATTAAAGATTTAGATCCACAAAATAGACAGCATTTGAGAGGTGCCAGAATCAGTTAAGCACTTAAGCACTGAATTTAAAGTCTCAACTGACTTAATGTCCCTTGATGCTTTTTCACCCCTTGATAAAGGATTTGTAGCCTCTTCTGCTAAGGCTGACTGGCCTTATTTGCCATATCTGGATTTATTTTCCACTCAGATCAACCAGTGAAAGACACCCCTTAGTCCTGTAACCATTCTGGGATATGCTTTCACAGTACCTTTCCAAGATATCCAGTAATGCAATACAAAATCAAAATAAATTTCTTTCATTCTTGCTCAAAAGCTTATTTGTTAATTCATTTCCACAGCATGTGTTATACAGCCAGTTAGGATCTATGACCTTCCTCCAGTGGCTGAATTCTTGCCTTTTGCTTTATCAAGAGCTATTTTTTAAAAGTCTATCTTAAAGATTCAAATACCACCACCCTCTCATGCACTTCCTGTTCTCAGATAAGAGTTTTGTTGACTGTTCAAGAGTCTGTGAGAGAAATTAAAACATCTGCACTTATTGTTTGCAGAGCAAGGTATCTGATTCAGAACGGAACATGCCTTGATGACAGGAGTTTTAAGAGTTTGAAGTTATGAACATTGCAGTACCAAGGGCTCAGGTACATATAGTATGTGACTTTTTAGCTAGTTTAATTTAAAGAAAAAGCATTATATTTTCTGTAGGGGTCATCCTGGTGCTTGGCATGCTAACTTGAGTCATGTTTATTTTTATTTCTCTATCTCCGTAGATATTTCACAGAGAAATAAATCTGAAGGAAGAATATGTGATATTAAGTCTAGATTGGGAAATACTGAGAAATAGAAATATTCTAACGATAGGAAGTCAAAGTTGTTCATTTGAGAGACTGTTAACAGGTTTCAGTAGATTAAGAAGACACAAACTGCCACACAATGTCACATCCATGTTACTTGGAATGATGGGATGATAATTTTTAACAAAATTGTCACAGATTAAGAAACTAGAAATTGCAACCTGTATAAATTGCTAATATCAGCTAGGGATAATTTCCCATTGTTTAAGAAATTAAGACTATCAAATGAAAAACTCTAGAAAATATTTTTACATTTATTTTAAAATGTTGCAAATAATTATCTCTTTACTAATAATATCCATAATGCCATTACAATTTTTGCTGTCTGGTAAATGAAAAATAGATGTCAATGCTTGATTTGCGTTCAGTGAAGATTTTAATTGCTTTGCCTTCTTGTTATTTACATTGCTATGAAAAATCCAATGACCTTTATGTTACATTAGAACATCAGAAAAAAATGGAGATACATTTCTGTCTTGAGATGAAAAATACTATTTGTTTTTTATGTTCCAGTCTGCTGTTGGGACTTAAATCCCCTATGGATGCATTTTAAACTAGGATCCCAAAAGAAAACATGCTTATTTCTTCTCTTTCTAAAGGGATGCAAATGAGTCAAACAAATCGGTATTCATGATCATGTATAAAAAGATCCTTCAGTTTTTTAGTCCTCCTTTTTTTCCCCTCGAAATTTTGGACAGACACATCCTGATTCATTTTATTAACACTTTCTTAGGGACATATAAATATTTCAACGTTTAAATGACATTGGATTTTGTTTCCTTTTTATTTTGCATTTTGTTTTAAAATTAAGATCTATTCATTTGTATACTAGAAATAAGAAACAGGATGTTTTTCTTTTATCTTCTTTTCTTTTTTTTCTTTTAATTACTAATATAAACTGATTATGGAGAAAAACTTCTCTATAGACCAAACTTTCCTTATTAATAAAGAGTGGGCTGTTGTCTAGCCCAATGTTGAATTTTGGAATATGGAAGGTTGCATAGAAATTACAGTGAGAAATCACTAAGGAGTATCAAATTCTGTTCCACCATAAAAGCCCTGTTTTCTGTTAAACATCAGGTGCTTAAAAAGCCCTTTCATGCTGAAGTTATTATCAGTGGGTTTAGCTTACATATCTATTTTTTCTAGCCTTTCCCAGTACACAGCTAGATTCTCCTCTGCAGTATGTAGGAAGCTATCTGAATTAATGCTTCCGCAGTTTACAAAACCTCTTGTGCTACATAATTTTGCTGGATGGAAAAAGATGGAATTAGATCTCTTTTGGCAGCCTCAGTGCAACCACTCACATATGAGCTGTCCTGCTGTTCCCTCTTTGAAAAGCCATTGTGTCTCTATCATTGTAGACTTCCATCTTGGCAAAATTGCATTGCCACAGTGTGATTTCCATGGGCTTTATTTTAAACAGAATTATTTATGCTATTCTTACAGAATCTGAATCATCATGAGTGCCTCCAGAGTGAAGGTTAATTCTATTGCCAGCAGCTGTAGCTTCGACCTCCAAAGCTGAAGCTGGTGGTGGCAGCAATTACTGGCCATTCCTGTACCGATAAATTTGTGTTTTCCCTTTGATCAAATATGTCAAGCTTTTAATTCTGTATAATCATTGATTGCATGAAGTGCCAGACCATCTTGTTTTATCATCATTCACATCTGCTGCTATTTTCTGGTCAGACAGGTAAAATGCATTGACCTAGAACATGCTGCTTTAACCTCAGCACCCTTAATGTGGAAGAACGCCATATACATAAGAAATACTATTCCCAAACACTTGTAATCTCAAGAGACAGCATATTATTAAAAATAAATAAATAAATTGCAATAATTGTCCCAAAAGTAGAGCGCCAGAAACTAAAATGAGAAAGAATTGTATTGCAAGGAGGAACATAACATCTTCGATCTTTAAGAATCCTGTGGGTCATGCAGAATATCTGTTAAATTTATGTGACACACTAGAGACCTTCTAGAATAACTGGAGCATACTACTCTAATAATAGGTAAAAATTAATGTGTCAAAATGCATAACCTTTTTTTTTCTTTTTAATTTGTACCAAATTTGGGTAGAAAGTTAAAATTTTGAAAATAATGTGTGACAATAATAAATGACTATTAAAAATCTCGAGTACTTCACATACCAGTTGCTGCTGTTTATGATGCTTTCCTTTCTATATTATGTATTTGCAGCTCAAATTTCTAAATAGAAAACCATTTAGTAAGCAAATTGAACTTTTCATAATGAAAAATGCATAAATGGGATTCTCTGACTATTTCAGAACTGTTTATTCTTTCGCTTCTTTCTACAGTGAACAAATTATTGTAACAAAACATTTCCTCCAATTTTTTTTTTAAATAGAACTGTATTTTCTGATTCTTTCAAGAAATTTTATATTGCAACAAACACAATAGCCAGGGAGGGTCACAAAATGCTCTGACAAAAAAATGAAACCATTTACTATCCTTTTTCTCCCTATGTACATGAGTTTTAAGTATTTGCTAATTCAGAAAATGGGAAACTCCTAGAACAGGAACATGCTTCCACTGCTTAGATAAATTCTGTATTCTTACAGATATGAACATTTTACATTCTTAATAAGCCATAGTACTCTTTCAGCTCTTCAAACCAAAAGTGCCGAAACAAGGTAAGGTCGTATAGGGTGGTTATGTTTGTCCTGAATTGTATCAATTCAATTTTGCATTATTCACTCTCAGAATTTTGCACTGTGAAAGTGTAAATCAGAAGCAAAATTTTTTGTCTTGAAGTGTCAAACTATTGTGAGGGCCTATATGTCATATTTTCACAGAAGAGAGGAAAATTGCTAGGCAGTACAGCAAGCAAGGTGGTATGCATCTTTTGATACACAGTAATGTATACTCCATTTTATAGTGACTTCTAAGACTGGTGTACGAATTTAGCTGTAGATGAGCTGTTTAGCAAGGACTATTTACTCTACATGACAAGTTTAGTAGTTCAGCCATTTTTCAACAGTCTAAATGATAAAACATGGTGATATTTTTGAGATGAAAGTTCAGCACTGCAAAAGTTCTAACACATAAAGATCTTGGGTTTTTTTGGTTTTTGGGGTTTTTTTTAATGGCAAAAAGAGGAATAACAAGGAAATACATCTATGACTGGACAGAAATTAACAAAGAACATTTCCAAATGGGTGGTAAACATCAGAAATTTTTAATATATTTGAAAGTACTGAAAATATTTGAAAGTATTTGAGATGGTGTTGTTTGTTCTTTTGGTTTTGGGCGGTTTATTTTGTTTCATTGGTTTTTTTGTTGGATTTGGTTTGGTTTATGTGTTTTTCAGCTTTGATCAACCCTTATTCACAATTACACACTTGTTTTTATACACTCCAGTAGAACAAGAAGATTTGAGTTCCCTCCCTGTTATTACACTACATAGAAGAAGCAATTCTGATAAAAGCAGCCGTGCAGAGCAGAAAAGATTTAGCAATGACGATACACATTTAGATTAAGCTCACTTAGATAAAGATTTTTCATCTTTTATAATAATGGCCCTTCTTTTGGTCTGAATTACTTTTGATTAACCCCTAAATTTCAGAGGTTAATTCATTGGTAACTGCAGGAATGATATTTAGCTATTCCAAATGCCATCATAGTTGGGAAACATCTAATTATTTTATTTGTTTCAGGAGTTATCTAGATTTTTGCTGTTTCACTGGCTACTGTAAACACTTTTCAATGCATTTTGAACTCTTCTATAACCCTCAGAAGGAGTCATAAGTACACTTTCAAAATACATATATGTGCCATACTGTGACTATGCATTGTTCACAATTTACCACATGTGAACCAGCACATGGAGGTTTAAACCACAGTGTATATTTTTATGAAGGATAGCTGACATAAACCTTTGATTTTCTCTGTGGAATATGGACATCCATAGAGTAAACAGCTATGTCATAGGAGTTCGACAGGAGTTTGAGAGAAGTTTGATAGTTCTTTTTACATACACTAGAGATGAGTAGACATGCATAGGCATCATTCAGTTCCTCTTAAGGTAGACATAAAACACTACCAAAGGAATCATATCCTATGAGTACATCTCCATTCACTTAAAAATGGAACTTATGAGAGTGAGCTCAGCTATAGATGTCCAAATTGTAAGCACTAACATCAACCAAGACAATTTCTAACCTGAATGTGTTTCTCATTTTTGGTATACAGATGGAGGCATCCTAAGGCAGGTCAAACTTTCAAAGGTATTTTACTCTTAGAGACCAGGTGAGTTTTTGTCATTCCGGCTAAACCTGAATTACAAATTAGAAATTAAGCCTATATATAAAACTTTCATTATCAGCTATTAAAAGCAGTATATGTTTGAAAGTCTTTGAAAAGGTGCAAATATTTTTCAGGACTTTAAAGATTTTTTGTTTGCTTCCTTTGTCTTAGTGTTGTAAATCCACAAACTAAGAAATACTTTTCTACATTGCTTAGGTTTATCAAATAACTTGCATCACATCTCTAATGGAAGGTTTTAAAATACTTAATGTCTAAATGCTTTCTCTGTCAAAATTAATTTTAAAAAAGTCATGATTTTAAATCTAACAAACACTGAAATTTTTGTCTCTGAATTACAGAACTAAAGCTGTATTTTTATTTAAGAATCATAAGGATGATACTTATTATGGAAAAGGCTAAAAATTAGTTTAATTAACACCTATTTTCCATTATAAACACCTGCCAAATTTATCTAAACACAAGCTTTCAGTGAAATAACAGTTAGCACATTTTAGCTACAAAATTGTTATTTGAGGAATTTAAGCTGTTAGTAAATTATAAATTGTAATGTTTACCTCAATGCTCTAGTTACCAAACCACATATAAAACTGCAATGAGCTTCATTAAGAAGATGCTTACTGTTATTTTTACAAGTTTTCTTTAGCTTTAACAGTACATGACAGTACATGCATATAAACATCTTGTGCACTTGGTTATTTGTTCAGCAGTAAGCTGAATCAGAGAGAAATACTACAATTATAGCAATATCTTCTCAATTCATCTATTAAAAACATGTAAACAGACAAGCCTGTCCCTTTCTTTTTCTTAATTTCAAAGATCTTTAAACGCAAGATGAAACTTCATCTATGGTAAAATAAGAGAGCACAGCAAATGCAAGAGCCAGAGATGATCTAAGGTATGTTATCCTACTGCCATTTAACTTCTGCTGAGAAATTGCCATTACAAAATGAAGAGAGTGTTCTTTACCCACAAAGATTTACAGGATTTACCCACTGATTTATTTCAAGAAATGGATCTGCATACCAGGAGCTCACGTACATTCTCATGTGCAGCCTGAGGGTTCAGTTGTGCTGCACAGCTTGTCTGTATGAAGCACATAGCGCAAAGAGCTGGCAATGAACTGTACAGATAATTCCTCATGTGTGCACAAATACAGCTTTTCTGAGGGGTAACTTTCTCACCTTCAAAAAAGGAAATGATTACCCTCCCAATCACTGCTGACATACTATCAGCAAGTTTGGATACCATAAACTCAGACCTTACCCGACTGTGCCCTGCGCACAGTGCACTGAATCACAGGGTGGAGGGAAAATTTCCTTCTATAACCATTATTCTAAAGAACCAAGATCTTCATAAGGATAATATTTTTACAGCTGCTTCCTGTTGACTGCAAGCCGGGCCCGAGAGAAGAGCCTATGTTAGAACTAGACCAACCTGTCACCAGCAGAGGCCAGCAGCACCAAACTACTGCCCTGTCCGGGAGCAAGGGATAAACGCGAAAAGAGCTGTGGTACCTGTGGGTATCCTTTGGAGGAAGTGATTGCCAAAATGAGAATTGCAGGGCAGTAAGGTAACCATGGAAGGAGATTAGCCATTTCAAAGGCATCACACAAGCCAAGAGACAATGCATACGTACAAGAAAAAGAGAGCCCTTTAAAGATACAAAGGTTCACAAGCACTTGGCTGCTGCTTTCTTGCAAAAAGTACTAATGTTTTAATGGGTAGATGTACAGTAAAGAGCAGAAAGGCCTTTGACTACTTCATTTGAAACCATTGCAGCTTCCCTGTCAGAACCTTTACTAGTAAGCCATAATGCACAACAGTATGAAATGCAATATAACACTTGCTGAAGGTATTACTATTCATAAGCTGATATTGCAGAGGTAAGGGACACATAAGTAAACTATCAGCTACCACCTTAGTAAAAACTACAAGTTCTTTCATAATCATTAAGTCCTACAAATGTGTTAAACAGGAAATCTTTTTCTTAGCAAAAGGAAGAGCACATACGTAAGAAAATTAGGCATTGCTGTTAGGCCAAATAAAGTTTAACAGCCTATTAGTGCAAGATATCTTATTAGTCTAGAAAGGCCATTCACTCGTAACAGCAAAAATTCATATTCATTCAGCTACACTTCCTAGTTAAAAACTTAATGAATGATAAATAAAGCTAAGGCTACCAGTGGGATTTCCTGCCATGCCAGGATATTAAATACCAGTGGAATCAGATTTTTTGATAAATGAAACAGAAAGCAGATAGACTTCTACAGTATAACACTTCTTTCTCCTTGTCAAAACTCCATATACCCATAAAAGTTATATACTTGTTCTGCTTATATACTTTTGAAAAAGGTTATTCACTGTCTGATTCTGTTAATTTATATTGTTACAGGAGCATCATATTTTCTTGCGAAATCTAGTTCCACCCTTTTTTCTATGTGGGTTTAGCTATAGACAGTTTCCTACTTCCTCACTATGTCCAGTCAAGAAGAAAACAAATTAAAAAAAGAAACCCAAAAAGAAAAAAGGAAAAAAAAAAAAATCAAAAAACCTAGAACAATTAAAACATTTACAAAACCTCTGAAAAATTCCTGTTGTATGAAGAAAGAAGTCTGAGGACCAAACTAGATTTCCTCAGGGGTGAAAAAAATATATCAAATATCTTAGATTTGAAAAGACAGTTCACAGAGAAATAACAAAGACATTGCATGAAAATCCACCTCAAAGGCGGCATAAAACCTTGTCTGGCAGCTGCTATTCTTTCAATGTACATGTTGGGATCTATCTTGTAATTGTAAAATTTTCCACATAGTTTTATAGTTACCTGATGAAAAGTTTAATGGATAAGTCTACTGTTTGTGTATGTTATACCTTTTAAAATGTAATCAAAAAGCCTTTGTTCTATCAAAGAAGATAAAATGATAAAATTAATATCCCAGTGGTGAAAACTGACATGTAAAACTATTCAGAGCTTATCTGACTGAAGAAAATTTCTCATTTTCAGTTCAGTAGAGAACTGACTCCAAACTACCGGAACTCAAATTTCCTTATGCACTCTTACACTCTGAATAATGGAAGATAATCCCATCTTTGTAGGGAAAATGTTTAAATGCTACTCTTTCCCATAGCCATTGAGGTGAGTCACCTATTCCCAATTAGCCAGCCATCAGAACAGCCCAGGACTTTCTTTCACCCATTTCCTTGGCTGCAAAAGAGAGCCAAGTCCCTGGTTTCAGCTTGTTCAGTAGCTGTCACTGTGCTCCAGATGTAGAAGTGGGGTTAAGAATCAAGAAACTCTAAGAAAAGTCAGTTTTCATTTTTTTGGATGCAAGTTAAAGAATCACTTCCCCACAATTAGATAACAATATTCCAAGGACTGATTCCATGTAATTATTGTGGGAAAAATAGTAAGTTACACTAGAAACCATAGGGAAAAAAGGCATGTATTTCGACCCTAAATCATTTAACATATATTCACTATGCTAATCCACTACCCCACTTCTAACAGGGGCAAATTCACTAGTTGTTGAAAATAGGAAGTTGTATTAAATAAAGTTGAAAATTTCAAAGAAGAAATATTTATACCACAAAAATACATAAAATAAATTTAGTAGAGTAGTTACAACACCTTTCTACACTAGAACTATTCTAGGACCTCAAGGGACAAAAAAATATCTTACTTTAGTAAAATTTGAATTACATAAAATGCAATAACAACACTATTTAAATATGGATATTACTCTTAATTACAAGATATGTTCACTAGCATGTAAAATATTTTTTTCCAAATAATTAAAACTGCTTCTTAAAAGGTTCTGTAATGAATAGTGACACACTATTGCTGCACAGTTAAAATAGATTATCTGAAAATTGAATCTAAATGTACTGTAATTCACATTCATTAAAAGACTAGACATTTTTCAAGTAAATGAAACTGTTCTATAAAAATCAATTCACTGTACATATTACAGTAACATATTACAGACCTGCAGTTAAAATGCAATCATTTAAATGGGAGAAACACTAATCCAGCGGTAATTATTCCATTCACCCAACAACATTTATTCATATTCAAGAATATAAAATACTCACCCTGCATCTGTAAAACAGTGAAGGATATCTTTAGACTGGGTAATTGTTGGTTCTCCATGAAAAGACAGATTATTAATATTGCTATTATTATATAGCAAATTTAAAACATACATTGAGAACTGGAAAAAAAAATTACTTGGAGAAACCCTTTCAACTTCCATCTATAGCTTTTGGTCCCAGTATTGGATATTTGATGCAAAATTAATCATTTTTTATAAGTTTATTAGCTTAAGGCAAGCTATCAGATGATTTATAAGACACAATTGTAGGTAAGTTTATAAGTAACGTTACACTTCTGAAGAAAACATGAGTTAACACTAACCATTTGCAGATTTTCAGTTTAGGAGATTTCTTCAAGTATATTTGATTTACTGAGGGGAGTTTCAGGATTTTGTTTGCCTTTTTAGTACTAAGCATTAAGCATAAGAAGGCAGAATTTAAAAAATTGTCAATTTACTATATTTAGTAACTGAATTCCACCTTTTTTTAAGAGTAGAACAATCTCCCATTTTGGAGCTTGCATTCAGCTTCATGCATCAGTGTGAAATTTCAGACATTTCCCATTCCAGATGTGGTGATTATGATCATTATTTTTTACTTTAAAATGGCTCATCTCTTCCTTCTCCAAAAAACCAAAATAGATTGTTTGGACCATATTAAACATTACTAATTCTGTTGTTGCGACACGCTAACACTACCTTTTTTAAGTTTTCATGTACAAAACATAGAAATTTGGCAGGGGAGTGATGCTTGTACAAGAGATATGTCTACCTTCAGCCATAAATACATAAATAAATCCATGCTGAAATCTGACATACTTCAATCATTCTATCTTAACCAGGTTAACCTAGAGTGGTGATTGAACGTCATACAGTGAAGCAGTTGTAGAAGTCTACAATGTCAAGTCATTTTGTAGCTTTGGTTTTCAAGACTGTTCATCAACCAGTTATGCTGCATAAGACAGCAGAAATGTCTCAACATTTGTTACATGTGATGGATTTTTGTATTTTAAGTGTGTGTTATATAAAGTTGCTTCAGCATCAAGTGCTTTTTGGACAAATGGTGTCCATAATTCTCAATAACCATTGTCAAGTCCAGTTTCATCTGGGTGTTACTGCACTTCAAAAGATTCCTGATGCATAGTTCATTCTGCAGTGCCACAAAACTGAAAAACTGAAATTGAACTTTGTCAAATGTTTTTTTCAGGCAGGCAGGTGACTTTCCTAGGATCATTATTTCTCAGGAGAAACCGAAATTGTTACTGTGGCCACATCTCACCACAGATAATAAACATTACATTCTCTTACACTTTGATATTCCAGTGGAGTTATTTCCTATCTATGTTTTAATACATTCAGATATTCAGATAATCATTTCAGGAAAACATCAACCTGCCTTTGGGTAGACAAGATGTGAACAAGCTTCAGTGTGATTAAAGATTTCACTGTAAACTGACAAGCACATACAGTTTGATTGCTTGTTAACTGCCATTATGACAATGGTTGACAAGACAGCAGAATTGGCTTCACACCTACTCAAACTCATGAAGGCAAACCAAGAAGAACATTTATATCAAGTACACTTAAGGAGAAGCAGCTAACAAATAGTATCCTATTTGTGAAAAAGAATCACTGTATTTTTTATGGGCTTTGGAAAACTGAAGGAACTCTCCTTGGGTGTGTAGATTCCACCTGCAATCAGATCAAAGCTCCTTGATGACACTGTTAACAATAAGAGGATTCAAATGAGTAGGAATATAAATTGCCTGATTATTTGTGAGAATAATTCCATTTATGTATGGAATGGAGTATGGACCAGAAACTGAAGTTGTGATGGCTGACTGCTTATCTCATCTGCACTTATCTCTAGCAGATGCCCAGATAAATGATGATATAGAGTACTTGCACAGATTACAAGCATACTTACTACAGTGCAGGAGAGCAATTTAGAACTACAATTTAACACATCTCATTCACCAGAAAATTATGTGATTTCCTGATAACATGGTGGCCTAACAATCCCAAATACCTTCATTCATTTCTACAACAGCATGCTATTCTATAAAATGAACGTTTTTTACAAGATATTCATGACAGGCTTGTTCACTGTTTATTTTTCAATGCATACAGTTGTTTCATGACAAGCATCAACAACAGTCAGGACAAAACTGCAACTATTAGAAATCTGCTGGTGGCCAGGATTGCATGTTCAAGTTAAAATTGGTCTAAACTTGAATCCAATTTTATGCTAAAAATGCACAAATTTATATACTGTAGCTACAAACTATTCCTAAACTTTGGGCATCATTAGAACTTTTTTTAAATTGGTACTTAAGGTCACACGCTGATGTATTTGCTATTCTACTGCCTTGGTAGATTATCTGAAATAATATTTATAAACTGAATTTGAGTCATATCTATTGCTAAAATATTGTTTTCAGCATAAAACAAACAATCTCATTTTTTCAGAATATCTTCAAAATCATTTTCTTTTTTCTCAGAAGGAAAGGTTTTATATATAGGCAGTGAAAAACATTCTGTCTTCAAGACAACAGAGAGATTGAATGTCTGAATAAAACTTTGAAAAAGATTGCTAACCTTTCTACAAAGTGACAAGGTTACACATCTTCCAGCAATTCAAAGAACAGCTGCTGATTTACTACATGGATGGAGAATGCATGCAAAGCAAAACATTAAATGTTAATGGATTACCAATTGTCTTAATCTGAAAGATCACAATCAGATACAAGGCAGAGCCCAAAATAAAAAGCAAAGATTTGAATATACACAGATTGGCATTAAATATCTTAAAATACACATTTGCGAGAGTATGACAACCCAGAAAGACTATGGAAATAAGGTTTCACAGAGTGTTTCTCTACTATTGGTTTGATTTCTCCTTGTTTCATCTCTCAGCAAGAGGAGGTAAGGGTGGGGCAACACTAAAGCTTTCTTCCTCTCCCTGATCCAGATCTCAAAAAACTTTCACTATCAAATACACTGATGTCACTGCTCTTTCATGCTCTTCATACTTACCTGTATAAATGGCAGCCTGTGGGCATTCTATTTTGTCTCTTTTGTAAAGAGGTATCAATTCTTAAAAGAATTAATTAGCACCTGAGATTTTTTTGTGGCTTAAACTGTAGTAGAGCTGGGAAAAGAAGTGATAGTGGAAAACCATTTCTGGCAGCAAGAACACACATACATGGACAAGCATGACATTATGACTTTATATTTGGGGACCCAAGCAATCCCATACAAGGCTATTCAAGCAAATAAGAATAAAAGTAATTTATTTTTTACATCCATAAGAAGATCCTTTTTATGCAGCAATAGTAGATTAGCCGGTAGGGGAAACAAGGACTAAGGATCAAAAGAAATGCACATCTTTGTTCAATCACTTAAGGAAATTATTGTCACTCTGTACTCAACACTAACAATCCCAAAGACTGCTCCAATTCTAGGCTCCTCACTTCAAGAAGGACATTGAGTTGGTAGAGCATGTCCAGGGAAGGAGCTGGTGAAGGGTTGAGAGAGTAAGTAATGAGGAGCGGCTGGGGGAGCTGGGGCTGTTTAGCCTGGAGAAAAGAAGGTTCAGGGAAGACCTTATCATCCTCTACAACTACATGAAAGGAGGTTGTAGCAAGGTGGGGGTCGGCCTCTTCTCCCAGGCAACCAGCAATAGGACAAGAGGAAATGGCCTCAAGCTTACCAGGGGAGGTTCAGGTTAGACATTTCACTGAAAGGGTTGTCAAGCATTGGAATAGACTGCCCAGGGAGGTGGTGGAGTCACCATCCCTGGAGGTGTTCAATAAACAACCGGATGTGGCACTTAGCGCTACAGTTTGGTTGGTAAGATGGTGTTGGTCAAAGGATGGACTTGATGATCTTGGAGATCGTTTCCAACCTTAATGATTTTATGATTCCATGAAGGATAGAACTAGATCGTGCCTCTCAGTGTACCTAACACAAAAGGGCTTAAAAATCCAGGCTCTATCTTGAAAAGGTATGCAAAGTTGCTCATCTCTTACTTTACAGACACAGTGCAGTGCTTTTATTCACCAGCTGTATTTTGGTAGCTCTCTGCTATTCACTACAGCACATGGAGTGTGACAGGAACTTGACTTTAAACAGCATCCTCCCAGATGTAGATAATGGAGATAGGGTATGTGTATCCTGAAAGAGAGTTAGTTGTTATTTCAGTCTTAAATCATAGGTCACTGCATTACTTGGCCTTATTAGTTGGCTAGCTATTTGCTGACTGTATATTACTGAGTACTATAAGGTAAATTCTAAATTAACTGCTGTACATTAAGACAGTCCAAGAGCAATATAGAGTTGTTGCATTGGTGCTTCTGTGTAGAGGGTGTCACTCAGTTCTTATTAGCTGAAAATTGAAACAGAAGCCTTAAGATGTGATGTGGGTCACTATTTGTGACTGGTTTTCACATGATTTGTAATTGAAAACCATCTGTACTGGTAGAATAGCCTTAAAACCTATACATGTACTTTCAATTTAGATATGCGTGTTTACATAGAAATGTCATCTGCAGCCAGAAAGACTAGACGTGGGTTTTAGCTTATGTGTTTAGAAACCTATTAGCATGTCCGCATTAGACTAAAAATGCATCTTAGCTCAGAGCTCCTATTGTAGAGTGCTCCTTAGCTGCCACCTAAAACCACTATGGTGCACTGTCAGCAGATTTAGCAGCCAAAATCCCCTCAGATGCTAAATACACTGACTATGTTACTAACTCCTGAAAGACAGAGGAAGTCGTTCCTGCTATTCTATTTGTTCCCTTCATGCACTGTGCATTGGCTATGATCACGCCTTAGAGGGGAAATCACAGGACAACTCCCCTGTTTAATTGCAGTGAATTGCTGCAGTCATTCACCTACACTCCTTCTCAGCCAAAGGCGAAAGGAAATGAGCCTTCCTAGATGAAATTCAAAATTGTTGAGAGAGAGTAGAGACCAGAAAACAGAATTTGAAAAGAAATTGATTAGGGGGATGATCTGGAGCTGAAGCACATGGTGGGATCATAGATTCTTAAAATTTTTACAACAGGCAAATGTTGCTGCAAGAATATTTGACTTCAGGATTAAAGAGATTTTAATGTAAAAAGGCAGAAAATCTTTAGTACTACAAATTGTGCCAAATCAACTCATTTTGCTAGTGCAAGGTGTTACAAATTATGTTAGATGATGGCCAAGACAAATTTTGTACTGAGAAGGGTAACGCATCCTACCTTTCCAATTTATACAACCAACACATGAAACAGAGGGAAAAGAGTAATGGCTAAATGGAAAAGAACTTGAAACACTTAGCCTTCCTTTTATTCAGCAGGGTCAAAATCAGAATATCAACAAGATCTACGGTACTTCTGAAATAAATAAATAAATAACATTTTGTGAAGTATAATCAGAGTAATTGAAGCCTAAAGCTTGTTAATCTACGGTGGGTTTCATCTTCAAAGCATTACAAACACAACAAATTCTTAACTATTTCCCAAAGCACGGAATATGCCCCATGAAAGGACTGATGGCATAATTAGAAGCAACAGGCACAGGATGACCTCCAAATTGCTCTCTAGGGTCTCAGCTATCATTAATCACAATAGAGTGTAGGTAACATTTCAAAAATATCTCTTTGATTTAGGACCTGCCAGGCTGGTAAATGAAATCTGGCAAAATTTCTTCAGCGTCTGAAGGTAGCAATACCCCACAGTGATCTGTTTTCTGCCTCAGTTCAGAGTTAATTCCTCTAAAACAACTTCAACTGTTTGCTTCTGTACACGTGAACCAAAATCCTATAATTTCTAAAACTTTTCAGATACAGGAATATATAGAGATATGTCCTCAAGACACCTGTTTACATTGGATGACTAACTCCTGTTGCCTCCCATCATTCAGTCTCAAATTCTCAAAGGTGTTTTGGTGCCTAACTTCAGAGAAAAGAAAAAGTAAAGGGACTAGATTTAGGAGCCTGGAGGAAAACACTGAATTTCAGAATTTCCCATTTAGTATTTTCAAAACCTTATCAATTAGAATCTCAGAAAAGTGTTTCAAAGGTTCCCAAAATAAATATGCTTTCTAGGATACTAGTAAGCACTAAATACAACTTTTTATCATGAACAGGAATCTCAGAGCCTGTCCTGTGGTACAGTCCAAAATTATAAATCTTCCTAAAGCCTACCAAGAACACCAGGATTTGCAAACTCTCTGATTCTTACAGTCTGAGGAACAAGTATGAGATCTTGTGCTTCTGCATCTCCTTAGCTGAGGTACTTCACTGGTCACTTGATTAAAAAAAGAGTGATTTAAGGAATGGGAACTAAAGTAATGTTTCCTTTATGCTCCCTGCATTACTCATTATACTTTCTTCCAAAGGACGAATGAAAGTCAAGGCCAAGTCTAAGAGGAGGGAGCTATCAGCTCAAACCTTCCAAGCCTGAAGGAAAAGATATCTCAACTTTCCTGACACAGTGTTGTCTCTGCTGAGAGTTCCATGAGAGAAGTACAGTTTAGGTTCCTCTCAGGATTTAGATGACATTTAAGAAAGAGATTAAAACCAGTATACTTCTATAGTGTGTTGTCTTATTTTGCACAGGATATAGTTACAGATGCCTCTGAAACTCTCATACATGAGATACATGGCATGTTATACAGTGTTAGACTTCTGTACCTATGTTTGTCCTCAGTTCCAATATAACCATTTAATCTCTGCTAAAGTATTTAACATCATGGTCATGAAGAAAACATTAAAATAAGTATTATTTGGTTGTTTTTTCTATGTTTACAAAAATGAAACAACAGCTGTTTAGAAGACATTTCCATTTAGAAGACAGAAACAAAACAGGATGTGGACCTGGAGGCTTGCTGGATTGAATCATGGAGGTATGATTTTTCTGATAGAAAGTTTTTTCAAAAACTTACTTATTAAAGTTTGAGTTCCTGACATGGTTCTGCCACACTAGTGATGCTTTCTTGCAAAAACATTTTGGAACATGAGTGAAAAACTTCTAAGGATACACCATAAATATGAACCTAATGATGATGTCATTACATGAAGCTTTTGTTTTAGCTCTGTGTGTTACAAATACCTTATGACAAAACAGAGGAGTTGTGAAAGTGTGGATAAGTGATAATCTCAGCTGTTCAGAGATTGAAACAAGATCTTATAAAAATACTTGACTACCTGCAGATTTATTAATTCTTCTTTAAGCTCTATTTATGACATACTTCATTTTTTTTTTAATATTTAGAATATACACATGCTTTTCTCTAAAACAGAGGTACAATAAGCCTTTATTTTATTTTTAAATTAAAGTTGAGAGTCTCAGGAAATGTAATAATTTTGGAATCCACAGCTTCAGGATAACCACCAAATATTATGAGTGTAACAATAAAATTGTCAGCATAGGCAACACTGTTCTTGCACAATGATTTTTGCTACTCATAAAGTTCATTTTATAGAAGTAAAACATGTACCTAAACTAAAAAGCAGTTAAACATTTTATAAACACTTGTTTTGTTGGTTCAAGTGCTTCACAGCAATTTTATCCTTTAGAGTGTTTCTCATAGAATCATAGAATCAGTAGGGTTGGAAGGGACCTCTGAGATCATCAAGTCCAACTCTTGAACCACTACCACAGTAGTTACTAGACCACTAAGTGCCACATCCAGTCTCCTCTTAAAAACCTCCAGGAGTGGAGAATCCATCACTTCCCTGGACAGCCCATTCCAATGCCTGATTACCTTCTCTGCCTCCCCTGGCAGAGCTTAAGACCATATCATCTTGTCTTGCTGATAGCTGCCTGGGAGAAGAGACCAACCCTCACCTGGCTACAACCTCCTTTCAGGTAGTTGTAGAGAGTGATGAAGTCTCCCCCAAGCCTCCTCTTCTGCAGGCTGAACAGTTTCTTTACTGTTATCCGAAACTGCATTTTGGGATTGATTTATTTTTAATATGTATATTTAAAATTTTTTTTCCTTCTGTTAAAAAGTTAAACAGCTTCTGCTATTCAATGGCTTAGTAGTAAGAAAGAACAGAAAATAATACCTAATTATGTAGGAATTTTTAACCCTTCTCTAAGAACACATATAGAAATATGTTCCTGAAGCAAGTTATGGACTAAGACATTTTACCTTCCTGTTATATATTATGAATCAAGAGTCTTTGTACTTGACACTGGGCATTAATTCACTTGAGAAATGCCTAAACATCCCTAAATGCTGAAAACAGCTGTCCTAACAACACATAGATGCAGGAAAGGTATGTATGAAGAAATAGATGTAAATCCATACAATATTCTGCAGGAAGGGAGTAACAACTCAACCTTCACCTTGGAGGCTTCTACTTGTGTTTTATGTGCAGTTTGTCAGCATGGCTTAATAGATCAAGATCATGCTAACTTAGCAACATGTCTTCTGGCTTGGAAATTATCCCATCCTTCAGGCTTAGAATACATCCCGAGCACAGTCATTTCCACCTGGAAGGAACTGTGCAGCTGTACCTTACAGCTGAGATTTGGTATACTAAAGCAGAAGGGAGATACTGTTTTCCCTGGTTTGTCAGCAGCAGCTGTTTGGCTCACAGCAATTGCCAGAAATCTAAAAGTTACTGTCAGTTGTCTCTCTGATTCTGTGTATCTTTTAGGGGTTTGACTGCTCAGGTTAATACAATTCCCTTTAGCCTGGCTCTTTTTGGTTTTACAACATTCATAGCTCGATTAGAAAGGATCCTTTATTCCTGAGGCTATTGTGGCCATGGTGTAGCCTATATGCACGTCTCCAAAACTGATGTTAATCCCTGAAGCCTTTTAGCCAGTGTCATAGCACCAGCCTGGTATATCAGGCTTGACTGAGCCAGGGTTTTTCAAATTACAGTGAAAAGATGTGGAAAAAATGAAAGGATTATCAAGCGAATTTATATATTCTAAATAACAACCATAAGAAACTCTCAATTTAAATAAAACAAAGCAAAAAATCAAGAAGCTACAGGGCAAGATAGGGCAGTTAGAAATTAATAAGGTATAAAAAATCCAGAATGAAAATTTTATTTCACGGGGAAAAAAAAGTAAGCTCTGAAATATTGGTGAAAAACTCTAATAATGTCCATTTGAAGTGGTCAGATGCTACACTCAAGTGTAGATACAGGAAATCTTTTAGATGGATGGATAGTATATGTGCCAGGGTGCTGAGTCAGCCTTAATGACCCAAATCAGCCTCATCTGGGGCCTCCACCCACAGCCATGGGCCCAGGAGCTCTATTTAAGCTCTACCCTGGCCACTTCTTTCCTTCCTGAGCTTTGCTAGGGACTGTTGGCCTCTTGCTCAGCTATACCTGGCTATGAGGTCCCTGGGACTGGAGTGTGACCTGCAGCCTGGCTTGAGCTTGTTTTCGTGTGGCGGGTCCAATGCATGTGATCCTGACTGTGACCTATGGGCTGACCTCGGACTTGGCTCATCCCTGTGATATCGCCTTATGATCTGGGCGTTGGGTTGAACCACTGCCTCAGGTCTTGTCCTGATTGTCTTGGATGAGTAGTGTGGGATGAGGTTCTGGCTTCTGGCCCTGCTGGCCATGGTATCCCCGTTGGCTTCCCAGCCCTTATGGAGAGGAGAGATGTCCAGTTTCTAAATGGTCTCTCACAAACTTCACGTCTGACTTTATATCTTATACTGACTTATTTGTTTTTATACCAGAATTAACTGTTGTAAGTTCTAGCAAACTGAGTGCCTGAGATTTTGGTCTCTAGTGTTAGGAGTGAAAGTTATGTTTATAAAGTGCTATAGAACCGTGCCAGGGCTGAACCCAGTCATACTTCTGCTGTTACTCTGCAGGAAGCATTTCTGGTATGTAATATAAATATTTCATGTGCACTCTTCACTTCAGCCAAGTCGAGATGATAAAGTAGAAACCATGCAGAGTTTGAACCACCCCTTAGTTATTTGTCAACAGACATTCTTGAAAGTAAAATGAAAAATAAAATGCCTAAATATATATGAGTCATGTGAGTGATGCCAAAGGCAGGTGCTAAAAATGTCTCTAGGTATTGTGAAACATGAAAAACAGCTGTTTGGCTGGGGGAGGCTCCCCAAATTACTTCTGTATAAAGCCAGAATATCCTTGAATTCCTGGTTTGAGGCATATAATAGCATAAGAAAATCTTGGTAACTCTCAAAGCATTTAAATAGCTTAGTTTTTTTTTTTTTCTTTTGTTTTCTCTTTTTTTTTTTTGTCTTTGTTGCAAGATCTTAGACTGATCTTGTTGTAGAATAGGTGAATGATATTACTGGGTTGCTATAGGCAACTTGGTATGGAAGAGAGTAGGAACCCCAAACTTGTAACTGTCTGCTCTATCTCAAAAACCTGGATTTCAGTTTTCCACCTACATTCAGGTGTGCTCTCTATCTTGTAAACATGTAAAAGTTCCTTTTAGTTGTTTTTAACTTTATTCATTTGTATAACAGAGAAAAGTCTGTTTCAGCTTGGGAAGGCAAAGGTTTGATGTCACTTTTGATACTGATGGCTATGAAACTAGAGAAGAGTGAAATAATCTCTTTCTCGAAATTACTAACTCCTACTGAGTGTAGGAACTTATCCTTTCATAAGCATTTCTAAGAAATAACTTAGGTGTATTCAAGATTAATGTAAAACAGTTTGGGAATTTATTCTTTTGTTACATCTTTCCATCCATTGCATAGGAAACCTGGCTATCTAAGCCAAGGAGAACAGCAGAAACAAAAGCTGTTTTTTGAGCACCACAATGACTGAGAACTTAAAGATCTCTAATGAAAGTTGAAAAACAAACCAGAACTGAAATATATTTTTCATGTTTTTCTGTTGTATCTAGGTTTCTAAGACCTAGCCCATTTCCTTAGTGTCCTCGATCATGATTCTGAAATCTAGGGGCAAAATTGTTATGAGTAATTTATTTTCTGTTCTTTAAAAATATGGTTTTAAATATTGAATTAAAAAAAAATAAATCAATAGAACCTGTACAAAGCAACTGCTTTCACATGGCCATATAAAAGGGTTCTGCCATTTTACAATATGAAGATAGGGGGATTAAACTCTCTTTGGAAAGGAAGACTGTAGATAAAAATTTAAAGTCTAATCACAGTTTTGCTAAGTATTTTATACTTAAAGTTTTGAAGTACCTGTACCTAATATAAATTAATTGAAAAAAACCCTACTGAAATGATAGTTACATATATGTAACTTTTTAAGGTTTGCTGTAAAAGAAGCAGGGTGTGAGGGAATTTCTTGATATTTTGCTAGTGTCCTGGTTACAGAGAAAGAGGCTGCAGTTTTTAACACTGTTATTTATCAGTTTCCTGTATGAAGACTACCAATTGTTTACTGAAATTTAAGGTTCAAAGCAAAACCATATTTCATTAAATCCGTGTAATTAGAAATAAGGAGAATACTATTTTAGTTCCTGTGTGTAACTTAAAAGTGAACTATCCAAAATAATAGTGGACTCTCTAAGGGTGAAGAAACATTAGATGAATAATTTTCAAATACAGATGTGAGTTCAGTTATTGCACAGAAATAGTTATATAGCACATCTTGATAATCACTTTATTTTGGAGCTTATACAGGAAGTAATGTGAATCAGCTCTTTGATTTGCAGAAATCACCAGGGAATGGTGCAATCTGTTTACTCTTCTTGCCAGGTCTTACTAATTAGCTGGTTCACCCATGATGTTACTGACTTTGAACTGGATATAGCTGCTGTACATGGAACATACTCAGCAGGCAAACCAATTTAGCTCCTTTTATCCTGACATTGATATGATTTAGAATTTGATGGGTTTAGTGCACTGAGCTCCAAAGTTGAGTTTTCAATAATTGGTTTTTTTCATATGCTGGCTGCATCTGTACATTATTTTTCTACCTACACAAAATAGCTCATAGAAGCTCCAGCTCAATACAGATCTCTGCACCTCAGTTATAAACCTACAAAGCTAGGGGTGTTGTAATTTCCAGTAAATACTATCAGACCCTTATCTAAAGGGATGCAAGCCATAACTCCTCTAATATTCTATTTGTTATTATGTCCCAGAAAAGAATTTTTATTAACAAGAAACAATGAACTTAGAGGCCAGCCAACTGTATTAAATCGTGTTTTTTTTTTCTTAAGCATTGCACATTTCCAGCTACTCTGGCCTCATGAACATGTACTGAATCAGTAGCTGTAGTGTTGACAGGCATTTCTATGACTGCATGATAAGGTATGGCCTTTATAATATAATATTATTCATCTATAATGGATATCTGTAATATCCCTTGCCTTGGTGGCTTGTTTTAATGCAGTCCAGTGCAAGATATGGTAAGGCATAGAGATGTAATTGTTGAAATATTAAAACAAGAATGTAAACCAGAAGTACTTTAGTTATCCACTTAGATACACAGTTAATTCTCAACAGTTTCAGTGAATGACTGCTTAGTGGGTGGCTAAGAAATAACTGCTAAAAGGAAAACATCATTGCTACGCATCAGATTTTAATTTTAATGTCCTTTTGCAGAAATTCACATTGTATTTAAGATAAGCACTTTTTCCCTTATCAGAAGAGTTTTGTTTTTTTTTATCTTAAGTACCTATCAATACAACAACATGACCTGAAAATACATTTTTCTTTCCTATTACCAGAAAAATGAAGTTTAAAAATATGGATTTATTTCCAAATAAGATATGAGGCAAAATATCTGTTGCAAATAGTAGCCTAAAAAATATCTGTCAACAGCTGTATGATGATTTGATTCCTAGAAATGCTACTGTGAAATATTTTCGTTGCAGGAATGCTATCACTTATGTCCAGTTTTGCTATGTTTGAAGCAGAAACATTTTTCTGTTGATGTTCCTGGAATCTGAATTTCATGGAATGATGTAGAGGTGGTATTAACTCTTTTTATAACCAAAAGAGATCACATATGTGAAGTTAATTTGAGCTTACTATTAATATTTTCATCTTAATAGTTTTAATCAGGAATACACTCTCTAGCAATAAAGTTAAAATAGTTTAATTTACTCATCCTGCTGGTTCTTCTGCTGTGCTCACACTCACTCCCCAAATGTCTTGTGGGACGATCTTCCTCCATCAGAAGTGAGGAGTGTCCCAGCAAGCTCTTACTGCCCTTGAACCTAGACTAGGAGGAGTTTACTACTGACAGGTTTATTCCCCTCCTACTCAGTCTTGACATTTGCTTGAGAATATTTTTTTTTTGGTATTCCAGGTTGCTGCTTTCTCTCTGCTCCCAGCTGAGGTGTGTGCCCCCACAGACTTCTCCAGGGCCTCTTGTTTGCTAGACAGTGAACTGTTTCCACAGAGGCACTGGCAGAGCTCAGGCTCAGGCAGGAGAGACAACAGGCACTTGGACCTGAGTCAGGAACTGAAACCAGCTCTACCTAGCTTTGGCCCGAGGTGAGTTCAGGCCAGCCTCGGGATGTATGCTCCCAAATCAGAACAGAGCCTGAGGACGTAGAGTTGCGTAGTAGGTTAACACTGACCAGCAGCTAATCTTCCACACAGCTGTTTGTCATTCTTCTGACTCCAACAGGAAGGGCAATAGAAAGAAGAAAAGGAAAAAAAAAAAAAAAGGCAACCAACTCCTAAATTATTTCAAAAAATCCAAACCCTTGTAGGCTGATATAAAGACAGTGGAGTAGGTGCAAGGCTGGGGGAAAAGGGATACAAAGGTAATCACAACCTTTGAGCAGTAACCATCTCGGAAAACAAAACTACCCCCACTTCTTCCTTTACCACAGTTTTTTTTTGCTGATTGTGAAGGAACAAGATTCAGGATGGGAGAGGTTCCAAGCATGGAGAAAAACATACAGCAATAGACAGGACTTTATGATACGGACTTTACAGTTCTTATGTGCTTATAAATATACATATTGTATGTTTCCCCAGGATTTGTATTTCCCGGGCATACCCAGGCTTGCCCACTTCCCTGCTTCCCTCTCTGATTCACCAGAGAAGCTGCAGAGAGGAGACAGCCACCATTCGTCCTTTCCTTCCCTGGCTCCTCCCATATTCCTCCCCCTTTTACCTGTGTCCCTATCCCGATTTGTTTCCCCGTTTGTCTGTCTCATGCTCCACCCCATGTTCTAGCCCTTTCCCCGCCTGAACTGACAAAAAATCCCATGCATGCCTCAATAAAGTATTCCATCTGCACCCCTACCTTGTCTCCGGACCTGTCCGTGCTGTGTCACGGCCCCATCCCCCCTCGGACCGTGGGGGGACCTCGATCGTGTCACATGATATGGAATCTCCCTTTAGCCAATTTGGGTCAGCTGTCCTGGCTATGCCCTCTTAATCTATTGCCCACCTGTAGCCTAATTTTGGGAGGACACAGTGGGGAATAAAAAGAAAGCCTTGATGCTGTGCAAGCACTATTCAGCAACAGTCAAAATACTGTTGTGTTATTAACACTGGTTTAGCCACAAATCCAAAATACAGCATCAGATGGGCTGCTATGGAGAAAGCTACCACCATCCCACCCAGACAAAGTGCAATTTGTAATGGTGAAAATTTCATTAACTGGGCTGTAATTGTGATTGACAGTTGAGTGGAGGGAAAGAAGGAAAACCTATTTTCCATTTCTTGTTCCACTGCATTTTCACATGGTGCTACACAGCTTTGCTAGAACTATTTGAATATATTCATTTTCATGTGCTTCTGTTCCTACATTATTTCTGATTTCTCAGGAAGGTTTTACTTTGTGAAGATCTTCTAATGAACATATGAAAGATGTAACATAATAAAAACAAATCCTTCCTAGTCTTTCAAAAAAAGTTCACTTTGAGAGAGTTAAGAAAGAGTTCAGGAAGGAAAAAAATAATCCCATAAAATGTTGTTTTCATATACTCAAAGAAAACAAAATGCTTAGAGAAATACAGGAATGAGTTCATGCTCTAATTGACATAAAAGCATTATGATGACCAGATATTCCAAGGGGCTCAGAAACCTGCAAATCACCTCACTGGAAAGATGTTTTATGACTTTTCATAGAATAAAAACATTAAAATTTTAAAATTTTCTTTCAAAAAAAAATTAGTGAGGTTTTAAGATATTTTCAAGAACTAGATGTTCAAATAGGAATTCATCAACATCAAAACATACAAAAAATTAATTTCTCAGAAGGTGGAAGACAGATTTTATAGAGTGCATTGTGACAACAATCATAATTATGACTGATGTAAATCATGTGATAGAGCTCAGCTTATGTCATATTGGGTAACTTTAGTGATATCAGGTAAGATTTTTAGATACAAAATGGGTTACAAGTATGGCTTAAATATAAATACTTTGAGTTATAGATAAGTGGAGAAAGGTCCTCACAGGAGTCAATTTGCCCACAGATAGATAGACACACACCCATTTCTCGTTTAAATTACTAATCTCTAATACTAGGTCACAAACATAATAAATTCTTATTACCCTTAATACATAGCTTTAAATTCATATTAACTTTCTGATCTGTCAAGCACTGGTAAGATTCAATGGTTAAGCTGTAAGTTTTATTTCTTTGCTTTCTTGTCTGACTTTTTTTTCAGAAACCTCAAGCTTAAAGGTTAAGCCTCCTCTGGTCTCAGTAGAGTTACGTGATGCCAACCACTCTGAATTAATATTAATCATAATTTTTTTTAAGGCATACAATTTTTTTTTGTAGATATTTCTCACATTGTTCCAGTTTTCCAGGAAACTGAGGCCAGTTAACACTTCCAGTGGTGTAGTGGGTTTCTGTGGCCAGGTTTTTGTAGTGGGGGGGGCTACAGGGGTGGCTTCTGTTAGAAGCTGCTAGAAGTTTCCCCTGTCCCATGGAGCCAATGCCAGCCGGCTACAGGACGGACTTCCTGCTGCTGGCCAAGGCCGAGCCAATTAGGAGCGATAGTAACGCCTCTGTGATAACGTATCTAAGAACAGAAGATTGTTGCGAAGAAAAAAATTCCAGCCAGGGAAGAGCGGAGTGAGAACACAGGAATAACAACGTAGACACTGCAGAAGGAGGGGCAGGAGGTGCTCCAGGCACCGGAGCTGTGGCCCTGCAGCCCGTGGTGCAGACCATGGTGGAGCAGCTGTGCCCCTGCAGCCCATGGAGGATCATCTGGGTGCAGAGACCCACCTGCAGCCCATGGAGGAGCCCATGCTGGAGCAGGTGGATGCATGAAGGAGGCTGTGACCCTGTGGGAGGCCCAGGATGGAGTAGGGTCCTGCCAGGGACCTGTGGCCTGTGGAAAGGGAAGCCCATGCTGGAGGAGGTTTTTCCCGGGTAGGACTTGTGGTCCCTGTGGGGGACCCACGTCGGTACAGCTCATTCGTGAAGGACTGCACCCCATGGAGGAGTGACCCACAGGACAGCAGTTTGGGAAGAGCTGCTGCCCGAGGGATGGACTCATGCAGGAGAGGTCCATCAAGGACTGTATCCCGTGGGAGGGACCCCCTGGCAGCAGGGGAAGGACTCCTCTCTCTGAGCAGTGGTAGAAACAACAGCTGACCATAACCCCCATTCCCCATCCCCCTGCACTGCTGGGGGTGAGGAGGGAGAACATGGAAGGAAGGAGGGGGTGGGGGGAAGGTGTTTTTAAGACTGTTTTATTTCTCACTCTTTGGGTCTTATCCTGTTAGTAATAAGTTTAAGTACTATCCCCACTTTGAGTCCTGTTTTGCCCATGAAGGTAATAAGTCATTGACCTCTCCCAGCTCTCATCTCTACTCATGAATTCTGGCATGTCTGTCACCAGAGAGCTGTATGAGAAAAGCCTTGACAAATTTGATTCCTCTGGAGGCACTACTGTTCAAGGCCTATAAAACACTCTTTCATTTCATCTGTAATATTGTGTTTATTTTCTGGTGGCTTACATGCTTTTATGTGATTTGCATGCCCCCACACTGTGCACCATCATATGTATGCAACACTAGAAGACATATAAGATTGCATTGGATACAAGGCTGTACTAAATTAATCATAATAATAGATTCACAAATCTGTCACTACCTTTCAACCAAAGAAATGACAGAGTATCTTGCTACATTATTATTCATGTTGTAATTCATCCCTTATTTTCTTTTGTATGTCAGTATATTTAGGAAGGAATATCTTCCCTAAGTATGTTTAAAGAATACAGCGCTGTACCAGGAATGGTTCTCTATTAGGTGAGAAACAGCAGAATTGCTGTTACATGAATGGATGGCATAGATCTTTACAGGTATAAGTAAAAGAGGAAATTTTAACATAAAGACAAACTTTAAAACTGAATACACTTGGATCAGTCTTTACTACTGTCTCTATGGACTCTCTATCCAGAAGGACTCGTTCTGTAAAACCATTCCACTGTGCCTCTATGAATATTTTCTCAGTATTCATGTCTCTTTGAAAATCTTCAGAAAATTGGCCAGCTGTAAAGAAACCATGTGAAATCCTGTTTGAGTTTTGTTGTTGTCGTTGTTGTTAGAGAGCTACAGAATTCAAAAGGATAGCTAATAGGTATATGGAGTTAGTTGCTAGGATTCAAGCACATAAAGCTTGCTTTGTAGGTGTGCTTTGTTGGGCTCTGCTGATACTTCCCTGTGAAGCAATTTACAACAGTTTTTAATAAGCATCTCTTTATTTTCTAAAATAGGTAATACAAATACAGAAGCACATTACGGTATTTTGTACTGACCCCCGTTCACAGATCTGTTAGCACTGGTATGGTATAAAAAAAAACAAACGAAGATATTCCATAATACTTTTAATGTATGTGCTTTATTCTTTGCAACTTACTTTTCTGTTAATAGTGGTTTACAGGTTTTCTTTTTAATTCATTGTCATTTTTCCCAAGTTACCATGTGCACTGCAAACAAATTCTAGTTCTCCCTCATTAGTTTAGTTGCTGTAAAAAGAGACTGTTAGGTCCTGAGTTTAGTCTTTACTGGCATCCTATGCCAGCTTGTTAAAACACTTATCAAAACCTCAATACTGCAATGCGCAGACAACTGCCTGCTCAGCTACACCTGTCTCTGGGGTTAGGGCCACAGGCAACTTCATTATTGCATAGCTTCTGGGGTTACAGCTGGCTCCATACTACTGCCCTTCTCACATTTATTTTGGCTAATCTAGCGGCACATTATCATTCCTATTATAAACTTTTCTAGCACTGTGGTTTTGGAGACGATTTTTGCTTGTCATGGATATTTTCTTTCTTTTCTCTTTACAATGCAAGAAAATGGAAATGTTTTCTTTAAAGGAGAAACTAGGCACTGCACCATTGTGAAAAGACTCTGAGGTCAGTAGCAAAGAACTGTGATCCTCTGACAGTGGCTGCGTAGACTTGAAACCTTTTACTCAGTCATAACTTTTTTTCACTGTGTGCTGATTTTTCAGATCTATGTAGCTGTTCAAGTAGGCTGTGGTGAGGTATGCTTCAGTCAGCTTTGAGAACAGTAGGCTAAATCTCACTACAGAGGGAGTCCAGTGGAGAGCTATTAATCAAATA